>NC_142351.1:26940124-27312624 GCF_059441175.1 Urocampus carinirostris | reverse complement strand
TCGCCATCTACGTGAACACGAGGTGGTGTAACCCTGGGCACAAAGATTTCCATCTGCAGCAGGGACATCGAACTTTTGGACTAGCGTGTGATGTCATCCACTCCGCTGTTGCTAACTACAACACAGCACCCTGAGGCCATCCTGTTAATCTATTAATAAACAACAAAAGGATACTGCTGGAAGTGTGAATTTCCCTAAGGAGATGAATAGAGTATCTGTCTGTCTATCTATCTATCTAATGATTCAGTCGAGGCTACACACAAGGTTGACAGGAAAATACTAATCAAAATAAGCTTCTTCCCTAAAGGTTCTTTCGAGGCCTTCCACAAGACACGGCAACCCTTTTTATCACACATAGACACTCTGCAGTCTGATATAGATTAGCATTAGCTATTTGTTTCATCCTTTGTTCCTGTTATCATTATTAAATAAATTGATTATTACTGTTATCATCTCATCTCATTAGCTGCACCGCTTATCCTCAGTAGGGTTGCGGGGGTGCTGGAGCCCATCCCAGCAATCATCGGTCAGTGGGCAGGGGACACCCTGAACTGGTTGCCAGCCAATCGCAGGGCACACGGGGACAGACAACTCACTCGCTCATTCACACCTAGGGACAATTTGGATCGGCCAATTCACCTGAAATGCATGTTTTTGGAATGTGGGAGGAAACCGGAGTGCCTGGAGGAAACCCACGCAACCACGGGGAGAACATACAAACTCCGCACAGGAAGTCTGGAGCTGGATTTGAACCCCCGCAGGAGGTTCCCATGACTCGAACTGTGCCTTACATGTGCTAACCACTGCGCCGCCGTGCTGCCCTATTACTGTTATTAATGATTAAATTTACTGTGATTGCTATGAATGTTTAAAATGTTATCAAACTTTCCAACCCAATAAGAAAATTGCAGGTCACATGCACCCACTCTTCTGGCTTCGGTCAAACCATATTATTTATGTTTCTACAGTTGGTAATAGTAACATAGTTGTTGTTATATAATGGATGAATACCCACAACTGGGTGCACTTCCAGAACTGCATGCTTTCCTGTGCTGTCCTTATGTAACAACAAGACACCACGTATGGCATGTGACTTATGCTTCAGCATTGATGTTATGGTCATCATTTGATGTTTTTTAGTTCCTCCTGAACCACAGTAATCAGGACTGCTGCATTGACATCTATTGTGCATGTGTTTAAAGTGATCTGAGATTGGTTTGTGCTCTCGCAACAAAAGGTTGCTTATCTATTCCGCCTTGGATTTCGTGGAACTTTGTCAACACCTGCATGCCTCGATGCAGCTCTTGTACACATCCCAACAGACTACAACTAGCAAGAGTTTTGACTTCCTTGTGTGTTGTGCATGTAGAATGGCAATACTATTTTTAAATGTTTATTGAATACCAAAAATATATAGAGTAGAACATTTGCAAGCATATTTCATCTAATATTGAGACATTTTTCAATATAGAAAGTAGGTAGACTAAAGACATCTAAAAACAAAAAGGGACTTAAGTGAAATATCCGCACATTTTCGCTTTTACAACTGGTATGGGTGCTAACTTCCAGTCACCGTTCTAAAGCATTACTCTCAAAGCCTAAAATATTCTCACTCTGTCAAAAAATACACCAAGTAGTGTACATTTCATTAACCTAAGAATTACTATAAAATGAACATCTCTACTCTGCTTTGGAATCGCATCACAGCGTGCTAGATTGACTCCACTCGCCGAAGTCCCGTTGCATTAAAATAAATAAACCGGAAGTTGACATCTATTTTGCCGTATGCTGTTGACTTAAACTGAGATCACAGTTACTTTGGCTTTAAAAACAAACTGCAATTCGCCGTTTTTTTTTAGTTTGGTGATGTGATTTTTGCTTGATGACTATTCGTTTTTATTTAAGGCCTAATCAATTGTAATGTTAGTCACATATGTCAAAGTCTAGGCCAATGGAGATGATCTTAAGTAAATAATAGAACCGGCCCACAGATCTTTTACATGCACATATACTGCATTTCCCATAATGCAATGATAATGCACAAGAGACAGGCAGGCAAAAAGAACATGAATAACATGTACATCTGATCTTCAATATGATTGGCTAGCTACTTGCTGCAGTGCGTCCAAGTAACATGACATTTTTCTTAGATTTTAAGTTGCATAAAAGTCTGTTGTTAAAGGAACTTGCAAATATATTTGAAGTCGATCTTTGTTTTGACAATTATGCTCATCATTAGTTTAGTTTTCAGAAGGTTCAAATAGTTTCACTAAACTACGTACTAGGGCGGCACGGCTGATGGGTGGTTAGCGCGCAGTCCCACAGTGTGGAGGTTCAGGGTTCAAGTCCAGCTAAAGCCTCCCCTGTGTTACCTAGCGTTTACTATGATTGTGTATAGTAATGCTATTTGTGATTCACCCTGGTCATCCTGGAAGGGGGATTACCACTTGTGAGGTCCTTTCTCAAGGTTTCTCTTTTTCCTCACGCTGAGGTTTTGAGTTGTTCCTTGCCGCATGTTAGTTTAAGATCAGGTAATTGTGTAATTGTAATCCTGTGCAGTCCTTTGAGACATTTTTGTTATTAAGGGCTATATAAATAAATGTGACTTGACTTGTGGAGTTTGCATGTTCTCCCCCGTGGGTTTTCCTCCAGAGTGAGTTATATGTCCCTGTGTGCCCTGCGACTGGCTGGCAACCAGTTGAGGGTGTCCCCTGCCCACTGCCTGAGGATGGCTGAGATGGGCTCCAGCACCCCTGTGACCCATAAGCGGTGCAGGGTGGATGGATGGAAGCTACATTCGTCATTTTAATTTTTTAAAAGAACATTTCATTGTACCGGCTTTCGCTTTTTCTAGCAAATATTCTTATTCGGCCTTGGCACCACTGAAGTAAGTTATTAAGTTGAAACTAGCAGATGGGGATGCATTGCTTATTTTACTGTAAAGAAAAAATGTGGCTGATATTCTCTAAGTAAATCCATAACAGCAATTTATATTCTGTTGCCTAGGAAGGTTGTAATCTAAAAAACTTTTCCTGATGCGATGGCAACAGTCAATCAGTGTGCGAGTGCCAACCACTCTGATAAATTGCTCCTTGGCATTAATTTAAAATTGTTAACCCTTCTTTGCATCCATTATCCTGCTTCCTTGCCTTCTTAGCACCGAGGTCCTAATGCCCCTGCCAGGGTTACGATGTGAGTAATTACCTACAAATGTATTAGTTCATTTGGAACGTCAACCATAGTTTGAACGGTTTTCTCTTTTTCAGAATTTCTTTAAACACAACACTTAGTTCTGAAATACATGCATAACAAAAAGGCTCCTACATCATGGTCAGGGAATGGCAGTTCGAGACTGGGAAGCAAATGAGGTACTGGTACGTATCATCCCACGCACATTCATTTGGTCCAAGGGTACTCCGCTCCGGTAAACCACAGACCAAAATATTTATTGACTTCTGAAGGAGAAGATTTACCGCCATGCAGAAATACTTTTCTGGGGGTCTTTTGCTTACAGCTACCTCTTTAATTGAATATCAGTAGGTAGGTAGTAAGTAATGTGTACTGTGCACTAGTACGTTATTGTTAGATTTGTCTTTATTGTCATTGTGTCAGGACCAGAACAGGAAACAGGACCCACTCGCGTAACGTTACTCACAGTTTTATTGGGGAAAAGAGAAAGGAGCGCACACTCGATCCAGAGATCGTTGGTCGCGGGGAGTAGGTTGCTCAGCCGCGGAAGTGGGACTTCCATGGCGAGCGATGGCGGTGTCGGTAACGGAAAAAGTCGAAATCAAACAGATCGTAGCGGGAGAAAAACAAGAGAAAAAAAACACAGGACAGGAAAAAAAAGGGCTTGCTGTGTAAAAACAGAGATTTGCAGACAGACCGACAAATGGGGTTGACTGGACAGAGTTTAAATACTGACAGGGAGCCAATCTGTCAACAAGCTCCAGCTGGCGCCCACGGGCAGGGCCAATTGGGCGCCATGGCAACCGTGACAGAAGCTGGCGGCACACGGCGTGGCCAATTGGGCGCCATGGCAACCTTGACACATTGATAAAAACGTAGTGAACCATGTTTACAATCAGATTAGAAATGACACTCCAGGATAAACATGTAATAAATATTCAAAAGAGAAAAATAAGATGTGTCAGGATAAATAGGCAGAAATATTTACAAGTAAATATTTGGAGACTGACCTAAGTTGTAAATGCATCATGAACGTGGTACAATGAAAATTAGTGCAATGGCATTTAGCAACAACAAAATTTCCCCAAAAAGTCAATAAATAAGATTTGAATACCCATTCGTTTCTATGTGTGGACAAGATATATAGTTTTCACAGGCTTGAGAGTCTTGAGAATGCTGAGGGCCCTAGGAAAAAAAAACTGTACCTGAGCATGTTATTCCTTGAAAAGTAGAATTCAAGTCTCAGACTGCGTTAATGAGTTCCTGGCGACTATAAGCATTATTGGCCAAGCATTTATCCAACAAAAAAGGAAGAAAGATAAAAGAAAGGTAATAAATGCCATTCTTTTTTGGCTTGAAACAATTAACCAGATCTATAGAGGCCGTAAAGGGGGGTCACTTTGTGTAGCTAGTCAACAAAGGGCAGCATATCAAATGCATCCGTGATTTGAAAAAGACATGAATTAACTTAAAGTGAATCCGTCTGTGGCCTATTGAAATGTATGCGGAAATCAACTGTTCACAACATTCCATTATGGGTGCACTCTGAAGATCAATGAAAATCAAACTCAAAGACAAAATATGATATAAAGTGTTTTCCCAGAAAAAGCAGAACTTGTGAAAATAGACCAACTCTGTATTCATATCCATTCTGACTGCAGCCACAGTGGGGAATATTTTCATGTATTCATGCAAAGAATTGGCAAATAACTATTCATATGAATTAGTTGTGAGTTCATTTTTGGAGAAAGAAAAACTTGTAAGTTGTTTTACCACACTCTACTTTTTCTACTAGATGTGCTGTGCGAAGATAATGGAAATGTTCATCTTACTACATTACATTTAGCTACAATACAGTAGTTACTTTTACCAAAATATCATATATCACAGGTCAAATCATGTCAAGTGTGTACCTAAAAAGTATAGCTTTTTAAAAGTTCTGCTAGAGGTGTTAAATTAAAAGGTATCAAAAATGCGGCCTGTGGGCCGTATCAGGCCCACCAGCTGATTTAACCCGGCCCATAGAACAATGCTCAGCTAATCCGGTTTTAAATACATCCACAAAATGTCGCATTACCAAGAGCTACTCTGAAAGCAAAGTTCCCATTGCACCGTTTTTTATGTCTACAATTCATCAACTGGAAAATATTTAAGGAAAAACATCAAAATCTGCCATCTTCATAAAAAATGGTGGTCCCCGGTAGGCAATACCAAACTGACGTCATTTGACTAACGATATAAATCTCAAACGTGCTGTTTAGGGCAATACGATTACACTCACAAACATGTCTCTCTGAACCGCAACATTTGCTACTACACTACACTTGATTATTACCAGTGATTAGAAATTAAATGTTAAAACCTCGATTAAAATTACAAAATCAAAAAGTAGCACCTGAGTGCCTTTGCAATAGTTTACACAAGCTTTAGGTCTGTTCTATAATAGACAAGAAATTAAACAGTTAAGTACCCAAATTCAGGTTATCATTCTATTTTTTAAACTAAATAAAAAGCAGAAAATGACTTTTAGGCTTTAGCGACTGAAGTCATCAGTTGCACTTCAATGTGTGCTATTTTGTGACTCTCCAGTTTGCTTGAGTCTCCAGTGTTAAATAAACATTTGCTTCCTTATTAATTACATCAATGTTTTGCCTTTTACTAAAGCACAGTTATTAGACACAACAAGGAGTTAAATATTAGTGATGGAAAAACATATTGAAGAAATAGCATCAATAATAATGTTGTAATTGAATCTCACACCTAATTTAATTGTGAGCTCCCGAAAGCTGTGTAAACTCACATGTAATACATTAATCCTCACAAATATTGCTCCAACATAGTTATCTTCAATTAGCTTTACAAATGGAACTAAACATTTGATTTCAGTGGCTTAATCACAAATGTTTTAATTTGTAATTGTACATTACCAATGAGCACAAATAGAATAAACTTTATTTTTAAAATATAATAGATACACAGTAGTTGTGTTTTAAATATTCATTGTATTAATGAATACAATATACTTTTACTATAGTTTTTTTTTTTTTTTTTTTAATGGGTCGGCGGCATTAGTTTACTATCCAGTGACGTTCAGCATAAGTTGAATAAATACAAACTCCAGTGGCATTTACACGACATCTTCCGGGCGAAACCAAAGCAATAACAAAGGCGAGTGGTGTTTTTACAGCATGACAACTCAACCTAATCAAAATGTTACTGCTATACTTTATGCCCCCCTTCAACTCCCCCATAAAAACAACACATGTTGCTTTTAAAAAAAAGAAAAACATGTAATCTGTTCCCAATTGAATAGTTGGTAAAATTTTACGTTCACTGCCAAGATGGATAAACTGTACTGTGATGAGCTGCAGTGTTTCATGTTTTGCTACATTTGTTTGCTCTCAATTTTGACCTAAATGTCTCAAGTGATTCTTCTGGTTAATCTTCACTCAAGCAATACACTGCAAGAATATATCATATTACTACAAAAAAGCATAGTACGTTTTATATTGTAAAGAATCGTCAACATGTGTTATGATACCACCTGACTAGAAGTCGCATGCTCAAATTTAAGAACGAAAATCGATTGTCCTTGCACAAGTTGAACAAGATTTAAAGCTACCGGCCGTTGCTGTTATGAACTTTTTGGACTAGTTTACAGGCTAGAGGCGTCGTTGCTGTCTTGCACTTTACGGACAAATTTCAACATGTTCTCTATTTGTTCTTTTTTATTGATGTTTAATATGTGATGTGTACTGTGACTCAGTGCTAAATCTATTCCACCCTGGTCATCCTGGAAGAGGGATTACCACTTGTGAGGCCCCTTCTCAAAGTTTCTTTTTTCCTCACGCTGAGGTTTTGAGTTTTTCCTTGCCCGCATGTTGTTTTAAGATCAGGCGATGGTGTGTTTGTAATCCTGTGCAGTCCTTTGAGACATTTTTGTGATTAGGGGCTATAAATGTAACTTGACTTGACTACAGGCTTAAACAGCCATGACAATGAGCTCATTCACGTTCATTTCTTATATTTTAAGCCTGGCGCAGACGTGGCGGCAACCATGTAGGGAATTTGGCGTTGACGCCTTTTGCCGCAGAATTACAACAGCGCCGTGCCCCAGTTCACCTGTCGCTGCTTTTATCTGCCCGGTTTTGTGTTTAGCTCCGAGTTGTTTGTGTCGCGTATTTTCAGATAATGTGACCGTTTAAAATGGTGATTGCAAAGACGAGCACAACATTTTTACCACTGCTCCGAAAGGAAACGCAAATGAGAGATGTGTAGCGTAAAATGTGAGTCCTACATTTTAGACGAAGGCAACAGGCCAATAGTGCCAGATTGCAACACAGCCGTGTAATTTTGTGTTGTTGTTATTGGTTGGTGGTTGCCGCGGTAAAGGACCAAATCATATCCTATTGTTGACGTACCCAAAGGATTAGAGGAAACTTCAGCAAACTGACGCTGATAATACAGAAAGAGAACTGTAGCGTTTTTTATATATAGTGCTGTTCAATTCGGATGGAAGTTTTCAATACTGTACAAAGCACCACATGATCCAATGTGTATTGTACAATCTGATAATCATTTGATACTTATTATTTCGGTGCAAAATAGTATTTCCCCAGGATCAGTATTGTCACACGCTGCTGCCCGTCAATGCTGAGGTCCGGCTCATCTCTGGAGAAGGGGATGACGCTTTACACCAAAAAAACAACAGTGACCAGACAATGAAGGTGTTGTATCTGAGTCAGATCAGGAGGATTATCCTGCTACTGGTGCCCGTGGAAACCAGTACGATCTTTTTGATGTGGGGGAGCAAACCCCTACCCAAAAGAAACAGCCTGGAGAGGGATGGACAACCCCAGGCTGTATTTGCCCAAGACACACCACTGAAAGTAGTGCCCCTCAAGCCCCTATGAGCTATGAACTGTTATGTATTGTGAGAACAATGTTGGCATGACATGGCCTAATTACTCTCAAAGGGCGTCATAAATGTTTCCAGACATGACCGCACCGGTTAGTATTTCGACTGCATGCATTGTGGAGAAGAGCAGCTCGCTGTTTTCCTCGGTGCCACCATGAAAAAAAGAATGAGCCACAGTGTTGTAAAATGTAGCAAAAAATGAGCAGCTTGTAGTCCTAAATTTATGAAAAATTACCTCTTTGTACCTTGTTGGATTGTCTAAAATAATAAAATGCTAGGCTCCAATAGACAAAAGCAATTGGGAACCTTTACAAAAAAGTTAAAACGCACAATTGCGTTCTGTGAGTAGTTGCAGACCATTCCCACGTTGTAATGACACCAAGCAGCTGCGCAAGCAACCTGTCGCTCTGCACTTTTCAAATGATCTCATTGGCCTTGGCCGTTAAGTGTATGTTTTGCCCTCATCTTGTCAGAAAAAAACACAAACTTGCAAAAAACTGTAGTGCGGCACTATTGTACCAAACTTATAGAAAATAAATATCACTGGAAAACAAGTGTTTTTTGCAAGTGCACCAAAAAGACGGTGTTCAATGTAGCGTATGCATGCGTGATACCGTTAAATTTACCTGCCAAACACACACAAAAATACACTTTCCACCCCCTTCTTTTGTCCTACGCACGTTCTCTGGGCGGATAGCACAACGCACTGGAACCTCAACACATTATCACCATCAACCAGCAGATACACCTTAGTACAATCATAGTTGGACTTACGAGGTAAGAATTGTGCCTGTCGAGGAACACGGCGTCTCCCATGGCCGTATAAGGAAAATATCCACAAAAAAACGCTCCAAAATGAAAACGAGATATCTATTTCAATTATGAAGTCCAAAAAAGTGTGCGCGCACGGCACACAAGAGCGCCCAAGGAGTGTCCGCTTATCTTCGTTCTGCAACAACACAGAGCATTTTGTTGTTTTTGATTTTTTTCCTCTAGTGTAGAGAACCGAATACACTCATGTACATATTTCTAAAAGCGTCAGATGGTTGTGTCAGGAAAAGGGACGCCATTGTACGTTATGCGTAAAGGATCCATACTACGCGCACAGTGAGCGCTGAAGAGAACGAGATGCTGAACTCAGTGAGGTAAGGCAGATATCCACAACAAGTCACCGGCTTTTTATGCAAGACTTCCGCTAACTACTTTCAAAGTAAAACCTGCAAAACTACACAATCTTGATCACTCGGCTGTCTTATCTCGCAAAATTAACATAAATCTGCACACCCAATAAAACGATAAATCGCTATAAATCAACAGTAAGTAGAAAAATGACTTGACTTATCACTGTTACCTGTCAACCACAGCCAATTGATCCCCTTATTAATGACTGCAATTTCCCTTACATACAGGGTTTGTACACATTTTGCTTGGCTAAATTCAAGTACTTTTTCAAGACTTTCAGAGCCAATTTTCAATTTCTATAGCAGCGTTAAAAGAAAAAATCTGGTGTGAACCATGTCTTTTACAGATCCGCAAATATATCTGCGAATCACATGTGCAAGTTTTATCAAGACTGCATTTTTATATATTGAGTAAAACATGACTATATTTGTGGATCTGAACAATATGTGTGTAAATATTTTTGGTCAAATCTCTCTCCATATAGGTGTTGGGAGAAATGAAAGTAATATATTTTCAGTTGCAGGAAGTCTTTCCCATTACATTTACCACTGGGAAACGCTACCGTTATGTTTTGCATGGCCTAAAAAATGTAATCCTTGCAGTGATACGTTTCATAGTTCCCTGCTTAGGAGTAGTATGAACCTGTCTTCTTGGTAATGACCTGTCGGGGTGATGACACTTCATAGGACAACACCAAACAAACTGATGGCAATGCCATTAATGACAAGGGAAAAAATGCAATGGCAAAGTGAAGCCACCAGAGAGCAGATTCAGCATAATGTTTAAGGAAAATTTGCTTAGAAACATGGCAACAATTTCAAGCATTTACAAGCACTTCACCCAAAATTCAAGCACGTTTCCATCTTAAAAACTCAACAATGAAATTTAAGCATTTTCAAGGATTTCGAGCGGGTAGATAATGGCCGGATAGATAGTCTTTGTCTCAAGCATTCTTAATTGATCATTAAAATAACGACCCTGGTCCTTTAAACCCCCGCGCACACATGATGACAACCGTGTGGGGAATGTGTCGCCTAAGCCTTTGGCTGCAGAATGCCAACAGCACCATGCCTGCTGCTGTTTTCCTCTCTCCTCCAAGTGGTTTACGTCATGTATTTTCAGATCTTAACACTATTCATAATAGCGTCTACTATATAATTACAAATACATTATTTAGTCATCTGTCGGAAGAAAAAGCGTCAACCACAAGTGCACTTGTCATTGGTGGATGCGGCGGCAATCGACTCATGTCGATCGTGAACGAAATGACCATGAACCATCTCTTGGAAGTAGATGATGGGAGCCGGCTACCCACCAATCAAGAGTCGGTTCCCTTCGAGACGCTATTTTTCTCTCATGATTGGCCTAAATGCATTTTTTCAGGGATTATTTGCTGTTGATTTTAAACTTATTTAACATAAAAGGTTAAAATTGTTTTGCATTCAATCTTTACTTTGAATATTTATAAATATTTGGATTTTTGTAATATGTGTTTTTCAGTTTTAAAGTTAAAATGTTAATTTTGCTTTAATAACCCCCAAACCCCACCTGAACTCCCCTTTGAAGCATTTATAATGATACATAATTAACGGTAATATATAAAGTACACTGTTCAAATACAGCTACCAGAGGTTCAAATCCAGCTACCGGACTTTCTGTGCGGAGTTTGTATGTTCTCCCCGTGCTTGCGTAGGTTTCCTCCGGGCACTCCGGTTGCCTCCCACATTTCAAAGACATGCATTTCAGGTTAATTGGCCGGTCCAAATTGTCCCTAGGTGTGAATGAGCGAGCGAGTTGTCTGTCCAGGTTTGTTCAATTATTAAAGAAAACATTCTTTCTCTTTCAAACAGTCCGTATTGTTTACGCAATCGTGTCGCACGCGTTGCGCAAGGGTTAGGTTTATATGCTTTTATTTTGATAGTCAATCCCTAAAACGAGGTTCTTTTTTCTACAACTGGTTGTATTTGATGCTGGTGGACTCGATGTGGCAGGGAAAAAAGGGGGCGGTGAGTCTGCAAAAGTTATTCGGTCGCACATATCAACCCAAACACAGATCTTTTTTTATGCTATACATAAACTATATTCCTGCACCATAACTTGTACTTCAATTGCGTGGCATCCATGTTATGCATATGACCATGCAAACATAATAGAAAATTGAATGTCACACAACGACAATGTTGAGGGTTATATTCACCAAAATATCAAATATGGTATTACAAATTAGTAGCATTTCAAAACCTAAAAAATCTCATTATAAAAAAAATCATGTGGCAAGCAGATAACTGGAAGACTGAAAGTGGAGCACATTTTTGAGGTTTATGCAATTGTTGATGCGGAACCAATGTTGGGCAACATGTCAAAAGTTTACAAGCTTGTAAAACAGAACCAGAAAATTAAATGGAGACATCGAATCTAGGACAGTTTGGCTAATATTGGATATATTGAGAATCGCAAATTCAGCATTTCATAAAGAAGAAGTCATGTCAAATTCCTGTTTTTTAGATAGCACGCAAAACATTTTAACAATACAAAGAAGTTAATAGCAAAAAACTGACATCTATTGATGCTGCAAATTTTGGTAATTAATCCGACGCAAGAAAATACAGTTTAGTATCAATTGATAATGCTCCGATATCAATATCAAGATCATTAATAATTGAACCCTTCACACTTTGAGTTAGTTTGTAAATATAATAGACACTATACATTTATGTAATTGTATTCAATAAATACAATGCAAACTTAACAGTGGAAAAAAATATATAAATATTGTTATTACAATTGTTTCAGAAAAAAAGTAAAGACCAAAACCAAAACAAGGAACAATGTAGCGAAAATACAAATACTGTACAACAAAGTCATTTGGAAAATCAAGCCAGTTGTAAAAAATATAGTGTCAACAAGATAGGATCCAATTTAAAAGTTATAATGCAAGCATAATTTTCGACCAACTAACAATTTTATTGTAGTGATCCTTAAAATGGGAGTACGAAATCAAATCCAAGAAGAAAGTATCAATCCAATCCAAGTACTCGCTCAGTATCGATAATATCGATATTTGGATCAATCAGCCCACTCTTATCAATTACTGAAGGGGACTGTGGAAAGCTCAAGAATTTACAGAGAATTGCAACATATCCTGAGTGCTGGTTTATACAAAACATTTAATTTCATGATGCACTGTGATGATCCACAGTGGAAACACATATGAATGAATTTTGTTTTTTCATATTTGTAAGACCTGAAGAACGCTAATCCTGATGACTTGTTTAGAAAAACAAAAGGCTAATAAGTAGGCATCGTCTAGACAATGAGAAGTCAGAAATCTTGAGGATAATCAAGAGGAAATTTA
This sequence comes from Urocampus carinirostris, assembly GCF_059441175.1. Lineage (NCBI taxonomy): Eukaryota > Metazoa > Chordata > Actinopteri > Syngnathiformes > Syngnathidae > Urocampus > Urocampus carinirostris. Next base: position 27,299,980 of record NC_142351.1, on the reverse strand, counting down.
CAGTTTCCACCCTTCTTAAGTCACCAAAGTTCATTTGCTTGGGTGTAGCTTGCTATTACATACTAAAATTCCTAAATTAATGTTTGTGACGCAGGAGCTGCTAGGGATGCATGTGAAGTATCGTCAAATCATCTTTACGTGCTGTAGGATTTAGCCACGTTTTCTCATAAAATTTGACAACTCTTTCATACACAGTTCATGACTGAGTTGCAAAACACTGCTATATGTTGCGTGATGGCGACCTTCTGAAGGGTGAGTGCCTGCATGGTTCGCGACGTCACAATTGCAGTGGAAAGAATGCCCTATGAAGTGCTTGGAGAGCAAAAGAAAGAAAATACTTTGATGTGTTTAATAAACATTTGCAAAATAGATGTTTCAAGTGTGCAGTGGAGGCATTACACAGGACGGGCTTGCCTCCTTTAAAGGGGTCTCTAATATTGTCCCCTTGGGCACCAGGTAGCCCTCTAAAAACACCTGAGTAGTATCACAGATGGGCTCTGAAAATAGCTCTCCAGTGATGAGTCATTGTGATTTTCTAGGAAACTTGATTTCTAACTGACACAATGTTTCATGAATGGTGTAAAGTTGCAGGAGGTAGATGGTTTAAAGTATTTGGGTTTGTATGTGGCAGCAGGAGGTGGTTTGGAGGAGGATGTGAAGAGGAGGATGTGTGGAGGGTGCAAGGCAATGGGTGTGCTGAACAGATTAATCAAAGGTAGAAATCTGAGAATGGATGCAAAGCGAAGATTGTCTACCAACAGTTATCTATGGCTCAGAGGCGTGGGGTTTGAGAGTAAATGACCGTAATAGGCTAAATGTATTCTAAATGAGATGTTTGCGTATGTGTACAGTGGCACGACTGGATAGGTTAAGGAATGAGGAAATAAGGAGAAGAACTGGTGTGGTGAGAGAGCTCGATGAGACCATTGATGAAAATGGAATGGACAAAGGCGGCAGCGGCTCAGGAGGTAGAGCGCTCGTCTTGGGATCAGGAGATCGCAGTTCGAATCCGGGCTCCTTGTTACATGTCAAAGTGTCCTTGGGTAAGACACTGAACCGCTAATACCCCCAATAAGCAGATTAGCGCCTTACATGGCTGCACGGCCGCTATTGGGAAATGTGAAGCACACTGTATATATATATATATATATATATATATATATATATATATATATATATATACATTTATGCGTGTACTTAGATCCAAAACAAAAAATGTTATCGCCCTCCTTTGTTAGGTAAATTTTTTTTAAAAAAGAAGTTCTCGTACCATCAAGCTTTCTGAATGTGGGTCCCTAGAAGAAAAGGTTCCAACACCTCCACACAAGTTCATCACAGTCTATAAGGTATGACAGGAATCAAAAAAGCAAGTGGGAGCACATAAATGAACACAGTATAGCAAACGCTCAACAAAGCTCTGGTGGATGACCTAACAACAGGAGAATGTGCTTGTGCGTCTCTGTTTGAGTGTGTGCGTGTGCCTGTGCGGGTACATGCAGGCAGTAGATATACGTATGAGAGTGTCGAAATGCTACATCTTCTTATTTTGGGTTCCAGGCCTTAATTTCCCTGTCAGAATAATAACTTCTCAGTCAAAAAAAAAGAGTCAACGGCAATCCAAACATGACCAAAATCTCTGACTTTAAGGAGCCGGAAGGAATTTGGAACTTTATCACTAAGCGGCCGCCATCTCTGTTTTGTGTCATCATTGCAGAATTTGTTAGTTCATTCATGATGCACGTGCAAGTATGTGCTCGGTGATAGCCTCGCGACCGATGGAAAATGAAAACAAAACTGGAATGTTGGACAGGAATGCGAGAGCACGAAATGTACGCCTTACAAGGGATTTGTATTTTAATAAAAACAACAGGGAGAGTGGATTGCTCAACCAAATATGCATTGATCTGGTAAATTAATCAAGCACTACCTGAAAGATTTTCGGATAATTGTGGATATGTGCAGGCAACTAGCAGGATTTCCGCAATTGGCTGTTCCGTGAGTTGCAAAATAATACATTTTCAAAATAACAAGTTTTCATCTTCCAATATTGTGTGATTTAATGATAGTTTGTGTTTTTGTCCGCCGTGGTTGTTTATTTCTCTGCTTCACCCCGCCTGGTTAAAAGCAGAATAGTGATGTTTGCCGCCGATCAATGACGTTCCAAAAGATTGGATATGTATCAGAGATTTAGGATCACATGTGAAAATGGCCGAGGTCTGGTGTGAAAAAAGCTGTGCTGTTCAGACGGACTTTAACAGAGTGGATACGTGTCGCGTGCGTGCAAAAAATCTAATTTCTCGCCTTGAATTCAGGGGGCGAATTTAGGTTCAAAACTTTGGGGGCGCTTGAGCAGACACCCACCCACCCCAAAACGGGCTGGTTATGCCCATGCTTGGAGTGATTATTTGCGATCATAAGCAAATCATTCTCTATGCTTTGACATTTTATTCATTTGTTTCAAGCTCATTTTGTCTAAAAACCCGCACTCTTAGGATTGTCTCAGTGTTTTGTGCTGATTTCATCTTGTTTTCCTGTTCTTCTAGGATAATGAATGAGTCGCACGCTCCTATTTTTCAATATATTACTCTTTTTGCCCTCTGGTCCTTGTTGCCGTTCTGACTAATTGCTGTTTTGGGTCTTTTCTTCCAGCTCTCTCAACATGTATGTCATCTAGTTTTGTAGTTTCCATTCAATTGCCTGTCCTACGCCTGCTATTTGGCACGCCATGGGTTTCTTGCTTCATCAAGGAATTCCAAACTATCGTACAAGATTTGGACAGGTTATACAATGGCTTTGATTCATTTTCCATCTTCTCTTTGCTTCCCCATTGCTCGGACCCAGATGTTTGTACTAGAAACAAAAAGCATAAATTATTTTACTCCTTTCCATGTGATTTCAAAGTCGAATATTTTTATTCAGAAGTGAAAATCAAGACTCAGTTCAGTCCATCTATTAAGTTACTATATTTCTTCTAATATATTTCTTGTGCTTTTTCTTTGTGAAGAAAAGATCTTACAGGAAGTTTTCCACAATGTGACACTTCAATATTGGATACAGTGCTTTATAGTTGAACAGAAAAATACATTATCTCTCCCTACATGTCCTGAAAATAATGTAAACTCAGACTGAACACAAAATCCAAGGAAGTAATACTCGATTTTAGGAGGCAAGCGCAGACCTAGCTCCACTCATCATCACTGTGTAGAGGGAGTCAATTTCTTCTAAATTCAGGGTGTGCATATGCTCGATGTTCTCTACGGGTCTGCCAACACCAGAACTGTGGTAGGGATGGCCCAACAGTGGCTCCTTTTTCTGGGAGCGCTCAGAAAAAAACACCTGGGACAGAAGATGCTGGTGTCCTCCTACAAAGCCAGAGTGGTGAGCATTCTGGCATACAGTCTCGTGTGCTGGGGACATGGCTGCAGACAGAAACACCTCACAGAGAGCCAATGACGCAGCCCAGATGACCATTGGCTTCTCTCCGCCTATTCTGGACGTCATTGCCAGTTCGCAAACTGCAGCAGAGCCAACAACACTATTGAGAATTCCACTTAACCCAGTCACCACCTCTTTGACTTGCTGCACCCTGGATCCCGTAAAACAAGAACTAACAGGCTTATAAACGATTTCATCCCAAGGGCCATTAGGGCAAAATGTTTATCTTTCTTATGTATAGAAAAATGAGTATTCATACTTTTTTTCTCCACTATTGTTTGTAAATATGTTGCTGCTAGTGTCATTGCACAATCTTTCATTGGACTTTTGTTCTGACGCACGTACAACTGAGGCCAGTCTCTAGCACAAACATGTAAACAATTGCCGATTCATCCTAGCACTCTTTTTTTAAATCATATTGTCTCTTTTAAGTCTTTCATTACATGTTTACCCTGGAATGTCACGTCTAATCCAATAGTAAAAATGTTAAATATGTTGTTAAAAATGACAATAAAGACAATCTAATTCCAACACCTCTATTCTCTAATACATAAACAGTGTGGTCAAAAAACTTGTACAGACGCTCCCCTACTTACGACCATTCGACTTGCGCAAAACGGTAGATACAAACATTTTTTCGGGATGTCGAAAAATACTTGGACATTGCCGTGAGTTAGATTTTGCAATGTGAGCACCTTTTCCCCAGTAGAGGACAGTGCTGTAGTGCTTCTTTCCGCCACGTGGCACTGTGAGAGGTCACCCAGCATTGACCCGGAAGAAGAAATCCGGGTTCCTCTTCCTAGTTCGTGTGTAAACACACTGCACTGTATCCCTAGCACGCTAAGAACTTTGACATTTTTATTGTTTAATATCTTGTGCATCCATTCAATATGGTTGGTGTAAAGAAGAGGCAAGACGTTTCCTTTCAAATAAAAGTGGAATAAGAAAGCTTGATGTGGTTGAGAAAATGGTAAGAACGCTTTTTTTCGGTCAGTTTTTACCACAGAGTACCTCTTGAAGGGTATCTTCCAAAAGTAAGTTAAAGTCAACTTTATTTTTCTTTATAGTCAAGTCATGTTTATTTGTGCCCTTAATCACAAGGAGTCTTTCAAAGGGCTTCAGACCACAGAATGTCAATGCCTAATGTGTAGCTTTGTTTTTCAGTATTAGGCTTTATCATTCGGCCTGCTTTGTAACATTATGGAGCATATTTTTTTATTAAAGGTTTCGTTTTCAGTTTCAAAACAACAGGTTACCGGTACTTATACAAGCATTAAATTTACTTATATAAACCTTAAACATACAAAATATAGCACTGAAGCAACCTACAAACAAATTCAACTTACGTCGTCCGGAACTCGTTCGTAAGTCGGGCAGCGTCTGTATGTTGATTTATAATCATAACTGAAAACATTCACAATGACAACTCGCATTGTTTTGAGGGAAAAAAAAAACAGTTTGACTGCATTTGCTTGCACTGCTTACCTCAGGCGTTCACTATTGTTCATACAGCTGCTGTTCCAAAAGCTCATTTTGCTATGCAAAATTGAAGGACACGTCTTGAATTTGAACAGCGTGTATTCATACAAACCCATGAAGTGGGGCAGCACTCTGAATAGTGTGATGCCCCCCTTTGCCCACCACTCACACACACTTAGGACATCAATGACACCCGCCAACTGACAATACTGAACTGGTTGCACTACTGCAGTATTCAATCATTACTCACTACTTCTTTCCATCATAATTCCCGAGTGAACGATGATGACTGTCAGACACAATTGCACTTGAACATTGACTGATTTATTTATGATGCTATTGAGTATTGAGTTTTTACAGTACCATGTCTACACTTTTACTTTTAATGTGCATATTGGGTTATTTATGGGTATTGGGGTTTTAATCTATATTCTGTGGACCTTTGCATTTTCTTTTAACTGTGAATGGATGAATGAATGCTTCTGAGTTTCTTTGCGCTTTGGGGAAATACAATTCTGAATCGCTAGTTCCCTTTATAAAACATAGAATTATAAAAACAATGAAAGCAATAAATGTTCACGCAGATTTTAAACTCTACTTGCAACACTTTACTAAATTCAAGCAGAAGTCAAGTAGCAATCCATTTTAACAAAATTCTTCATTTTCTCCTGCAGCTAGCTCCAAACATCATAGAACCACCATTTGAACACACATCTGTGAAATAAGGGAAGGTGGATTGATCCAAATATCGGGATTATCGATATTTGAGCAAGGACTTGGATCAGAGCGATACTGTTGTCTTGAGATCGATACTGTCTTCTTATTTTTACTATAACTGTAATAATTGTTCAAATTTGATCTAATTGTGGTTACACCTTATTTGCACAACTGATTTTATTTTGAAAATATTGTGTAATGAAAAGTGCTGTGTTTTCCAGACTATAAGGGGCACTTGATTAGGGTTAGGGTTAGGTATTTAATTTATGGATTTCTACCCTCATATATAAGGCGCATGAGATTCAAAGAGAAGATAAAAAAAATATTTCATTGAATATAAATATTCGGAAATCCGGTTTCACAATTAAAATAAATCGATTACATCATAAATGGTGTATGCATTTCATTATAATTATGCATTGCCTAATTTTCTTATTATATAGCCAGTTCCATAAGGGCGCACTGGATTATGAGGCACACTTTCGAATCTCTGGCAGATTTGTGAATTATGGGTGGAACTTGTAGTCCGAAAAATGCAGTTTTTTGGTTGTCTTGTGAACAATCTTATTCAGTCGTTGTGTTTTTGTTACATTGCTGATTTTTTGGTTTGACTCTCTTGACTTTTGCCCTGAAGAAGTTGTTGAACTATTTGAAGTTTTATACAGTTTTAGGTTTTTACATCATTTTGTTGACAAGTCAAGTCAAGACATGTTTATTTGTATAGACCTTAATCACAAGGAGTCTCAAAGGGCTTCACAGACCACAGATTTTTGCTAACCACAGACTATGATTACACCATCCCCTGCTTTAAAACATTCATAAGGGCAAGGAAAAACCCTAAAACCTCAACATGAGGTAAATAAAGAAACCTTGAGAAGGGACCGCACATGAGGCAATCACTATATGAACTTTGACTTAATTTAAGAAATACTGAGCAATGGAAAGTATTTTATTTGTCCCATTGACTTTGTTATTTTTGCATGTCACGATTCTGTCACTTGCCCACTAATTACTCACTTGCACTCACTCTTTCAACCCAAGCTGCCACTCGTTTCCTAATTACCCCCCTTTTCTATTTAAGCACTTCATTCTCAGTCACTCTGGGTCAGTCCATCAGTGAACCTCAGCACATGCAAGGCAAGCACTTTTGACACTGTCTCCCGTTTTGATCCCGACCTGTCCCTGTATCCTGCCTAATTCTGTCCCCTGTTTTCCTGTATCGATCGCCGACCACGTTTTGTTCTCCTGTCCTGGCTACCCGACTTGTTCCGATCTCCGACCACGCTCCGTTTTCCCGTCCAGGCTACCGACTTGCTTCTGATCCACAACCACGCTTCATTCTCCTATCCCGGCTACCCGACTTGCCACCTGTCACCGACCGCGAGGGCTTCCTGCTCCTCCTGCCCAGCGAGCACCAGTTTGCTCTTTTTCCTCTCACCCTGACTTCCCCGATCTCTTCATAAAGCATTGTGTGAAACGTTACGCATTCGGGTCCACTGCTTGTTCCGGTCGTGACATTGTATTTTTGTTACGTTGCTGCTTTTGTTTGGTTTGTCTTTATTGGCTTTTGTTGCAAAACTGTTGTAGTAAAAATACTTATATTTATTTTATCATACTTTTCTTGTATTCATTTAATTAAAAAATTGACAATTTTAGGCTGTTTTCAAAATAATTATAAATGTCTCAAGGGGGAAGGGCTCAATTATTCAGTGATCATGAGATTTCCAAGCAAAAAGTATTGTATTTGCATCGATCAATACCACCCTGTATTTACTTGGATTGGATCAATACCAGAAATCCCAGTATCGCCCAACCTACTGTAAAATATACAAGGGTTTAGGAACACACGTTTTTTTGCACATACTGCCTGAGTATTTAGTGGAATTTTCTATTTTTAGATCACAGCTAAATGTCTTCTGTTGAGCATTAAACCAGACACATCAAACTTGTCCAAATATTCCATTCCCTTTCTCAAGCCCCAATGAGGAGTTGCATTCTGTATTGAAGCAGAGGAAATGCAGCATAAAAGATGTATTGAAATGAAATTTTATAAATTTCTCTGCACAATGCACTCATGCCAGATGAATAAAAATGACACAGGCATCCACAGTGCATTGCATGCAACCGCCATCCATAAGTGACAATTAACCGAATGCACTTTGGTACAATAAGGACCCTCATTCATTATATCATGAATACATGCATATTTACTGTGGCAGCTGCACAGGACATCATACTCATGAATGCTACAGATCAATCATTAGTGACTAAACCAGGGGTGTCAAACTCATTTTAAGAAAGTAAGAGAAAGATCGAAACCCGAAGATAAATAGAGAGAAAGAGAGGAAAGAGAGAAGAGGAGAAAGAGAGAAGGGTAAAGCAAGAGAGAGAGGGAAAAGAGAGAGAAAAGGAAAAAGAGAAGAGTGAGCAATGTAAGGTAAAAAGACACATAAAGAGAAAAACAGAGACAATGAAAGTAAAAGAGAGATAGAGAATGAGGAAAAAGTGAGGAAGAGAGAGAAAGAGAGAGAGCGCGCATGAGAAACAAAAGAGATAAAAAGAGAAATAGTGAAAGGGGGGAAAGAAAGAGAGAAAAACAACAAAATCCAAAGAGAAATAGAGAGGAGAGAAGGGGAGAAAGAGAGAAGGAGACCAAGAGAGAAAACAGAGAAAAGGAAAAAAGGAAGAGAGAGCAAAAGAAGGTAAAAAGACACAGAAAGTGAACAAAGAAAGATAAAAAGAGAGAGAGATAGACAGTGAGAAAAAAGGGGAGGAAGAGAGAGAGAGAGAGAGAGAGAGAGAGAGAGAGAGAGAGAGAGAGAGAGAGAGAGAGAGAGAGAGAGAGAGAGAGAGAGAGAGAGAGAAATAAATTAAAGTACAGCATTTGTAAGAGGCACATTGCTTTGACAAAATCAAGTGGACATATTTCAACCTGCAGCTCCTTTTTCTCTTGCGCTTCTATGAGCGTTGTCTCGCGGATTCAATCCCTTAGCGAGCCTTATCCGGCCCGTGGGCCGCCTGTTTGACACCCCTGGACTTAACTGTCAAAGAGAAATACTTTGCGAATGGGTACTTTTGGAGAGAGGAAAAGGCAGGGGCTGTAGCACCACCTAGAATTAGAATTGCATTTATTGTCATTGAAAACAAAGTGGTGAACATTGTTCATCACGAGATTAGATATGGCACTCCAGGGTTAGCGCGTAATTAAGACTGAAAGGGGCACCGTATACCGTAAATTCCGGACTATAAGCCGCTACTTTTTTCTCAAACGTTCAACCCTGCGGCTTATTCAGTGACGCGGCCAATTTATGTAATTTTTCTAACAGCCGCCAGCGGCGCTCGAGTACAAAAGGTAAGATTTAGACCGGTGGAATATATGCGCAGAAGAAGACTGCAACTTCTTGGCTTGTGCACGAATTAAATTAGCGTTAACATACCCTCATCATGCAAAATGCAAAAAATGCATCAAAAAATCCACCATCACCAACGGGTTCCGAAAAGCCGGTCTGCTGCGTGACGGAGAGGAGGGCACAGAATCAGGAGTGGATTAGAGTTCAAGCGACAGTGACAGCACGAGTCCGGCTGCGGGAGCGTGGGACGACGTCTATATGACAAAGTTTCTTTCCGACACTGAGGAAGACGACTTTGATGGCTTCAGTTCTAAGGAGGAAGATGAGGACAGTTTACCGTGATTTTTAAAAATACGGTATGTTTTTTTAACAGACCCGTTTATTGTGTTGCGAGCGTGTTGCTACCATTAAGTGCCCTGTCACAGGCACCGTTTGGGATGAAAGTTATATTATTATTATTAAAGCTTTGAAAACTCTCTCGATGTACCGTCATTCTTTGTAAATATGTGTAACCATGTATAATATGTATTTGCAACTGTATATTTTGGTAATGTATTTATTTTTATTCATTTTAGAGACTTATTCTGATATGTTTTGCACGGGAGAATGAGAAAGAAGGGGGCGTAGCAAACGCGGGCTGACGGGAAGTGGAGTAAAGGTGAGACGTGTTTGTGGACGCGGTGGACAATAGTGGATATATATTTTTCCCACCCTTACCTTTGGAAATATACACTTTTTTCCTTGGATTACTTTCAACGGGACCCGGACTCTGCAGGTCTGCATCAGACCTTAAGTACCGGTATCGTTCATTTTGCCTGCTGTGATTTTTGGACTGTGTACTTTAATGAAAGACATTCAGTTTCAATCGCGCGACTGAAAGTCGGGTTTGGGTTAATTTTGTGTTTGTGTTACATTTTTTAATGTGGGCGCATGCGGCTTATATACAGGTGCGGCTTGTGTAAGTACAAAATCGGTTTTCCCCTTAAATGTGGTGGGTGCGGCTTATAATCGGGTGCGCTCTATAGTCCGGAATTTACGGTAATTTGCTGAATTGTGTAGTGCAACCGAGAAACAAGAGCTACAAAGAATGAGGAATAATGGGAATTACAGGAAGTGGTCTTACCTAAACAAATTTTCCTTTAAATTATTTTTGCCCCGCATTTTTGTCGTTTTAAGGTAGTCTAGTCAAGTCATGTTTATTTGTGACGCCCTTAATCACAAGGAGTCTCAAAAGGCTACATAGACCATGGATTATTGAAAACTACAGACTATCATTACACCATATGATCTCAAACCTACATGAGGGCAAGGAAAACCTCAAAAACCTCAGCATTAGGAAAATGAAGAAACCTTGAGAAGGGACAGCACATGAGCTAATACCCCTTCCAGGAGAACCAGGCTGCAATGGATGTTTCATTAAGAATTAATAAAATAAAAAATGGAATAAAAAGGATGATGCAATGGATGTATCATTAGCAAACAATACACATACATTGTCAACATGAAATAGAGGTCATTCATAAGCTATGGAATATAAGTGTGTGCAGAGCATTTCACAGCAACAGGGCCCGATTGGAGAACACTCTCCCAACTGCATATCTCTTCTTGACTCTCGGGATCATTAAATATTGGACAATTGCCTAGATGGTAAGGCGCCCGCTTTGAGACTGGGAGGTCGGTGGTTCGCGCCCCGGCCGAGTCATTCCTAAGACTTAAAAAGTGGTCGGCGGCGCCCTCTGTTGGCTGCGGCTGCATCGGCTCGCTACAACGGGTCAGGTGCAATCGACATTTCGTTCTGTGTACATTGTTACACAGAATGACAATACAAGGAAATTATTATTATTATTATTATTATTGTCTCAGCTCCCTTTGAGTGAAGCTCATGCTATGAAATATAAATGCACATTTATTGAAATATGATTTTTTTTTTGTTTAAATGCAAAAGTATATGTGATAGGATTATTGTAAATGTATAATGCATTAACTATAAATATTGAGCATTACAGAGACCCTTGCCTCAAAGAGAAGTAAACTGATAGACCTAGCAATATGATGGTGCATGTATTTTTGCTTATTATTCAAATCAAGCAGGTGCTAAAAAATACGCAAAACCTTAAAGATGAAAAATGTCAGGATAAATTGGCCAAAATATTCAAAGAGTAATGCTTGGTGACTGGCCAAAGTTGTACTGTAAGTGCATCAGAACACTATTGCAATGAAAAAGTAGTGCAATGACATTTAGTCTGGCTATGCACAACGCTGTGTAAGGAGCAGGTCAAAAAAAACAAAGTGAGGCAATGCTATTTGCTTCAGAACTTGGATGACTGATCAATGATTAAGAGCAGCATCTGCTCAAATGGTATGCCACACCACGTGATCTCCAGCTTGAGCAACAACTGTTGCTAACATCTGAACTGTTGATGGACTATCGAGTGAGCAGCAGTCACAGCCGGTTGAAGCACCCAAGGGATGTAGGAACCGAGCGGGAAAACAAAATAAGATGCCCGTAAAGTGATGTAATGCGAGTGTGTTGCATACATTTGAAGCTCGCAAACCTCTGTAGCTAAGCTGAGTGTGTTTTTGTAACCCTATGTCTGCAAAACCTCATGTTTGTATCAAGCATATCAAACCCGAATTTGTGTTTTTTCAAATATTTATCCTACAGCGTAAACACGAGAACCTTTTAGGAATGCTGTGCGTGCACAAAGTTGATAATGTCAGTATGAGACAAGCGACAAATGCAGTCACACTCTGCCAAAACAATACTGTGAAACTGATATATATGCAATAGTACTTAATACCACTTAAACATAGTCTCAAGCGGGGGTCTCAAACTAAATTTAGGAATAAACCTGACTTGAAATAAAAACTCGCCCAAAGTTACATTCAAGGTGCATCGACTATCCTTTAAACTTCAATAACTTCCCAATATCAAACTAGAATTTATTAAAGATGGGTAGAACTAAATCATAAATAAATGTCAGTGGTCCCTTTTTGTGGTTCTTAAAAAATAATCAATCTGGTCCAAATGTGTTCTTGATTAATTGAAGGAGTGGGAGTGGCAATTGAGGAGTCAAGCTTAAATTCCTGCATTCCTCAGTCAGCGGAAGACATGATGCATTTTTTTTACCCCCACTCATTGTCTTGTTTTTCTTTCTCTTTTTTTCTCCGTCTCTTTCTCTGTTTTACCTCTCTTCTCTCTCTCTCTCTCTCTCTTTCCTATTCTCACTGTTTCTCTTTCATCTTCTCTCCTGTCTCCTTTTGTCTACCTCTTTCCCCCTCTCTATTTCTTGCATACTTTCTCTTTCATTTCTTCTTTCGGTCATTCTTTCTCTTTCATTCATTCTTTCTCTCTTCTTTTATTCTTTCTTTCTTTCTCTCTGTGTTTTCTCTCTTTTTCTATCTTTTTCTCAGCCCAGCCATCCCGCAGAGGAAACTCATTTAAGCTGCTTGTATCAGGGACGGTGTTCTTTTGGTCATTACCCATAGTTCGGGACCATAGGTGAGGGTAGTAACATAGGTACACCAGTAAACTGAAAGCTTTGACTTTTCGTCTCACCTCCTTATTTACCACGACGGACCAGTACAGGGTCCGCATGATGCAAGACGCTGCACCGATCTGTCTGTCGATTTCCCGTTCCACCCTACCCCTGCTCGCAAACAAGAACCCGATATACTTGAACTCTTAAACTCGGGGATGTTGTCCTCAGCCCGAAGAGGGCATGTCATCCTTTTCTGGCTGTGAACCATGGTTTCGGACTTCGAGGTGCTGATTTTAATCCCGGCCGCTTCACTCTCGGCTGCGAACCGCTCCAGTGAGAGCTGAAGGTCATGACCTGCGAAAGCCAACAGCACCACATCATCTGCAAAAAGCAAAGATGCAATGCTTAGGCTCCAAAACCGGACCCCTTTAATGCCAATACTGTGTATAGGAACTCTGTCCATAAAAGTTATGAACAGAATCAGTCAAAAAGGGCAGCTCTAGCATAGTTCACCCACTACCACGTACTGCTGGCAATGTGGACCAAACTCTGGCACCAGTCAGGGACTGTACATCCTGGATTGGACTGTTCTGTACCTCGTACTCCCGAAGCACCCCTAACGTGTGTTCCTAAAGCCTTGTATATTTTACAGTAGGTTGGGTGATACTGGGATTTCTGGAGGAACACGATTAAATGCCTTTCCTAGTCTACCAAACTCACATGCAACCGAGGTTCCTGAAGAGGGTGTAGAGCAAGTTCACTGTTACACGGCATGGACGAAAACCACACTGCTCCTCCTGAATCTGAGGTTTGACTTCCAGGCAAATCCTCTTCAGTATCCCCAAATAGACCTTACCAGGGAGCCTGAAAAGTGTGTTCTCCCGTATTTGAAACACACTCTCCCATTCCCCTTCTTGACAATGTCCCGGGTCGAGGTGAGTAACACCCTATCTCCATTGTACATAGTGTTGATGGCATACTGCTTTCCTCCGCTCCGACGCCAGATGATGGATGGTGGATCAGAGAGTTACCTTCCATGGCCTCGTCAGGTTTGTCCAATCACCACTCACCTGTCCCTGATCAACCCAAGCCTTTATAAGGACATTTCAGACCGAGCCTGTTGTTGGGTCCTTCATTCATCCATGAGAGGTCACCCAGCATCCACCCGGAAGTAAAAGAAGTACGCTTCCTCTTCCTATTTAATGTATGAACATTATATACTGCCTATGTCTGTACTGTATCTCCTTTGAAATTTGAAATTTTCATTTTTTAACATCTCGTGCATCCATTCATTATGTTTGGTGTAAAGTGTAAAGAAGAGGCAAGCCATCTGATCCGTTTAGGGAAATGTTCGGAATGCTTTTTTTCTACCACTTTTTACAATGGAGGAGGACCTCTTGAAGTAAGTTAAACTCTACTTTATCTTTATAGAGCATATTATTTTATGAAATGTTTATTTTTTAGTCCAAAACAATACAGGTTACTTATACAAGCCTTAAACATCCATCCATCCATCCATTATTATCCATTATCTGCACCGCTTATCCTCAGTAGGGTCGCGGGGGTGTTAGAGCCCATCCCAGCTATCTTCGGGCAGTGAGCAGGGGACACCCTTAACTGGTTGCCAGCCAGTCGCAGGGCACACAGACAGACAACCATTCACCCGCTTATTCACACCTCGGGACAATTCAGACCAGCCAATTAACCTGACATGCATGTTTTTGGAATGTAGGAGGAAACCGGAGTGGCCGGAGGAAACCCACGCAAGCACGCGGAGAACATGCAAACTCCACATAACGGATCCGATCTCATGACCTCAGAACTGTGCCGCACACGCGCTAACCACTGCGCCGCCGTGCTGCCCAGCCTTATATATACTTATATAAATCTTAAATGTACAAAATATATCTTGTTCGTAAGTAGCGCAGCGTCTGTAATGTTGAAATAAGGACTACTGATCCCATCAATGATAGTAAGAATCACAAACAAACATTGCAGCATCAATCGATCCATTATCTGCACCGCTTATCCTCAGTAGGGTTGCGGAGGTGCTGGAGCCTGTCCCAGTTATCTCCGGACAGTGGGCATCGAACACCCTGAACTGATTGCCAGCCAGTCGCAGAGCAAACAAAAACAGACAACTCAGTCGCCCATTCACACCTAAGGACAATCTGGACCAGCCAATTAACCGGACATACATGTTTTTGGAAGGAAACCGGAGAACATGCAAACCCCGCACAGGAAGGATGGTTGCGGATTTGATCCCATGACCTCAGAACTGTGCCGCGGACTCTCTAAGCACTTAGCCACACCGCCGCAATGATAAGTTATTTCCGAGGCTATTAAATGTCCTTTAACAGAAAATTCCTGCAAGTCTGCGGTAATGTGACACATGTGTGGTCTTCTCAAGTTGTTTCAATTACCGGTTAGTGAAATCAGAGTCAAATGTGCATCTGAGCACTAGACTCAATTTTGATTCATTACATGATTAAAGCTACCACTGAAACAAAACGACACACATTCATCATTCAAAGAAAATCGGGGGAAAATGCACTAAGTGAGAAGTGATCAAATCTAACCAGACAAGGTACTAATATATATATATATATATATATATATATATATATATATATATATATATATATATACATATTAAGGCAACAACTTGAATTAGTAGCTCTTGCTATATCTGTTTTGGTATTGAATTCATTGATCATTTATTATAATTATTATTTATAATAATGTATTATTTATTTGAAGGATTTCCTCCAAACTGGCTTTTTAAAGATCTATTATCTATTTTGCTGTTAAATTATAATTATGTATAAATCCAATAAATATATTATTATTAGACATACTCTTACAGGCAACATTACATTCATTGAAAGACTTTATTGATCAGGATTTGGACGTGTGCTGTTGATTTAGTGGTTCTGACTTCTCAGCTCAAGTGTCACTCATTATGAGTGTTGGGTATAATAACAGCCTTTTAAATAATGCTGTTACGTAACGCCGTTATTTTTTTCAGTAATGGTGTCACCTATGTAATTATGTTTTTGTCTGTCAAATGCTATTCGTTACTTTGGCTGTCCCTGTTGGCACACCTGAAGCTGTTCTCAGCGGTGCGGTTTTCTGTTTTCCTTCGGGTTGTTTACATCAGTTCCTTTCAGATCATGTCACCATTCAAAAAAGTGACCCCCATTCAGTTAGATAGCGATTACGAATACAGTATTTACTGGGCGCTGAAAGAAAAAGCGAAAGAGTGCTGACTTTTGACAGCAACCGACTCGTCATTCGCGAAAGAAACGTTTCTATGAGCCGACTTTTGGAAGTGAAAAGGGGAGCTGGATTCCTTCAAATCGACACTGCTGGTACCCTCCGAAACGCCTTTTTTCTCTTATGATTGGTCTATAGGCATTTTGAGGGGGATTCTGTATTGTTGACTTTAAATTTGGTGATCACAAAAAGGTTAAAATTGTTTTAAATTGTATCTGTTTTTTCTAGATGTATTAATATTTTAATTATATTTCTGCTGTTTTTCAGAGCCAATGTGCTTATATAAAAATGAAAAGTTTATTCTTCTTCTTTTATCACATTTTCCCCTTGTTTGTTGTATTTTTTTTTTGTCTCTTTTTCCCTTTTTTTCTTTTTCTTCCATATTAAGTAGAACTAAATACAGTTATGGTGGTGCTGTCTGAAGCACAGAATACAAGAAGAGTTTTTCTTCATAGAGAAATTCTCCTGACCTTACATACCTCCATCTTCGCCAAATTTACAGCAATAAAATTAGGGGGCAGTTCATATCCAAATATTTGGTTGTGTGTCGCCAATAGAGAATGATGGGGAGGGGGCGTGAATTATAAAGGAAAGACAAACCAATGGGAAATCAATTGGGCAAACATAAACAAAGAATTTACGGTAAACGTGTTCTGAATTTGGTCTTTTTATTTGTAAAATTATTTTTGCAATACACCATGCCTGGAGAAAAAATTAAAATGTCTTCGACAGTATCCAGGATTGAAGAAAGGGTGGTTTAAAGTCCAGAGACAAAATGGACATAGAGTGTCTCAGCTAAGTATTCATTTGCAAACCCTCAAAATTGCACAAAGAATTAAGAAGGGTTCACTGCTCAGGTTTGTGTACACGTTTTCTTCTATTTCTTCTTTCACTTTGGCTATTTTAAATCAGTTTTAGGGAGGTCAGCTACTATGCGAATATACATGGTGATCCGTAACTACTTTCTTTCAGAGTAACGTACGACTATGGGGTGTCAGTAATCTGAGGCGGGGTGAATGCAGTGTTCATTTTACCTCTGAAAAGTAATGGGTCCCGGGGACTTGCATGCTCAAAAATCTATGGGTCCCAACAGAGATCTATGAGACCCCAAAATTTAGTGTTATCGAGGTTGAAATTGTAAATCAGTGACAAATAATATAATTAAATATATGTATTCATTCAGTTTTAATCATCAAATTATTAATTCATTTTCTGGATCAAATTATTGTTGGTAATTGACTGATTAAAGGGATAACCACAAACCTGTCTTTTTTTCATTTTCTCCTTTTATACTTCCTTTTTTTCTTAACTTCTTTATACAACATCATCATTCGTAATATAATGCAACAAAGCAAGTGAGCCGTTTGAGAGCCGGCTCTCTTGAATGAGTTGAGCCGAAAAAGCCGGTTCTCTAAAAAGAGACGGACTTTTCACTACAACTCGAGATCGGCGTGTAGACGAAAACTCGAACCGCAAGACCAAAACAACATCTGCCGGATCTGCCTGACGAAAAGTTTGGAGTGCGGTAAATTTTCGTTTTAAAAAAATTGTAATCGGGTGATAATGACAATTTTGTGTCAAAAAAGTTGCGTCCCGGGGACGCACGTTGATTTGAAACTATGCGTCCCCAGCAAAAATGATGCGTCTAGGACGCGAGGACGCGGGCAAACGAGAACACTGTGAATGAAGTAACTCCTAACTGTAACTAATAACTGTTTTTCAGTAATGCCGTCGACCCCTGCTCTAAAACACCCAGAGGTAAGTTTAAGTGAATCCGAAATCCAAATGTTTATGAGGTTTCCCTTTTTAAACACAATGATTACAGTTTCATTAGAAAAGCCCTGCAGTGTCCTGATTAACAATCTTGTTGATTTCATGCAGCTGTGTGTAAAAGAAGGATACCTCTTAAACATGGAGGAATGCGCCTCTCAAGGATCAGGTTGGTCTACCATCCATTTAGTTTGTCAGTAGAGCCTTGGACATTATATTAACACGCACAGAGAATATTTCGAAAGGTTGCTGCTATTCAAGAACAAAACATTTAAAATAGGATTTATTTTGTTCAAATGTTATGTTAATTAAAGTTGTCTGTTGACAATGGAGAGAAGGAGAGAGTGAAAGAGAAGAGAGAAAGACAGTTATTCAGACAGAGATGGGACAAGTGGGGGCGGGATCATGTAGATCAGGGGTCCCCAACGTGGTGCCCGCGGGCACCAGGTTGCCCCCTGACGTCATCTGAGGTTCAAGCGGACCTGTTTAGAAAATAGCTCACCTGTGCTGGGTCACTGTGATTTTCTAGTGAAATGTTTTTTTTTTTTTATGGTTTACTGAGTATTTAACTCTTTTTTTAACAATGAACCTGGTGATAATGTAGCACAAACATAGTAATAACATGATAAATTGTTATTTCATAAATTCAAATAAATAAATTCCAGTTAATGGACTTCATGGACATAAATATATCTATTTAAGTATTAATTTTTATGTTTAAGAAATTATTAAGAAAAGAAAATGAGAATCTATTCATGTATTACACATTTTTATTCATCTTTCTATTGATTAATTTGACAGGAAGTATAACCAACCAAATTCCAATTTTTGGGTTTTATAAAGAAAAATTTTAGCTAGCTATCTTGCTCCCTTTTAGCTTCTTAAAATTTTTGGTTACATTTTTAGCTATTGAGCTAGCTTTTCACATTTTATGCATGTTATCTAGCTAACATGTTATCTAGCTTTTTCTGGCTATTTCTTTGGGCTTTATAGTCTTTTAGCTATCGATCTAGCTCCCTTTTATTGTTTCTACCTGTTGACCTTTCTAGCTAACTATCAAGCTACTTTTAGCTTTTTATCAAACCATCTAAGTTGTTATTTCATAATTTCCTATTACACTTGATGCCTTTTGCGCTAATTAGTAAGAAAAATAAGTTCTTTGCTTGAAAAAGGTTGCAAACCCCTGATGTAGAATGCTGAATGTTTGCTAATGTAGCCGTTGTGCAGAATAGTTTCCACCATTACTTACAATCTGAGAGGTATCAATTTGTCCATTAAACATACAGTATTTTGCTGTTTTTTGCCAGATGCTAGAAGCTTTTTTTCAAAAATGATTGGAAGCAGAGAAAAAAGTGTAGAGGAAGGAGTATGTCATCACTGGTGAAGAGCAAAAAACACGTTATTAATGTGGGGTACTGGGCATGAGCTCTCACTTGGTCTTGTCGAGCCCTCGTAACTCATTTTTGGTTCATGCCCAATCCTATTTCAAAATTTGCACGAGAAAGTCCTATATGTCTCAGGTTTTACAAATAGTATTGTTGTAAGGAGGAGGAGTAAGCGGAAAAAAACCTCAAACTGTGAAATGTATAAAGTGATTCAAACAATGTGATAATGTTTTAAGAAGAACAATGAATTTTTGTTATAATGATGTAAAATATTATCATTTAATTAAATGATTGATAGAAGCGTCCAAAGTCATTTTGGGGACGAGTCTTTTATAAGCATTTGGCTTCAAACTATCATCCCTTTTTTTCAGATGATTTGTTTATTTTGTGATGTGATGTTTGTTGGAACATGATTGAAAAGAAAAAATAAGGATAAAATACGAAAATACATATTTTTAAATCAGGTTACTAAAGGAGAAAAATAACATTCTTAACTTTTTTAAGGCTGTAAAAGGGTTTAGAAAAAAATATTAAATGAGTAGGTTCACAGTTTCAATTCCCGGCTTCTTCAGGTTTTATGTCGAAGGGTCCTTGGGCAAGACAATGCCCCCGATAAGCAAGTAGTTGCCTTGCATGGCTGACGTTGCTATTGGTATGTGAGTGTGTGTGAATGGGTTAGTGTGAAGCACATTGAAAAGGGCTTTGGGAAGTCAATGGCTTGAAAAAGCGCTGTATGAATGCAGAGATTAAGTAACTCTTATGTACGAATCCCTTTTTATTTTAATATAAAAAGGCTCATATCAATCTATTTTTGCAGCACCAGGTGTTTTATTTTGTTTTTATAGTCTTTTATGGCTCTTACAAATTTCGATTGCTGATTTTTGTGCTAGGGGAAAGGGAAGAGAGACGTTGCCTGTACTCAAGGACGTACACAGCTGCAACTGGCTACCCTGTAGCTTACCCGTATTTTGAACGTGATTCATCATTTGCAAGACATGCTCGCATATGTGTCCAGATGTCAGATGCAGGAACTAATATAGTACCTAAACTTTGTGCAGCTCATTGCATGTTTGATTCAAAGAACGTTGTCGCCCTCTGTTGTTCGAAAGCACAAAACTCACCTCACTCACTTTGCTTTGCAAAGATTAAGACGTCTCAGAACCCTAACACAGGGGTCTCAAAGTCAAATGGGGGCAAAACAAAGCCTGCAATTGGCCGTAAAAGATGTGTCAATCATCAGTTGAATTGATCACTATTGGCTAAAGTCATTCGGAGGTAAAGGGGGCATATCCTTTTTATCATTTACAGGCTTGTATAGGCGAAGGGGCAAAACAAAGCCTGCAATTGGCTGAAAAAGATGAATGTGAATAGCAAGTTAGGTCGAACTACGGCATAGAGGAAACAGTATTTTACTATTCTGTACTGTATTTGTAAATATTTTACTCTCCTGGATTTACTACACTCACGGATATAAGAGGACCATGGTTGCACATTATTATTGAACACAACGACTTCGGTGAGCTACTCCGGCTATATATTTTCCCAGTATCTTGTTTCAGACTGAACTCGATGTTTCTGTGATAAGCGGTGCAGATAATGGATGGAATGGAGTGTCTATTTTTAAATTAAACTCCATTCCAAGTGTTTATTGTCATATGCACAGTAAAGTTGCAAGCGAAAAAGAAAATGGAAACTAAGGAATGGTTGGCATTTCTTGAATCCCAAGACTTTAACCTTCCGAATGATATTTGGAACGATGCATTTGAGTGACATCGTATGGACACCGCATCTGCACGTGTCTACGACACGTATTTGCTTCTTTGCAAGCTTTCGGAATGTTAAGGGGGTTTGACTGAACTATCTGACTGTTTTGTTGACGTTCCCATTGTAGCGCATTATAATCCGGTGCGCCTTATTTATGTCAAATATAGGACCAAAAACTATTTTTTCGGGGTGTGCCCTATAACCCGGTGCGCCTTATTTTGCGGAAAATACGGTGTACATATATAATTTAAAAATAAATGATTGGATGGATGGATGGAAAAGTAATAAAAGAAATACACAACAGTTCCTGCTGTAGCATACGATGATGAATCCAGGGGCTGCAGAAAAGCTTCTCGCGGGCTGGACGTGGCCCATGCAACTTGCCTTGGACATATGTTCACTAGTAGCACCATAAACCAATACATATCTTAATCGCAGGATTCAGTAACTTACTTTGAACTTTTCCCAACAAGAACTAGGTGTCTTTTGGCTTGAATGTGGTGATTTAGACCCGAAAACCATCCATCCATTTACAGCACTGCTTATCCTCAGTAGGGCCGCAGGATGTGGTGGAGCATATCCCAGGTATTTTCGGAAGTGGGCAGGGGACACTCTAAACTGGTTGCCAGCACACATACACGGAAAGCTCACTTGTTCATTCACACCTGGGGAGAATTTAGACTGGCCGATTAACCTGACATGCATGTTTTTGGAATGTGGGATGGACTGGAGTGCGGAAGAACATGCAAACTCCACACAGACGGATGGAAAGAAATAATACTCTCAAATTGGGTTATATTTATCCCATCCAACGTGGACCAAATTTAGTCTTTGTGTTTATGACATTAAGTGTGATCCAAATTTAGGCCCCCAAAAGTCATCATTATTTAGATAATAATAAAAATACATTTTATTTCAAAGTCTGAGCTGGCAAGGTAAATGATAAACAGTCTGCAGGTTGAAATATATCCACTTGATGTTGCCAAAGCCAGGTGCCTCTCACAAATGCTGTACATTTATTTATTTCTCTTCCCCCCCTTTTTTTTTTCTTTCACTCTCTGTCTCTCTCTCTCTCTTTCACTCTCTGTCTCTTTCTTTGTTCCTCTTTGTCTCTTTCTGTGTCTTTTAACCTTCTTTTGCTCTCTTTTTTCCTTTTCTCTCTTTCTCTTGTTTTCTCCTTCTCTCTTTCTCCCCTTCTCTCTATTTCTCTTTTTATCTATTTTGTTTCTCACGCTCTCTCCTTTTTTCTCTTTCTTTGTCAAATGTAAATAAATGGTCTGCTTTTCAAGTCAATGAACACTTCCCAAAGCGCTTTACAATTTTTTTCACACTTTTCCCTTTTATACACTAACTATCCGATAGCACTCTCAGCCAAGCAATGCAACTAACTGCTATCGGGTGCATTCGGGGTTCAGTGTCTTGCCAAAGGACACTTCGACATACACGCCGAGAATCAAACCTGCAACCTCTTGATCCTAAGACGAGCGCTTTACCTCCTGAGCCAATGCCACCCCAGGTGCCAACTACTAGCAGGTATGCTAGTTTTGGGAAGCGAGCACACAGAGAAGCGGGCAGATCAATGGATAGAAAATCAAAAGCCTCAACTCCCACAAATTGCCAAACACGGAAAAACAGAAGGAAATACTAAACTTTAAAAAGTAACCGGAGAGTGGCATCATACCGGAAGTTTTTTCTTCGATGAACCTTGGCTTCTTTTAATGTTATTTTTGTATGGTTGGTTCAAAATCTAAGTCACACATAGTGATCATAATCAAGTCTTCACATTATCATATGAGTGCTAAATCCAATGTGTCCCAATCCACCTATCCTGCATCATAGAAAATTAACGTTTAAGTAAAACTTGTCATAGTGCTCTTGTTTTATTATTTTTCTTGACCAGGGAAATATTTTTAAAAATGCTAAGATATACAGACAGACAAACAAATCGACCGTCCGTCCGTCTGTCTAATTAAATCTTAAGTCTACATGTCATTGCAAGACAACGAGTAAAGTGAAAATTCCATAAAAACAAATGATGTGTTTGTAAATGTCTGAATCAGCAAATGCTATTTTTGGGTCAGCATACCCCAGAAAACGTAGTGTCACAAATCAAACAACGAACCTTTTGTGTTCCTCTCTATTGTTAAGTCAAATTTTGCATAGCCTTTTATCACGGAAAGTCTCAAAGGGCTGCACAGGCTACAATTACAACATCTTCCGATCTTGTTTGTTGGTGTGTTTTTATGAAGGCCCAGTACAAAAATATATCATTAATCATTAACAAAGGTAAACAATAAACTAGTTGCACAAAAACAGCTGTAAATAATACAATACTTCATTGCAAACCTTTGCCCAAAGGGAGTAGGCTGAAGTCAACGATTTTAAGTTCCTACCGATCTGATAGTACTTCATGTTACCCAATGCTAAATCTATTGCACCCTCATCATCCCGAAAGGGGGATTACCACTTGTGAGGCCCCTTCTCAAGGTTTCTTTTTTCCTCATGCTGAGGTTTTGAGTTTTTCCTTGCCCGCATGTTGATTTAAGATCAGGCGATGTTGCAATTGTAATCCCGTGCAGGCCTTTAAGACATTTTTGTGATAAAGGGTGATACAAATAAACGTGACTTGACTTAGACTATGCTAATCACAATATGTGTGCTAATTACACAATATCCACTAGGTGGCGTTGTAATAACAATTTCCTGACATAAAAAACAGTTATTGAAACAGCCTTTCAACTAAACTCATATCGAGAGAAAAGTTCTCTAAACTTCGATGAAACCATGAGAGCAAAGCACGTGCCGACTTAAATAAACACACGTGCTGCTAGCACAATTCAAACAAAAGTCAGTCTGAAACTTCCTGGCTAAACACTATCTTGGAGAACTACTTTTCTATTTATAGTTGGGGTTCGCCTCACTCTTGTTCTTGTTATCGGGCAAATTCACAGAGACGAAAGGTCTATGGCTTTACATAAGTATGGCTTATGTGTGTCTGTCATTGTGGTTGTTTTATGACAGAGTTTCTGTATGCCAAAGATAAGGATTTGGAAAAATTGGGATATAACTCTAAACAAAATATTCTTTTTAGAAAGTAATGTTTAGATTTCAAGCTGTTGGAGCTGTAAAGAATTAAGAAATATTGCTTTTCAACAATTTAATGACGACTTGAGTGGCCAGTCTGTCATGTACATTTGTATCATAACCTCTTGTCAAAATTCATCAAGGAACGCTTCCTGCATAACGGATCCACAGATGAACGGCTATATGCATGGACGTGTTTCTTTCTGAATTACTCAAGCATGTATAAAAAAGGTTATCACTCCAAACAAAAACGTACAAGCAACATGTACAAAATAAATATTACTAGGCCCGTTTGATTGTTTCAATTTGAGTTCAACAAATCCTACCATTAGGGTCAAATAAACTGTAATAAAATAAAAATAAATAAAAAACAGTCAATAAACACCAGAACTGTGGTCAGGAAGGGGTTTTTAAGAGGAGCAACCCAAAAGAGAAACGGCGGTGTTTTACAATTCCACTGTAGATCACATTTCGGCATACACGGGAACACTGCAGCAGACAGAAAAAAACATGCAGAGCGTAATCAACAGAGCCCAAAAATGATCGGCTCCTCTATGACCAGTCGAGAAGGCATTGCCAGGTTGCAATACCGCAGCAGAGCCATCAACAGTGTAAACAACCTCTTTGACCTGTTGCCCTCTAATAGGTGCTACAGGTCCCTTAAAACTGTTTCTCAACTAGTGGGTCGGAAACCAAAACTTGTGAACCTGGTTTTGGTCGGATGCGGGTGTTTCTGTAGGCAAAGTATGAAGAAAAACGGAAGGTTACTAATACTCCTTAACAGTAGATGGTAGTAATGTCCTGTTCGATCTCTTCTAACTGTTCACTCAGCGCGTTTAGAGGGACCAAATGATTCTATTGTGATTTTGTTTTTGTTTTTTTCCCTTTTCTGTCCATAGAAATGGGTCCAAGAAATATAGTGATAAGTGAAAGGAAAAGTGGAAAACAGCGACAACAACGATCGAGTCCAAGAAGTAAACGATTGTAAAATATGAAAATGGTGCATCAGTGTCTACCTTTGAAGCAGTGCTGGAAGCTAAAGCAAATGGTTTCAAAATGTTATTTTTTTTTTAGCTTTTTGCCTGTATCTTTATCCTCATTAACTACATAATTAAAACATTAGAGGTATTTAGGTACACGCTAAATTTATATTTTGAATTTATTTTAGTATGTGGCTAATTTAAAGCCATTTTAGGGGGTAGTGGGCTTAAATGCGAGTATATCAGGTACTTAAAGTCGTTTCGGTTTTGCTGGTCATTTTGTTTTTTGAAAGACAGGTAAATTAATTACAATGGCTCTGCTTTAGATTGTACAATCCTTTCATTGGATACATTTGAGAAGTGGAAATGTTTTCATGTTTGGGTCGCAGCTTGTCAATAGGGTGGAATGGCGGGTCCTGAAAACAGACCAGTTGAGAACCACTGCCATAAAACAAGCACAAAAAAGCTCAGAGACAGCTTCTTTACCAGGGCCCTCGCCACCCTAAACGAGCGGACTAAACTGTGAAAGCATATAACTTGTGACTTATTTTATTTTATTTCTTGTTTTTCCTAAATGTTATTGCACAATAATATGAAATATGTATGCCTTGTTACTTGTATGTGGATTTTTTTTTTTGCTGCTAAGTGTTATTGCCCTTCTTTTCATTGCAATGTTTTAAGATGCACTATTCTTTTCATTGCACTATTGTTATAACTTACACCAGTCTCTAAGCACTACATTGCAAGTTTGTTTGCCTACTTATCCTAACAATATTTTATTATTTTTCTCTTCCAGTTTTCACTGCATTTTTACCCATGAGAGCCAGGTCTAGTCTCATTGCATACAATGTTTCACAACATTGATATTATAGACAATAAAGATAATTCAATTAAAATGACTGTTTTGGCACCACATTGCCAGCAAAAGTGAAAAAGTGATGAAGAATAAAACCATGGAGGATGGTAACATAAAGGCTCTAAAAAACTCCTATAACCTATTCTTGTTTCAGTTTTTAGATTTGTCCCAAAAAAATCTTTTTGCAGGCACTAATATTAAAAAAAGAAGTTAAGAGAAAGGGGTGGACCAATGTAATGTTTACCAGACTGTTTAAATATGATCACAATAAAATGAAGGCTCGACTTTTGTATGAAGGATGAAGTTACCCACCTTTATGAGTCAATTGGGCCTGAGATCTCTGTCCAGGCTAACTCAAATGGTATGCCTTTTTATTTCGACATTTCCATTACCCCTTGTTGTTACTTCCTTTTCTGGAGTGGTGTGTGCTGTTTCACTGCTTTCTAAGTTTTTGCACATTCTTCTTGGTTCATATGTGCCAAAAAGTATATACATTTGCCAAGCATTATCCCAGACATGGTTCACGAGACAGTACATAGTAAAACTAATACATATACGTTTGTTAACTCTGGAGAAAAATAAGCTGCGCATTAGGACCCATCCTCTTCAAGCCAAGTCAGTAGGCCATGGAATCTCTACTTAGTGCTTTGACCTAGAATTCCTTTTAGATAGTCATTCAAGCCTCCCCAATGGAAGTGACCACAAGGTATAAGAGTAAATTCTTAGTACAGTACCTCATAATAATTTAAAATTGACTGAATCTTCCATAGGCAGTGTTCCCTCTAAGCTGCACGAGTGCGCAATTGCGCACTGCTCGCACATTCTCAGCGCACAAGAAAATCTAGCCAGGGCACAAAATTCAGGGCTCAAAATTACTAATAAAGAAGCGACTTAAGTGAAAGTTACAGTGAATGAAGGTAAAAATACACGGGTTCCCCCGACGTTGTGTCCTAAATGCGGTATTTTGAAGTCGAGTCAAAGTAGAATGAAGTTGAGTAAAGTTAGTAGAGTTTGTCGAGAACCGGCTTCTTCGGCTCGGCTCATTAAAAGGAACCGGCACTTTCGGGTCCTAAACGGCTCTTCAGGTTGTTTTTGCTTCTTTAATCCCAACATGACCAAATGTTATGTGAAATTATGCACAAAATGGCTTAAAGGAAGGGGGAATTGAACAAAAAATAGAAAAATACCAAAATGAAAAGGTAGTGAATAGCTGAGAAAAAAAGAAACAAAAGGAAGAGGAAAAAAAGAAATGAACATTTAGAAAAAAGCTAGAAAAAAATAAAAGAAAGAAATGTAGGAAAAAAGTAAATATAGAACAAAAAGAAAAAGGTGACAGCTCGGAAAAAATAAACACAATGAGATTTTTTTAAAGGAATGTTTAAAAAAAGTAGAAAAACACGGAAAAAAGAAGAAAAAGTTTGTGTTGCATTCAAATAATTTCCAATTATATCAAGTGAATCTTGTTGCCAACATTGTACTTCCACTAAAAATGTGAATAAGTACGGTTCTGTATCTTACAACCGACTAAATAAGCCCCCCAAAATGTTAATATTATGCGACAAAAGATATAAAAAAGAAATGGATATCTTGTGAAAGAATTGTAAGAACAAACGACGTTTGTAGGGCGTACAACTTTTGCAAAAGTACATGAGTCTTTTCATTCAAAAGAGAAAAATAATTTCGCATTTGCATTGCCGGAAACTCGGCAAAATGTAACTTGATGTCAAGTTTTGGACATATTTGATGATTAATTATCTTGCCACACTTGGGATTATGGTTGCTCACTGACTTTGTGTGAACGCTCAGACCCGTGGAAAATTAGAGGGAACATTGGAGCTTAAACAACTAGTTAAGCCACCAAAATAGTTTAACATCAATTAGTCTTTGATGAATGTTGCTACGAAAATATTTTGTAGTCTGTTGTGTTTGGAAGTGTAAGATCACTCCTACTTTTAAATACAATAACAGTGTTTGTGTTCGCACCGCTTTAGATCCAACCCATAACAAACCATATGATAAAAGAAGTAGGTCACTGTGCATACATGTTCAAGAAAAACTCAGAAGACTCAGAAAAAAGCGATTTGATCATTGCCTTTTTACAATTTGTCAAACAAACCGATTTGCTGGAAGGGAGGTGTAATCAACAACAGACAGAGATTGGGTCACCGGATATTAATGTTTACTTTTCGTCCAATTTTTATTCCAAGCTTTCCCTTCATTGTAGAATAAACATCCCTGAGGAGACGTGAGATCACGCATGCTGGGAGACTGCTGGAAAAATCTCCAACGGCTATAATAGAACTTCATCAACACAAATATGCTGATGGAAAATCTACTTTGGCCACATACTAGAAATACACACCTTGTAGAGTGCATACCTCAACATCAGTTTTTTTTTTCATTGTATAAACTAAACTGTCCGCCATTGCTGAGGTCCGCCTCATCTCTGAAGAGCAGGATAATGCTGTACACCATAACACAACGGGGACTAGATGATGAAAGTGCTGAATCTGAGTCAGATCAAGCGAATTCTCCTGCTACCGGTAACAGTGGACACCAGTACTATCTGTTTCGTGTGGAGGAGTAAACACATACCCAATAAATGGCGTTACTTGTCCAATGCACAATACAAAAATTGATTCCCGTACGACCTTGGCGGATAAAGGATCCGTTAGTCAGGATATATTTCAACCTTTTCAGGTTTAAAAACACTATGATTAAGTCTCAAGCTAAATAATCGGTTGATATACATTTTAGTTATTTCTTGTACATCATCAGGGATGATTTAAACATTTCATGGCATCATCCACAAAAGCAGACTTCCCCAATCTTGTTAGTAATAACGTGAAAGGTTTCTATTTTTATAAACAGAGGAAAAGGCTTGAATTTGTCACAAAAGTGGGTCATTTTTAAAACGTATTTTACCTACAAAAGGTGGAGTGCTTCATAATAGGTGTCCTTAAAATGGTTGAAAGTATGTTCTCTATTAATTTTATGCTAACAATGCCCAACTGAGTTCAAAGAGCACTTTTTTGCCACCACGCCCATCTGTTTTATCTTATTAACACATTAGGTAGGAGGAAGAGGGCGGAGAGGACTCTGGAAGGAAAGTGACTTCACGCTCGTCCCTGCGTTTGTTTTAGTTTCTATTTGTTAGTGCCAAGGTCGGCAACCAGCAGTTAAGGAGCCGCATGCGGCTCTGTTTCCAAAAAGTTTACAACTTGAATAAAATGGGGGAGGGAAATATATTTTGCCTTTAATATGGTTTCTGTAGGACAAACGTGTCGCAAACTAATGTTTTTCAATGCTGTAAAAATGCGTAGAATATATATTACATTTCAACTGCGGGTGTTACTACATAACAATAAGAAGTGAGGGAAATCAGCTCCTTTGCTTGTATTCGCTCTCCCTTCTTTCCTGTTACAGCCCATTTTAAAGCGACAGCGTCACAATTGAACTCTTCACTCCTAGTTTCAACACAAGTCCCATTAACCGGGTAGGAGCACAATGCTGTCATAAGCACCTTTTTAGTAACAAAGTAGCTGTTTTTTGGGAGTGATTTCTGATTTTTGTCAATATATATTTAAAATGACACTTGAGGATATTATTAGTTTTTTTCCCAGGCCAGACGATGGCTGATTTTAGTATCAAGAGAGAGAGAAGATTCTGACACGAGTTCCTCTCTTAATTACAATTATTAGGGGGAAAAGAGACACCCACAAATGGAAATGTTTTCAATAAATATTGTTAATTGCCAACTAATTCATTTTTTGTAAGTGGCAAGTCCAACTGGTTGAATTAAAGTAATGTTTATTGATTATGTTGTGAGAAATACCTCAATTGTTGTCAATGCATGTTGTTGTTTGGCTATGGTTTTGTGGCTTTGAAAAGTAATCCTGCACAGCAGACGTGTCAGCCTGATGATTCACGGCAAATGAAAAGAATGCTAACAATGCAAAAATTGCCTGAATCGGGATGAGGTAACTGAATCCTCTTTTTCTGATACAAAGGAGCCAGATTGTGACATCCTTACTATCTACATATATGGATTATTTTGTAAACCACTGAATCTAGTAGTCCGGTAAACAACCAGTTGATTCAATATCCAAACACTCCATTCATCGAACCAATACCACCCTAACCCAGGGGTTGGCAAGCCAAAATTTTGAAAGTCATATTGTTCCAAAAAAACAAAACAAAAACTATTGTATGGAACCAGCGGCATGGTTGCTGAGTTGTTAGCACGTCAGAGTTCAGAGGACCGGGGTTTAGAACCAAGCACCGGCCTTCCTGTGTGGAGTTTGCATTCCAAAGACATACATGGTAGGTCAATTGATGACTCCATATTGTCCCTTGATATTTGTGAACATGAAGAAAGTTGTAAGTCTCCGTGTGCCCTAGGATTGCCCACTGCTCGAAGATGCCTGGGATGGGTTCCAGCTCCCCCGCGACCTAAATGAGGATCAGCGGACCAGTAAATAGATGAATGGATGAATGGACGGAGCCGCAGAAAATTAATAGCCTTATAAGAAGGCAACACATTATGGATAAATATCTACATTCATTTGAAAACTTTAAAAACCTGGGTGTCATGTTTTTCCTCCTACAGAAACCATCCTTTTCCAATATCAAACATTTCTGAAAAAGCGCCAGGGAGCCACCAGAGAGGGCCAAAATAAAATATATGTATATATAAATATATATATATATATATAAATATATATTGAGCTCTTTGGCCTCTTTAAACCTGGCACGGACATTTTTCATACACCACACTTTGGGTTTTATTAGGATTGAATATGATTATATATATATATATATATAAATATATATATATATATATATATATATATATATATACAGGGAGTGCAGAATTATTAGGCAAGTTGTATTTTTGAGGATTAATTTTATTATTGAACAACAACCATGTTCTTAATGAACCCAAAAGTCTCATTAATATCAAAGCTGAATATTTTGAAAGTTGGAGTGGGGCTTTTTTAGTTTTAGCTATTTTAGGAGGATATCTGTGTGTGCAGGTGACTATTACTGTGCATAATTATTAGGCAACTTAACAAAAAACAAATGTAAACCCATTTCAATTATTTATTTTCATCAGGGAAACCAATATAACAGCTCAACATTCACAAATATACATTTCTGACATTCAAAAACAAAACAAAAACAAATCAGTGACCAATATAGCCACCTTTCTTTGCAAGGACACTCAAAAGCCTGCCATCCATGGATTCTGTCAGTGCTTTGATCTGTTCACGATCAACATTGCGTGCAGCAGCAACCACAGCCTCCCAGACACTGTTCAGAGAGGTGTACTGTTTTCCCTCCTTGTAAATCTCACATTTGATGAGGGACCACAGGTTCTCTATGGGGTTCAGATCAGGTGAACAAGGAGGCCATGTCATTAGTTTTTCTTCTTTTAGACCCTTTCTTGCCAGCCACGCTGTGGAGTACTTGGATGCGTGTGATGGAGCGTTGTCCTGCATGAAAATCATGTTTTTCTTGAAGGATGCGGACTTCTTCCTGTACCACTGCTTGAAGAAGGTGTCTTCCAGAAACTGGCAGTAGGACTGGGAGTTGAGCTTGAGTCCATCCTCAACCCGAAAAGGCTCCACAAGCTCATCTTTGATAATACCAGCCCATACCAGTACCCCACCTCCACCTTGCTGGCGTCTGAGGCGGACTGGAGCTCTCTGCCCTTTACCGATCCAGCCACGGGCCCATCCATCTGGCCCATCAAGACTCACTCTCATTTCATCAGTCCATAAAACCTTAGAAAAATCCGTCTTGAGATTTTTCTTGGCCCAGTCTTGACGTTTCAGCTTGTGTGTCTTGTTCAGTGGTGGTCGTTTTTCAGCCTTTCTTACCTTGGCCATGTCTCTGAGTATTGCACACCTTGTGCTTTTGGGCACTCCAGTGATGTTGCAGCTCTGAAATAAGGCAAAACTGGTGGCAAGTGGCATCTTGGCAGTTGTACGCTTGACTTTTCTCAGTTCACGGGCAGTTATTTTGCGCCTTGGTTTTTCTACACGCTTCTTGCGACCCTGTTGACTATTTTGAATGTAACGCTTGATTGTTCGATGATCACGCTTCAGAAGCTTGGCAATTTTAAGAGTGCTGCATCCCTCTGCAAGATATCTCACTATTTTTGACTTTTCAGAGCCTGTCAAGTCCCTCTTCTGACCCATTTTGCCAAAGGAAAGGAAGTTGCCTAATAATTATGCACACCTGATATAGGGTGTTGATGTCATTAGACCACACCCCTTCTCATTACAGAGATGCACATCACCTGATATGCTTAATTGGCAGTAGGCTTTCGAGCCTATACAGCTTGGAGTAAGACAACATGCATAAAGAGGATGATGTGGTCAAAATACTCATTTGCCTAATAATTCTGCACTCCCTGTATATATATGGACATATTCTTTCTCTAAAACTGCACTATGTAAAGAGATGATAAAAAGTTTTTATATTCATCAAGGCACATCAAACGAGCTCTCGTCCGAGGAAGTTAAGGCAATGTCCATCCATCCATTCATTATCTGCACCGCTTATCCTCAGTAGGGTCGCGGGGTGCTGGAGCCCATCACAGCTGTCCTCGGGCAGTTGACAGGGGACACACTGAACTGGTTGCCAGCCAGTCACACGGCACACAGAGAAAGACAATTCACTCGCTCATTCACACCTAGGGACAATTTGGACAGGCCAATTAACCTGACATGCATGTTTTTGGAATGTGGGAAGAAACCGGAGTGCTCAGAGGAAACACAAGCAAAGAACAGGGAGAACATCCAAACTCCACTCCGGAAGGTTCGATCTCAGGACCTCATAACTGTGCCGCGGACGCGCTGACCACTGCTCTGCCGTGCTGCCCGGTTAAGGCAATGTGAATGGGTAAAAAAAAAATAACAATGGTAACAAACAATAACTTTAATGTACCAGTAGTCTTTTGGTAATTTTTGTATTAAATTGTATAAGACCCTCCGAAGGTTTTACTTCAATTTGCTTTTTGTTTAAAATATAGACAAAACTAGCCCATCCTTGACCTCACAAATGTTGTGCAAAAGCTAAAGTACTATCCCAAGCTGCTACATTAAAAGCCAACATTCCAGCACTAGGACGATGTGTTCGTAACTCTTAGACCCTAGAAAATGATTTCACATGAAACATTTTTACGTCTCTTTTACTTTGTCATCAAACATTGCAGCATTTTGCCAAACACAATGTTCTTTTAATAACATCCATCCATCCCTCCAGAGCCAAACTGAGTTTGACGTTCCTGTTCTCCACGTTTCCTGTCCTAAGTAAGAGCTTATCCCAAATGAATTTTAAGAGGGGAGTGTACCCTAATTTGTTTGTCTTCAGCAAGGTAAAGTATATTTCCAACTCATACATGTCAAGGAAATTTACAGAGAGGCAATTATTTTACAGTCCATGACTTTTAACTCTCAATGGACCCATGGTGGAAAGAGGCAGGGTGATAGCAGCATGGAAAACTGAGATTTGACAGTGGGAAACTCTAAAGTGAGATCATTGCAACTAATGCAAAACTGTTGAGACTCTCTCTGGAACAGGAAGTGGTGTAAGAGTTTTCAAGGGCCGCCTGGTCTTTGACCTGCACGCCACACACACATCGCAAGCGTGAGAACCAAGTATTTTAAGACCTTCCCAACACACACCCACACGTACACAACAACAGAGTGTAAAGCCGCAAAAAAAAAAAAGGCTCCAATCAATCAAATGAGAAAGCAATCATACCTTGCACTAATGCGGGTGGACATTTGCCAACTATGCACCGAATGAAGCCCCCCTGCTAAAAATAAGTATCCAAAGTATGTTTTGATAAAGAGTTCATACTAAGCTTCACTAAATTTCAGCTTGCTTGAAGCCTCAACAGTGTAGAAGCCTGTCAGCGTATTTGAATGCACCTTTGGTGGATATTTATTAATCCTCAAAAGAATTAAAATAAATTATTTAGCCTTCCTCAAAGAATGTTCCATGATTTTTGAAAAGCCCCCAAACACCAATGTGCCAATTAATGCATTCCTACCAATTGTTTTAACCAATCATGGCAACGGATAAAAAAAAAAAACACCAAGACGGGACATGTTGTGATGTTGTCCTCATACTTGTCCTTGAGGGAGAAGGATTAGCCTGGTTGTCTCACGGAACATGCAGTTAGAACCCTCGTAAACATGACTTGGACCTAATGTATGTCCTTAGCTAGAACCTTCTGCATCGGTTAAGATTTTGGAACAGGAAACTGTCAACCAGACATTCTGTTATTATCTGTATTTCATGTTGGTATTGTCTGTGTATTGTCTGTTAATGCCCTGGCAACATCCATTGCAGCCTGGTCATCGTGGAAGGGGGATTACCTCATGTGCGGCCCCTTTTCAATGTTTCTTGATTTTTCTCATGCTGAGATTTTTGAGTTTTTCCCTTACCCTCATGTAGGTTTCAGATCAGGGGATGGTGTAATGGTGGTCCGAGTAGCCCTTTCTTACTTAAATAAACTTGTTTCAACCAGTGGACATCACTGTATCAATAAATAGTTGTCCGTTTTGCAATAAATTACCTCTCATCATGGCTGTAAAAATGAAAATAATTTTGCCCCTTCTTCCCCGATTACATGTTTAGGGTTGTGGTGATGTCACGTGCCCTTAGTAGGGTTTAATAGTTTAAGCCTTAAACTTTAAGGCTTGCTATGCCCTGCTCATAGCGACGGGTGTGTGGACACAAGACTGGTATATTTTAAAAGATAAGGGCACATAATAGTAGCAAAAAGCTCGTTCAAATGTTGATAAAATGACAACAAAAAGTCGTATCATAAATCAAAACCTTAGCCTTTTCAGGCTGAATTAATTGTAATCCCATTGAGTAAAACCAAATTGAATCTTTCCGTTTTTATAGAATATTCATCAGGATCTTCTATTGTGTTGAGATGAAGGTGCTGTACAGGATTTGAAACTTTTCTACTTGCTGACGCCCTCTTCTCACCTAAGTAATCATTGCCGCCTTTGTCAAGCTCTTTATGTGGCACGTGCATGTGTGTGCATTTTTGAGATGCGCCCAAATAAACATATTGTTTTCCTCTTTTTGGGCCGGCGTTTGTACTGTACATGAAACAGGCATTTTCTTACCTTCTCCATTTATGCGTTATCCATGAAAAAGAAAAACACACTTTTACCGGGGTAACTAGCCTCAATTGGTTAATTGACGCATGAAGGATTTTACCTCTGGTTTCCAAGCTACGCCAGCGGGCGAGCTCGCCGGCTGAGTCTTCTTCTGGAGCCACTTTCGAGGCGAAAAGACCGCACCGGTACTGCCGAACTGCGTAAATCCGGCGCCTCGCAAACTTAACGGTAAATCCCCACTCCGTTTGGAAAAACGCTTCACCAAGTCGTAATCAAAGTGAAAGTTGGCGGAGAGAGAAACATCCAAAGATGTGGAAGAAGACGTGACAAGTGGTGCGATGGGTTCTTTGAGTGTTGAAGTCTTGTTGCGCGCTAATGGTTTCGAGGACGCAGCACTTGTGGGAATAAGTTCAATAACTGAATTATCGGTCGCGGTGCCGCATTGTCTTATGATAGCGGGGTCCAGACTACTGGTTTGTCGTAGTCTCTGTTTGGTTATTGCTTTGGATGTGGGAGAAGAGCCGAAGACGCTATTTAGGAGTCCCTGTGCAGCCGACATGGCTCCTTCTGTTATTTGGAGGGACCTGCTCATTGCGCTTCCCTCAAGTTTCTCAACGGTGAGGCTCGAGAAAGTCCCTGGAGGTGAAGCGAGGAGGGGACAGCTGGCGTATCATCGGATTGCACAGTCACGAGTGCTGTTCAAGCAAATTTAAGTGGAAAACAAATAGAAGAATGCTCGAAAATGTGCAGCCCTGAAGAAGTGGGAGGGGGCTGAGATCAAAATGTTTGCAATGTGCGTGGTCCCGCTTTCAAACATATCAAACTCACGCTTGTAACTTTTTTCTTATCCCACCATTTGATTACATCCAAACTAAGTGGAAGGTCGTGCATTTTACACCTACACCTCACTCCAGTCTGAATAAGTGATGTGTTGTATGCCCACCATTTCCTTAATTGTTTGTTTTACTTCAAGGGACACTGTGTAGTATTTGAGGACACTCTATGGCGTAGGACAATCGAAAACAGGTGCCTGAAAAGCACAGGGAAGGATATAAAGTACAGACAATCAAAGTGATCAAACTGCACCTCTTTTTTGTTTGATTTTTTTGCCCAGCTTTTCACTAGGTTTTGGGGGGTACCTATAGTAGCAAGGCTGTGGACAATCATATCAGCACCCTTGAAATACGAGCAGGGTCAGAAAACTAATTTTTATCCAGGGTTTTTTTAACCGCTTGAAAATGCTAAATAATATAAAATCTACCTTTGAGCTATTGGGATAGGGATGCATTTTTAATTTTGTTTAAAAGGACAGTGTGTTTTATTTAGCGCCAACTAGTTGTAAAAAAATCCCCATTCATTAAATACGTAAATATTGATTTCATTAATAAGAAATAGTACATGAACTATCATATAGACATGCATTTTTTAAAATACTCATACCTCAAAAAATTGCCATGTTGCTGCTTCGGGTATCTAAAAACCTCAAAAATGTTGCAGTTTGGTCTTTCTGGGTATACGTGGTTTGTATTCTTTTTCCAGGATGACCAAGGTTTTCACCCTATCTCTAAGGGAGAGCGCAGCCACTATTCGGTGGAAACTTGTATCCGGGATCTAGTTCTTTCCGTCATGACCCATAGTTCATGACAATGGGTGAGGGTAGGAACGTAGATCGGCCGGTGAATTGAAAGCTTTGCCATATGGCTCAGCTCCTTCAAAACCAGAGACTGGGATAGGGTCCGCATGACAGTACACGCTCTACCGATACGTCTGTTGATCTCCCATTCTAAACTATCATCGCTCATAAACAAGACCCCAAGATGCTTGAACTCCTCCACTTGGGGCAGGATCTCATCCCAACCCCTCCAATGAGAGCTGAAAATCACAGCTTGAGGACGCCAATAGCACTACGTCATCTGTAAAAAGCAGAGATGCAAAGCTGAGGCCCCCAAACTGGACCCCTCCAATGCCACTGCTGCACCTAGAAATTCTGTCCATGAAAGTTATGAACAGAATCGTGACAAGGGGCAGTCTTGGCAGAGTCCCACTCCCACTGGAAACAAATCCAACTTACTGCCGGCGTACAGGGACCGAACAGCCAGTATAAGACTGTCCTGTACCCCATACACCATAAACACTCCCACCGGGGTCCCCAAGAAACATGATCAAATGCCTTTTCCTAGTCCACAAAACAAATGTAGACCGGATGTGCAAACTCCCATGCACCCTCAAGGACCATAAAGAGTGCTCCTCCTGAATCTGAGATTTGACTTCCTGGCGGACCCTCCTCTCCAGTACCCCTGAATAGACCTTTCCAGGGAAAGTGTGATTCCCCTGTAGTTGGAACACACGCTATATTTTCAAAAAGGGGGGACCACCGCCCCAGTCTGTCAGTCCAGAGGCACTGTCCATGATGTCCAC
Source organism: Urocampus carinirostris (assembly GCF_059441175.1). NCBI lineage: Eukaryota > Metazoa > Chordata > Actinopteri > Syngnathiformes > Syngnathidae > Urocampus > Urocampus carinirostris. The sequence continues at coordinate 27,262,832 of NC_142351.1, read as the reverse complement.
GCTATGTTGCAGAGGGATGACAAACCATGACACGCCATTCATAATCCACAGCCATAATAAACTCGGCAGATCTCATCCACCCCTGGGACCTTTAAAAAATATGCTTTTGCTTAGTGTCATTGTATGAGGATTTTATTTTTGAGGCAAGCAGGTTTTATCTGTTACAGGTCAGTCAGAAAGTGTGGCAGCAAAAATGATTGGTGTATCGCAAAGGTAAAAAAGGGATTGCAGCGGGCAGACGTCCTGCGATGGAGTTCATAAAGTTACACTGCATTGCTGCAACCACACACTCACACGTCTATGCACACATCACAAGGCGAGAACTGATAACAGCTGAAACAGATTTGACCCAGCTAAAAACAGCCTGAGAAGGAAAAGTGCTATAAGATAAAAACACTAAAACTACAAAATGAAAACAAAGGACATGGAAATCTCCACCTAGATTTGAAATCATCCATATGGATAGCCTTTACTCTTCAAACAGTACCGTAAATGGAATCTGATTTCACTGTCTACCCTGCTTTTGTGGACCCCATGAAGGAAACCAAGTGTGTCAAAACACATCAGGCATATCCAGTGTCAAAAAAACAAATAGCGCGGTGCTCCATTTCAGGTTAGTTATGTTCAGCATTATAAACACCGTATTTGGTGTACAATAGGGGACTTACAAAGCCTGCAACCACTTAGAGCTGAATACGTGATTTGTTACAGCTGCACAAATGACATGCTTTCCTACCCTGGGGTCAGTGAAAGTTTGCTTTGTCCAAGAAAATCTCATTCTTAAATGCATTAGTTTAGAAACTAAATAAATCTATTTACTGACTTGCCCACTTTTGGAGATTGAAATATAATAATATAAAGCCTGCCACCCGTTTCATTTATGAACACATATTCATTGATGACAGCATTTTCAAAATTCAGTGGTGGGCAGTGGTGGACACGTTACTATTAAACAGTGTCTGAAACTCATGACAAAAAGTTAGCGGACACCAGGGCAGACAACTTTTCAGAGTTGTCTGCCCTGCCATAAAGTCGCCTGCCCCATTTTTCACAACTTGAAACGCCATAAGACGACTTATCGAAAAAAAAAAACATTGTTGGATTGATAATCAGTATATATGACAGAACAACACTTTAAAATTAAGTTTATTGTAAATCTACGTATAACATTCATTGCATGTACTGTATATGACATCGCTGTTTTCCATCTGCCGTCAGTATGTACCTGTATTTACTCATCTTCATTCATGCAATGTTTGCGTTGTGTCGTCTGCTACCATCCACGTGAACTCCTCTTTCCACGATGCTTTTAATGTACGTTTATGTTTTGTAGCGTCTTAAATGTAGTTGACTTCTTTTGAATATTTCTTCTTGGGCTGAGGTTTTGGCTTGATTCCTAACCACTTCTCCATTTTACTTGTGTTCTCTGTGCGTCTACTTTGGAAAATGATATGCAAATGCACGCCCTTAAAACGCTCGAAAGTACAGAAGCACAAAGTTATTCGATGCAGTCTTCTGATTGGCTGCCGAGTATGTAAATTGCCAAATGAACCGATATTCTGAAATTTCCAAACCGGACGAAAATTTCGAAATTGGAAAAAAGCAAACGTTTGATTTGAAAATCAAATCTTCCTTTTTTTTTTTTTTTTTTTTTCTTTGAGAAAGTTGTTGGCCGCCCGGGCGGAGACGTTTTAAAAAATTGTATGCCCGACGTAAAAGATGCAGATGTTATTTCAGACACTGTACTAAATAGTAATTAGTTATCGTTACTCACTACTTCTTCCAAAAAGTTGGTAACTGAGTTACCCTATTGTAAAAGTAGTTACCAGGGAAAGTAACTGTTTATCTTACCTTAAAAATAAATTGCTGTATGTCAAAGAATTTGAAATTTTTCTGAGCAGTATTCGGGTCAGTTAAATAGAAAAGAACAGAGAGGTAGTGGCGTAATAGAACCTTGTAATATTTATTGCACCTCATCAACAATATATTTATCCTACACTTCAATTACAAGAAAAATAAATGGTAAAAAATATATATATATAAGAATCAGCAGTAAACAAAACAAATTGGGTTTAATAACTTAAATCTAACTCTTACAACCTGAGACAACTGGTCAAGTAGTCATAGCCTATTGTACTTCAAGTATTTTGTTCACAACAAAAGTCAATCACTAAACAATTTCAAGTGAGTTTCACGCTAAAGAATAAATCACAACCTCTAGTCAGACAACTGCTCAAATAGACATATGCTACTGTACTTCAAGTATTTTCACAAAACAAAAGTAAAGCACTCTTGCTGACTGACAGTGGGGGGTAGTGTAACAGAGCACAAAAAAACAACATTTGTTCTATCTTGTTTTTTCTTTTAAAGTTTTTAATGCATCTTGTTTCTCGAGTGCCAATCCTAATCTCGTTGATAATGTTCAAAAATGCTATCAATTCTAATTCTAACACATCTATCAAAGTCCACACGCCAAAAAATAAACTTAAATAACTTGTTCATATGATAATACATTTGATTCAAGATGGTCGTTGTTTTTCTCAATGCTTTTGTCTTGACCATTGCATCCTTACAAAGAAACTGGCATAAAACAGTCAAACAATATAAAATGATCAACTTTTAAGGGAACAAAAGTGCTAAGAAATATAGAGAAAACAAAGTAAATAAATAAAGTAAAAGGAAAAAATAATAAACATGACATATTTAACTTAACACAAGTTTGACCTTCCTAAGTGTATTACGTATGATCTGGACATTAGGAATGTTTATCTCATTCAAATATTTAACCAATGCGTTGACATGTTTGGTATTTTTTGTGGCTGTAAATGTTTGCTTTACATACAATACAATTTATAGTATTATCGTCATTCTTGTTTTGTATGTTAGGTCCAAATCATCTTAAGATCCCTAGATAAGGTGTTAGGAAAAGTTGAGTTGACAGAAGTGAGCCATAGCTGAGCATCCTGCCAGAACTCTTGTATAATGAGAACACATGGTCAGTGGTTTCAATATCAATGTTGCAAAATGAGCAGATGTCATCTTCAATTTAAAAACCTTATTTTAAACATTCTTTTGATTGATCAATATTGTTTACGATTTTAAAGCGTGCATCTTAAACTTTGTGGGCTATTCGTAATTTCAAATACATAGTTATAAATCGAAATATCCCGGTTTCATCAAATTAACGATAAAATCCAATTTAGTTTTCAGGAAACATTTTTTAAGTATTGTCTAAAGAAGTTGTTATTATTACATTTGCTGTCTAGAATTGACATCCCCTGTACAAGAGGTGGAGGTATTTGGGGTCCATTTATTAATATTTCAGAATTGCTTTAGAATGCCATTCACCTATTTGTTAAATTCAGATTTGGATATAGTGAAGTCCTATTTCATTTTAAAAAATTGTCATAATTGAATATTCTGCCATTATCGCCCATCAAGTGTGATACTGACCATATGCTCCTCTCAAACCAATCCTCATAAACAATGACTTGTTCCTATGTAATAATAATAATCAGCATAGCCAGAATTTGTTTGTGAAAATCAGATAGTTACATTTGTAGTTTTCCAAAATTGAAATTGCAGATAAGAATGTACCCAATAACAAATGTCATGGGGCCAAACTACTTCCGGGTGTGAAAGCGGAAGTCAGGAGTACTTTGAATACAACAATCGCGGCTTTATTACAGCGCCTCGCAGTGGATCAAATCACCTTTTTATATGCAGCTAAATATATAACCTCGGTCGCGGTGGATTCCGAATCAATTTGATTGATAAATATGTTTGATTTTGTATCGATATATTCAGTACCCACATAGAGCCATGAACAAATGAATTCGCGGGCTAATACATTTAGATTCCATAAAGGAGAACGAGTGCTCTGCTTCGAACCTGACCCAACCAAGGCTAAAGTTTTGTATGACGCAAAGGTAAGGAACACCACGCATAATTATCTTGAATATTACTTTTAATGTAATTAATTCTACTGCATGGTCGTCGGCTTTGTAGAAATCCTCATCGCTACCCTGATGATGCTACATGCTCATAGCTCACATGTATCCTATAAACGTCGGCGCCATTGCGCCTCATCAATGCGAAACAAATAGCAAAGATCGCTAACATACGAATTCGTTTAACCTACGTTTGCATCGCGAAAAATGATCTACAAGTTATCTAACGCATTCGGATTAGCTTGCGGCTTTTGTTGTTATTTTATTTTGGCTCTGTTTACTTATTTTTCCTAACCAACGTTGTATTAGTCATTGCCACGCTATGGGAAACTGTCTACAAATCGCAGTGTTTTGCCAAAGTATTCACTATCAGATGTGTTGCACTTTGACACCATAATGCTAGAAATGTACAGTTGTTTTGTGTGCGTTAAATGGTCACTATAGTATGCACTGTCGTGAAGCGAAAATGTATGTGGGATATTTCGATCAACTGAATATGATTGGTGTGTCGTGCAAAAGTAGTAAGCCTGATGAAAACCTGTTTGACACTATCCGCTGAATTCCAGTGAATCAATTTACCATTGAGATTTACACAGTACTGTAGTCATAATTCGGGCCATACAGTGAGTATTCGACTCAGCTTTGAAAATAATTGCTCTCTGTCTAGTCTCAAGGACATGTCCGGTTTGCAATACCGTAACAGAGACAACTATATATAGGACTCTTCTCACTCCGGCCACCACCTCGTTCATCTGTTGCCCTCTGGTAGGCGCTATATGTCCCTTAAAACCACAACTAACAAGGCTCAAGAGAGTTTCTTCCTCAGAACCATCACTACCCTAAACAAGCGCAAAACGGAAAAATACACATCTTGCCAGTTTCACTGAATAATACGTAATCGTACTTTATTGATAGACTTATTGGGAATCTTGGTTGCTGCTTAATACCATTGCACTACTTTTCTCGGAACTATTTTTATTGATCTATATTCCCTCAGGCCCGTCTCCAAGCACTACTTTGTTGTTGTATGGGCCTTCTTATGCTGACATTTGTTCATCTTATTTTCCCCCTTAAGTCTTTCTTACATGTTTATCGATGAGTGCCGTGTCTTATCTTCTTGCAAACAATGTTCACTACGTTGTTATCAGTGACTGTAAAGAAGATTCAATTCACCTGAAGTTAACTGTGGAGAATGAGTCAAGCTGGTAGACACATCCCTCGAAAAACCTTGCTTTTATCTTCCCTTGTTTGTCACTTCAATAGATATGAGGGATTTTTTTTGCCAGTCATTGACCAAGATCCTAAAATGGTTTTAATCTCTAAATTAATTTAATTTGTAGGTCCTTGATATAGTGATAGGCAAGGATGAACACGGAAGACGAATCCCAAAGTACTTGATTCACTTCAATGGTTGGAGCAGAAGGTAAGTCCAATATTGTTCAACTATTCATATCATCTTAGTTGTAACACAATTATATTTCCATTCAAACCTGTGTGTTTGTCATTAGCTGGGATCGCTGGGCTGCTGAGGATCATGTCCTAAGGGACACCAAGGAAAACCGCAAATTGCAACGTAAACTGGCGCGTGAAGCTCTTGGTCGTATGTAAGTTCATGCTCTTACGTTTCCTCACAACGCAGTTGGTCCAATTAAAAAAAAGTTAATCTCATGCTGAATTTCTCACTACCATTTTGTAGGAAGAAAAAGGGATGGGCAAAGAGGCGACATCCTTCTGGTACTAAACCCTTGCTGAAGACTCTACTCAAGGAAGATGACAGTGATGACGCATGTAGGAAGTCTTACTTTGCTCCCATTTATTTGCATTCAGTAGTCGACTGCAGTTATCATGATTGCATATTTTAACCATGTCCCAAGGCTTGATCACATCTTCCGCCAGCAGTGAGGGCGACAGTTCTGAAGCAGAGTCTTCAAATAGTGGGGACACTACCTTCTCTGAGGACATCAACAAAATGGTGATTAAGTCTGAAACGAACAAACTTCAAAAAAAGTTTAATGGAGTACTTGCAAAACGTTTTTTAATTCCTCTAGAATAGATGATGGTTCTGGTGAAAAATGAAGCTAGCGTAGTGCCATGGGGCTTGGTAAAATGTAAAATATGTTTGCCTTGTGAAGGGGTGAATAAAATGACCTGTGGTCAATTAAACTTTTGTTTAAATAATTTTGTCCATATGCTTTCTGGAAGTACTATAATGCATGCTATTATGAATAATATTGCTTAAATTTCTCCTATTGTTTTTTTTTGTTGTTGTTGCAGAAAGTTGAACCTGACATCAATATCAAGAAGGAAAGTGAAGAGAGGATTGTGCATGTTGACATTAGTATTCCAGATATTCTCAAAAAAAAGTTAGAGGATGACTGCTTCTACATCAATAAGAGGAAGAAGGTATTTAAAGATTACGTGCGAGTAAATTGTTAGTTTTTTTTTTTTTTAGCATTTTGTCGTAGAATAATTGATTACCACTCATTTAGCTGCACAATATATATGCAATAAAATTGCTATATTTGTTGGACAGTACAGAAAGTTTATTATCTATCATAGACCAGGGGTCACCAACCTTTTTGAAGCTGTGAGTTACTTTACGTTACTGATTGGCACAAAGGGCTTGTAGTTTAATATGCATAAGTAAAAAAAGGCGACTTATCTTGTTATTACTATGTTGTTGATATGTTATTACTATGTTATTACCAGGTTGTAATTATTAAAAGTTGAGTTTGAATAGGCTCGTTTAACTATGTTTTTGGTGAGCTACTCCGCTGTATATTTTTGGGGTAACTTGTTTTGGATACTAAAAGATGATGCCAATTAGAAATCAAATTTCCTTAAAAATCACTAAGAATGAGCTTTTTCAGACCCTGTCCACAGGTTACTCAGGTGTTTTTAGGGGGCTACGGCCACCACGTTAGAGACGACTAGATTTAAGCAGCAAGTGTACAATGGGCATAGTACAATGACCTTGGAAAAAGGCAAAAAAGCAATACTGTGGATGGATTGCTTTTTTTTTTAATTAAAGTGTTAAAATCGGGTCCAATATGTGTTGGAAAATGTTGAAAAGTTGATCACATATCATAGACCATATTACAAATGTTAAAGGCCATGAAAAAATTGTTTTCCCTTTGCAGTTGGTGATGGTTCCCTGTCAGACAAACGTTGTGCAAATCTTGGAGTCGTACGTTAAGCACTTTGCAATCAACAAGGCTTTCATGGCTAACGAGCGATACAGACGACAACAACAGCAAAGTACCACACAGAGCAGCAGCCCACAGCCAATCCCTCCTGAGAAAAAGTATGTCAAGAACCATAAAACAACGTTTTGATTACCGTCTGACTTTTCTCACCTAAAATTGCAATGATGAGTAAGTGAGGTTTTTGTTTTTAATGCTTATCATTGAAGCGAAGAGCTTTGTAAAGAAATGGTAGATGGCCTGAGGATCACATTCGACTTCACTCTCCCCATGATCCTGCTCTACCCGAGTGAGCAAGCCCAGTTCAAGAAGGTCAGCTCTTCTCGGCTTTTTTGGGCCGTCAACGATGGCTCCCCCTGCCCCAGAAAGTAAGTGGAAACGTTTCTAAATCTGATTGATAAGCAACACAGTTACTGTTATGTCATTTGTTAGCCCTTTGGAAATATTCCAAAATTATTTAAAAAAGCAAAATTTTAAGAAATTGTACCTTATTTTCTGCACTATAAGCCTTCATTTTTTTTCAAAAGCTGACCGTGCGTCTTCTACTACGTATATATGGATCAATATTGAGTCACAATTGGTCTCGCGACGACAGTAAGCAGCCGCCAACTCGATTTTCCCCCTTAGAAATAGTGCGCAGTGCATGCTGGGATATGTATACCGGCGTTTCATTTCCTAACCAATGTGACGATCGTCATCTGAATCTGTCACTATTGGCTAAAGTTATTTGGGGGTAAAGAAGGTGGGTCCTTTTCAGCATGTTTATGCTAAAGCAAGATAGAAGAAAGCCTGCAGTTGGCCCAAAAAGTTGTGAATCACAATTGAGGTTAGTCTGTGGCCTAGAGAAAATAATTTTATGGGGCTTAACAAGTCAAGTCATTTTTATTTGTATAGCCCTTAATCACAAAGAGTCTCAAAGGGCTTCACAGACCGCTAGCAACAAGCAACATCCATTCATGCAGAAATGCTTTTCAGCAAATATATTTATTTTTGTCTGCCCTTTTCACGTATTTTGGAATTCGTAAATATTTTACACGGTTCAATTTACTACATTTACGGATGCACAGTTGCATATTATCATCGAATGTGATTGTTCCAAGACGACTCTCAGCTTTATATTCTTTGGGTATCCTGTTTTAGAATGATCTTGATTGTTCTCAGATGAGTATATTTTTTAATGATCAGCATATCTTGAGAGTTTAAGCTTTCCAACGCTACGTGGCATGACATATTTCAGTAACTGGTGTCATCGTTTAGACACCGTGTCACATATTTGCTTCTCAACAGTCTGACGGCCCGCCGGACCTATTGTCCGAAAAATATGGTATTTCATCAGTATATTCCATTAGTTTATGAGCGAGTGAATTTTGAAATCCTGAGCTGAGACATAATCAGAGGAACACCAGCACCCTAGCAAGCGAGTATCATTATTGTTATACATGTCAATTCGCTGACGAGGTTCAGTGACTTGTAAAGCGCTTTACAGATGCCGGGAAAAAAGCGTTCCGACCATTTTCTCAATCGATCAAGCTTTCTTATTCAATTTTTTTTTTTTTCAAAAGAAAAGGTTCGCATCTTCTTTACACTTTACGCCAACTATATTGAATGGATGTAAAATAAAACTAACAATAAAAATGTCAAAGTTCTTAGCGCGCTGGAGATACAGTATGGAATGTTGACACACGAACTCTGAAGAGGAAGTGGATTTCTTCTTCAGGGTGGATGCTGGGTGAGCTCTCACAGCACCACCACACGCCAGTAGCGGCGGAAAGAAGCACTACAGTAATGTCATGTACTCGGAAAAAGGTGCACACAATACAAAATCTTACTTACAGCAATGTACGGATATTTTTCAACATCCTGAAAAAAAAGTCTGCATCTACGGTTTTACCTGAGTAGAATGGTCGTAAGTACGAGAGTTCTGTATAAATGCAGGCTATTGACCATTTATCCTTTAGCAATACTGTGAAATTGACCTCAACTAATAATCTGAACAACTACAATCTACAATCAGAAAAACTAAACATTAGTTTTTTTACACATTTTTCTAAGAATATGTCTAGGAATTTCCAAAAGTGGCCATTTGGCGACTCCAAAGGAACAGCGACTGGTAAAATCATAGACACGTCTTGAATCCTCAATAGTCTGATGGCCTGGCGTAAGCAAACATTTTGTTTTGGGGAAGGTACGCTGTAATTGCGCCTCACATGTTGTGTCAATTGGATGCGCAATTTTGAACGTTTTTCGTTCCTTCAATGACGTCACAGCTCTACAGCAAAAAAGCCAGATGGGTCAACTGTGAGGCTAAATTTCTCAAGTCCCCCTTCGCGTGAAATATGTTGCAACATATTATTCAGATTCAGATCTACTTTATTGTCATTCTAGTACACGTGTATACAGAACGAAATGTCGATACATCTGACCCGCACAGTTTCCTTGAATGTACAGATATAAATAAAATGTTGTATTGAGTTGTAGTATTGAGTGCTAATAATATACTAAATAATTATGGCTATGTATAGTATTTTACAGTAGCGCAAATAGTGCAAGAGGAGTAGTTCAAAATGGCGGCGCCCTGTATGGCTGCGGCTGCATCTGCTCCCAACATATTAGTATAATTGTGGGGAGAAACACTACACGTTCTGTGCCTAATTGAAAAAAAATTCTGTTGGGAATACTTTTAAGCATCCAGAGCGATCGCAGTCCAAGCCCAGCAGGTCACAATCCCCCTACGCCTCAATCGACAGACAGCCAGCCAGCCCTGAGCGATGTTTCCACCACCACGCCAACTGCCCCCACACCCAAACGCCGGCGCCATCCTGACATGGACTGCATCTCCTATCAGTCGCAGTCGCTCAGGCGCTCTACCAGAAACACGCCTGGTGGGGAACGTCCGGCTGAAGGGAGCAGTGGCGGTGCGTACATTTTTATGGCTGTCAAGCAGAAGTAAGATTGGACCTAAGAAATCCAGCCCAACCCAGGCCTGCGTGTAGTAGGGATCTGGGCTGCCGTCTTTTCATGGACATGTGTCTCAAGCTTTTCTTTTTTTTTTTTTTTCAAATGATAAAGGCGGAGATAGTTCCACAGCATCACCTCAACTCAAACGGCGCTTGATTGAGCCCTTGCCGCAGTCAAAATTCATCCTCAACTTTGATAGAAGTAAGTGTTCCAACTTGGTCGCCAGTGCTCAAAACTAAAAATTGTAATTATTTTTGCTCATAAGAAGTTTTGAAAGCTAGATTAGGCCATTTTTAAATTGTTTTTTGTTTTGTTTTTGTTCTGTTTTTAATAATGATCTGTATGTCTCTCCATGTCGCTCTCTGTCTGCCCTAATCTAATTATCTAATCTTAACTAATTAATTATTTATTACAAAAAGTCTCACGTCTTATTTTAAAGATGAATAGATCCACAGTGATGTTTTGTCATTTCTATTTTATACAGAAACTCCAGTACACAGTGGATCATCTTCTCCTCTGCCCTTAACTCCAGGCAAAGAAAGAAGCGGACCTTTTCATGGCATCGAGAGCAGGGGCAATAATGAACTTAATGAGGTGACAGCGCCGTATGAACTTGACCTTGGCAATATAATTAAATGGATGCAGTCTACCCTTAGGAATTCAGCTTGGCTATTGTCAAACCGTTGAATCCACAAAAGCCGTTGCCTATATGCAATTTTTCGACAGTCTGATCAGGTCGCGTTTACTGTAGTTTAGGAGTTCATTTAACTAAATTCCAGGTTCTACAAAAATGAAAATAATAATAATGTAGGAAATATCAATTTCCATTGTCTTCACAACATCAATATTTTCTACAACACACAAAAATGTTTACTTAGCAGCACTCCATTCTTTTTGAGTCCTTAAATAGCCTGTTTTTAGACCATCGAAGGAAGCATCAATTGGTTGTCTGGTCACAGAGAACACTATTCCACTTTCTTGTTCCATAGGTCCTTAGTTGGAAGCTGACACCTGACAACTATCCCTTAAATGATCAGCCTTCACCACCCTCGTACCTATATGGAGTGCAGCACCTTCTACGACTTTTTGGTTGGTAATTTTTTTCTAATTACATGATTATTTTTTTTTGCAACCATTGTATGTAATCACACCTCTTGCTTCATCTTTTCTCAATCCATTCAGTTAAGCTTCCTGAAATTCTTGGAAAGATGCAGATCCCTGAAAGGAATCTAAGAGCCTTGGTCAAACATATTGAGCTCTTTCTGAGGTAAACATGGTTATAAATGTCTTAGCAGACGTTAACATTCTATTGTTGGGTTTTTTATATTATCGGGGGAAATTATATTCTTGAAAACATACACCTGGTACTTTGAAAGCTTCATCAATTGTTAGGGCTTGGCATTTTCAGTTTTTCATTAGTAAAATTCAGCCAGGTCCTGATGCTGAGGAACAGTTTAACAAGGTCCCTTCCCTTAGCTGCCGTCCAACTATATATTTAACCCTTTTGGCCCTCCCAATTTTCTGGACTGGAAGTCGGACCAGCCCAAAAAATGCGTTCCTATTAATTAATAAAGAAGGAAAAGACGTATAAGTCACACCTGGAGTATAAGTCGCATTTTGGGGGGGGATTTATTTGATCAAATCCAACACCAAAAAAGGCAATTTGAAATAAAATAGAGAATATCAGGCTAAATATGTGTAGGGTGTACAAATATTACCTAATTGGCATTCTTGATAATATGTAGTTTCGTTACTGACATTGAGTTTTTCAGATAACTCTAGCATAAAGAAAATGCTTACCAAACTATCAGCTTCACTCCAAATCACTAAATCCAATGAAATCTGTATCCTCTGTGTCACTTTCAACACTAAACAACGCCCCTAAATCAGGAGGTAGACAATAAGCCTACTTCCGCTTCTACATCGGGGTCAAGGTTTAAATTACCAACACTGGTCTGGAAGCACCCTCATGCGGCTTAGTGGGAAAATATGTGAAAAAGTATACTGTACAGTACTTGTAATAAAAATGTATAACTGAAATATATAATAATGTGTAATGTGTTAATTATTTCACAAATAAGTTTCACCCCCAGGCCAAACTGAAAAAAACGGACTTACAGTCCAGAAATTACGGTACCCACCTTTAAGCCTGGCTCCAGGGGGGGACCTCATTAAACTGCAAGGGAATTCTTAGTCCATTGTTGCTACTCATCTTTAGGGGTCTATATGCTGTGCTTCGACTTGCTACTCCTTAGGATCTGACAAGTGGCCTGAAGTCCTATATGGCATAACTCTTACGATCATTCTTATGTAAACCCCTCCACCACACTGTGACAGCTCAGGGAGAAGTATAGATCTGCTGTTCATCTCCAGAATCTGATATGGAAGCTTTCTGCGCGCTTACCTCGGATGGTGCTCTGGGCATGTCCCAACTGCAGAACGAACGGGGAATGATCCAGACACGCTGGAGAGACTGCATTTCTAGTCAGACCTCCAAACGCCCGAAGATCCTGTTTAATTGGCTCAGCACTTCCCAATTATTTTCCGTCACTTTTGGCAAATTTTAAGAAAAATGCAACACAGAATTCTATAATATTTGGACTGTTTAGGAATTGGAACTGGGTGAATCGGATGAACACTGTATAAGAGTCATGGCAAAATCAATTTTGCCTCCGGGCTGGATCCGGGTGTTCTCAGGTGGGCTAGATCAGTATGTTTTTGAGTACTATGCTTAATCATTCAGCCATCATTTGTAGCCTACTCTACTAATTATAATCATGGATGATAAGAGTTTTTTTTTCTAAGCATAACACATTTATTCACAAAAAATAAAACGAATGACTTTCATGTTTGGCATTGAATGTGTTAACAATTTGTCTATTTTATCAGTTGAGAAAATGCAGTTTTACATCTGAACCACCTCACCATAAACATAAACTCAAGTGGATCTATGAATAAAAATATGCTTGGCTCAATTGTCATACTGCTTTAAAATAAATATAAAAGTAAATACAAAGCAAGAGTTTTAGCAGTAAACGAGCAAGAGCATCGGATCAAACTACTAGGCTGAGCCAACTAAAGGTCAGAAAATACCGCACATGATCTTTAACCTGAAACCAGACTAATTGTCAGATCTTACAGTTTTACTTCCCTCTAGCGGCGTGATGGACCATTTGGTTTGTGTCTGTTGGAAAAAAACCTCAACTTTGGAGGGAAAGGTGCTAAAATTATGTTTTTAATTTTCTTATTTACTTTTTTATTACATACTCAAAAATTTACAGCGAGCTGAAAATAAATCATCCAACAAGCCATATGGTTGGCATACTGGTATAGGAGGAATTGCATTTTGAAAAATATTTAAAATTTAAAAAAATTGGAGTACTGAGAAAATGAAATATAAAAAATGCCAAAATGAGAAGCATCTGAAAGATGAAGAGGCTCAATATATTTAAATTTGAATGAGTGAACCGGATATAAAAAGTGGAAGATAATGAAGCGCCCCAGAAAATGTTGTAAAAAGTTTGAAGAACGGAATAAGACCAGCGTGAAGGTTCTCGCTTTCACACCAATTATAGAAGTCAACGAGGAAAACAGTCGGCAAAGAGAAGCGTAAGGGAATGTGAGCATGAGTAGATGGTAGGAAGGCAAAGAGCATGTGTTAGTGGGAGGAAGATGAGTGGGTGTTACACAAGCGCGGGAAGTCTAATCTTTAAATCCTCCTGAGCGATCTTCACTTGAGCCGCTCCCAAACCTAAAGGATTTGGTTCTAATCAAACTCTTGCAGTACTGGATTGTGCCACCATGGTGTGCTATGGGACAGAAGGGATTTTAAACCAACAAGCAAGATTTTCCCTAAGTCCCAGAGACTCAAATCTTCCACTGGTCAAACCAGAACTAGGGGCATTTTGGAGAGGTTGAAAATGCATTTGAAGCACAAGGGAAATCAAGTTTAGCAATGTCAGAACTTCATGTGTTTATTGCCAAATCAAAGAGTACATGTATTGCAGTTTTTAGACACCAAAATGCAACTCAAAGGTGCTGTATAAAAACATTAGAGACCAAAAAAATCACAACTACCAACCCAATATACTAGAGCGTCAAACAGACACACACACAAAATGGGTAAAAAATGGAATGATAAACTAAAAATATGACATCACAACCCCAAAATTGATGTACTGGATTTCTTACTTTTCTAGAAAACTAGTAAATGAATCTACTATATTTTATTTAGAGTTGGGGCAAGACATTGAACACTTCCATGATAGATAGATAGATACTTTATTCATCCCCGAAGGGAAATTCACATTTCCAGCAGCATCCCTGAGCTGAGAACAATACAATAATAAAGCAAAAAGAATACAATATACAAATACCCTGTGTGACGTGCAAATGCCCACTGTAGCGTGTTATATAGAATATCTAAATAGTGCTACACAGAATACATATTGCAATAAGATTCAGTAATATGCAATGTAGGTTGTGTGGTTTACTGTGAGCTTTTACTCTACCGGGTAGAGTTAAAGAGCCTTATGGCATGAGGAAGAAAAGATCTCTTCAGTCTGTCCGTAGTACAAGACAGTGACAGCAGTCTGTCGCTGAAACTGCTCTTCTGTCTGGAGATAATGCTGTGTAGTGGATGCGATGGATTGTCCATGATTGACCGCAGCTTTTCCAGTGCCCGTCTCTCAGAAATAAACTAACATTTTTCAACAAGACATCTCTTTAAATATAATATTGTTTATTTGTATTAGTTTCCCGATCAACGTATTACCATTACATCAAAGGTGTAGTGAGGTGTCATTAAAAAAAAAAAGAGTAGAATATATTCTCTATTAAGTATGTGTTAACAATGATCACCTAAGTTCAAAGAGCCATTACATATTTTTTTCCACCGCACCTATCTGCTTTCATCTTACTTTCATCAAAGCTGTTTCGGGTCGCTCAACACATTAAGTATTAAGAGGGTGGTAGAAAGTTACTTGGTGCTCGTCATCAGTTTTTTTGTTAGTTTAGCGTGAAGATAGTAAAAGTCCAAATGCTATCCCTAACCCCAAAACGATGGAAAAAAAGGAGTTTATTGGGGCGCATCTAAGAAATGCAAGTACACGCGCGCGCCACAAAAGGAGCTTGACCAGCCGCAATGATGACTTAAGCCAGCAGATGCATCAGCGAGTAGAACATTTCCAAATTCTGGGCAATATCTTTAAGATCTAAATCAAGAGACTCCCACACAAGCACCACAATTACAATTGTTTTTTTAGAAATATAAGTGGATTGCTTTAATTATTATTCATTTTTACAGAATGTTATTTTTTTTAGCAGAGAGATTACAAAATCAGTCTTGTTATTAGTCTGAATGTCCATTAGGAAGGGGAGATTGTTGTATTTCCCCCAAACAATAATAAAACAAGCATACATTTTGAAAACATGGAAGATAAACACTAATTTCATCAGCAAGTTAGGAGTCTTGCATATAGTCATTCAAATTGTAAAGCGAGTCACATTTGACGTCCCTGCCTTTTTGTTGCTTTCCTTTGTCATTTGTCATCAACAGTCCGCAGTTCTTTTCTGATGAGTATAATTTGTTTGCATTGAGATTAGGAGGACCGGTGGAGCTAAGATGAGATGGCAAGATTTAAAGGATTTGGCCGAGTAGCGGATACTAAGAAGATTCCGGATTAGTTTTCCCTGCAACTGATTAGATGGGAGAGAGAGGGGCCGGGTTATGGGTGGCTTCATGCTTACTGTCAGTCGGTCCTGATCTGTATGCATGTCTGTTTCGGAGGATTTTGCATGTGCTACAGAAAGGTGTTGTAAAGTAAAAATAAAGTTGTGCCTATTGTCTGCAGTACAGTAACTTACAACTCTGGAATTTCTTTCTTTTAATGCAGATTTCTGGCTGAGTTCAATGAAGATTTCTTCCCAGAGTCCGCATATGTGTCAGCATCAGAGGCTCACAACAGCATGAAGCAACCAAGGCCTATGTATTGAAAACAGCAGTAGATTTTTGTCTTTTTCGCTTTGTCACTAAAGCATACCTTTTCAGTTGCTCTGTCAGAAATAAAATGTATGCAGGTAGTTCTGTTCTCAATTTTTTTCCTTAGTAAACACTATTAGCTTAAGTATTGAGATGGGATCACAACCTAGCTAAAAAGCTTTGTGAGAATTGTAGCCACAGAATAAGTATGTAGGCTCTAGAAACAGATAACACTTATTAACACACCTTTTGTTTAATATAAAAAGGTGTTTTACAGTTCCAAAGTAGTACAGCTTCATTTTAGTATATGAAATTCCCCAACAACACACATTTGTTTGGGAATCTACAATGCTAAATGCAGGGAGAGTAATCAAAGCAGGCTGCATCATCAGCGCCCTTGACGTAAACAAAAATCAAGAAACAAGTTGTTCTAGTTACTGGACCTAAATCCATAAGTTGAAGTTCACTATGTAGTTAAAGTACTTTGCTTTTGTATGAACATTTGTATTTGCATCAATTCAAATATAAAGTCGTCTTGAAAATTCACAAGTTTAGAGTGCATCTGAAAATGATTTGTTGCACTCCAGTTGGTCCAGATTTTGTAATGTTACATCATTTATTGTTTACAAAGATTGGAGATGATGTTCGTACTCAAATTTTACTGGTGATACATGAGCTGAGCATCCACTACAAGGCTGTAGTATTTGATTACAGAACGACTGTATATGGATGACTGCTCCTGCTATTTGTCAACATAAATGTATAAATACATGTAATACATATATACGACATAAATGCTATTCATATTTTTATGCATTTTGTCATTTATGTAGTTATTTTATTGTGTATTTTTGGGGTAATTTTGTCAAAACAACAATTGAAGGGTGCGGGTCAAACTTGCTGAACTTTTAAACTGTTGGTTGATCAACTGCTAGCTGAGGCAAGAAAAGCATTGCTGTTAATCGGTGCACTGATAGATCAACCCTCCATCTATCCATCCACTATCTGCACCGCTTATCCTCAGTAGGGTCGCGGGGGTGCTGGAGCCCATCTCAACTATCTCCAGGCAGTGGGCAGGGGACACCGTGAACTGCTTGCCAGTCATTTGCAGGGCATTGTTGATCAACCATTAGGTGAAAAGCTCAGCCAGTTTGACAAGCCTCCGTCAAGCTTCTCATGTTGCACGTAAAAGTGCGTGCAGTTCTAAATGGGCTTGAATAAACTCTAAATAAACTCTTTTTGGGGGTTTGGGTTGGCGTTAAGGCAGTATTTGAAACAGACTTCTATTTTTACGATTTTTATGCTACACTAACTAAAAACTGCACCGACGAGCACAAAATCACACCCCCCTTTCCTCCATACCCTATGTGTTGCACGTTCTGGACAGCATTGCTAAAAGTACGATAAAAGGAGATAGGTGGAATTGTTTTTAATAAAGGCTCTTTAAACTCAGTTGGGCGTTGTTAATCCATGCTTGGACAGGGGACACCCTGAACTGGTTGCCAGCCAATCGCAGGGCTCACGTGGACAGACATCTCACTCGCTCAGTCACACCTAGGGACAATTTGGACCGGCCAATTCACCTGAAATGCATGTCTTTGGAATGTGGGAGGAAACCGGAGTGCCCAGAGGAAAAACCCACACAAGCACGGGGAGAACATACAAACTCCGTAAGGCCGGTAGCTGGATTTGAACCCACGCAGGAGGTTCCCACGACCTCAGAAGTGTGCCGCACTCGCGCTAACCACTGCGCTGCCGTGCTGCCCACAACATAATACATTGTTAGAATATTCCCTACTGTGAACTTGTGCTCTTTTCTTGGTCCTAATTGACTATCATGGTTAGAGCTGATCACATTTGTCATGGATTAAATTCTTTAGATGTAGCGCTTACCTGCAACCTAAGACAGCACTCTCTTCCTCACTGCTATCATATAGCCGCATAAACCACCAGTCAAAGGCTTATGATGCATTATTCAATTTCTCCCCTGCAAACCTTCTCTATCATTTACCACATGATTCAATTTTACAAAGTGTCATGGGACGGGGAAGTATCGCCTTCTAGGTGCTGGTACTTCCATTATTCTCCTAAGTGTTGCACTCAGACCCACTGGATGAAATCTCCTTCACTGAGACTGGCTTGTTCTCAGTTGCCCTCTCAGTCCGCGATTTGGAGATATTCGCTCCATGCTTTTCATTCACTCTTCAGCTACTTTACTTTCAGATGTATCCGTGCTGGTTCCTACCTCCATCCTGTAAAGCCTACATACAGTTACGTACTCTGGAGCTAGGAAATGCGTTGAAAGAAGAAAGAACATGCACAGGCCCTTTAACTCCACCTGATTCTTCTTGCACGTCTTCTGACCCCAGCACTGAATCAACATCAATCAGCTCTGTCGGCACCCCAATAAACAATTCCACTTTCTGGAAAAATTTGGAGGTTTTGCAGACTTCCATCAAGGCACTCCGCGGACTGCAAACACATTCCTTTCAATGGAGGGAAACATCTTTTCTGGGAAATGATGAGTGAGTACGACATTCTATGGAGCTTTTGGAATACTCAGTGTCTCTTTGCTTAAATGATGGAATCAATGATAAGCATGTAAAATAGATTTAGGAGCTTAAAATAGCTCTGTAGAACTAGATATAGAAAACGCAACATGTTTTTACTTTAACCGCTTATGTAGTGTTACAGGAGGCCTTTAGAGATGAAATAAAATGTTTGAAAATAAAATCTTTTTTTTGAGAACGCTATTATATATCACAAATCCAGTCCATGGGAACAAAGTGTTGTTGCTCAGCCAAAGTTTTGCAGATTGTGAATGTTATGCCCCTGTAGGCTGGGCCTCTATATTAATCATCGTGAGTTAAACAATAGCACCCAATGACAATGTTAATGTAGAGAGTCAACAAAAAAAACATTTCTAACACTTTTTCGAATTTTTTAAAAAAAAGGGAATTTTCAAACATGGGTTAGAGAGCCTTGAAATAGCTTTTTGTTTTTGTATGCAGCATAATCAAAGCGAATGAATTCCAATCACTTGTATTCTTAGGATTTTCTGTTGTGTTTATGAAGCCAAAATAAAGTTAAAAGAAGGGTTCTCAGATGAGAAGTAATTGATTTCAATCCCCTTTGGCTTATTTGTAACATGCTTACCAAAAGGGAGTATTTCAAAGCACAAGGACCGCTTTGATTTAAAAATCTATGAACATTGTGAAACCGCATCACTTGCTTTCTTTCTAAAATATGGGTACGCATCTTTTTGGGTCACCCTTTATATACACAGCAGAAAATACATTAAAAACTCCAAGACGGATAATTGTGTCATGATTGCTGATTCGGGGCACCTGCGACTGCCCCGTTGGCGCCAACAGCCCTGGTCGCTGATTGGCTCCCTGACTCTTTTTAAAACCCCGTCTTCCAAGAGGAAGCTGTCAGACCGTCTGCAAACCTATGCTTTCAGCTAGGCAAGCTTTGTACTATCCGACATCATCGTGCCCTGTTTTTTTCCTGCCTGATACCTGTTGCAGAGCTGTTTCTTGACACGTTTCTGCTTCTTATCCTCCGTCCCGGCCATCGATCTGTTTTGCCCTGTTTCCTGCCCGATACCTATTGCCGACCTCTTTTCTGGACTCGTTACTGCCTTTGCTCCTCTGTCCCGGCCATCGACCTGTTTTCTCGCTGTCTACAACTACCCTCGCTCGACACGGACGTGCCACTTCCGTGTTTCTGCCATCAGCTACCCGTAACCGACGATTATCGGATCGTGGAAGCAAGCACTGCTCTTTTTCTCAATAAATACTGAGTAAAACGAATGCTATTGGGTCCCGTCTCCGTTTCTGGCTTGTCACAAATTGTGCTCAGGGACTCTTGTAATTTTTAACAACTGGATGTCGCTGAATAGCATAGTGCAATTGAAAACGAGTGCTACAGAGCACAAGTAATAATACAAACTGCGGAGGTTATTATTTTACGTTGTTACTAAATTATTTTATTTACCTACTTAATCAGTTATTTTTATTTTATGGATGGTGTGAATGTATGTGGTTTAGGCGGGAAATGGCATATGTGCATATTGTTTTTCAATGGAAACCCTTATGTTGATATCCTGTTCAGTGGAAGTTGTCTGTCGCCCTCAATTGTCAGTACTATCAGTAAAGAGAAAATTAAAATTAAAATAATAAAAACCTTACGGCGACTATAAGTGACTAAACATTTTTTTTTTTTTTTTCTCTATTTTTTTTACACCATAGCAGCAAAATGGCGGACAATCATCTCATCTTCCTCTAGGGGAGTCTCAAGACACTTGAAAAAAAAACAAATTTCTCGATCTACGAGTATTTTAAAAAATGCACTTTTGTACGATATTCAATGTATTTTTGCTTATTATTTTTCAACCATTTTAAAGTGCTATTTAATACACAATTCCTCTTTAAGGGTTGGTTTTATTGCGGAGAAGGATGGACGCCACCAGGCTGTGCTTGCCCAAGACACACCACAGGAAATTGTGCCTCTATGACCTCAGTGGCCAATGACCAAACCAAAAATATATGTTTTAAAATGCCATAAGAAAATCTGTTTCAATGAAACCTTTTGTAGGAACAAATATGATAGAAGTATTACAGGGACCAAATAGAGAAGAACAAAAACGATGCGGAAGTGTTGTGGAGCTTAATAAATTTGATTCTAAAAATGTCACACTTCATAAGTACATGATGAAAAATGACAGAAGGGTAACAGATGATGGAGCTTTGGCTAATGCACTCAATATGTTCTAGGACACAACTGGCATCAGAAATTGTTGATACATGAAACAGTAATGTCAAAGGCAATACAATCAATCCGGAACATTCTCTGTTCATGCATGCATTAAATGAAAGTGAAATCGTAAAAAGAGTAGTGTCGTTTTAAGTCTAAAACAAAGGTATTGATTACTGTCAGTCAGAGTGGCTTCATGTGCTGGGTTGGAAAAAAAAGGGTTGTGCTGTGAGGATAATTGTTGGAGGAGTGAAACATCGATCCAGGGCAATAGTATCAATCTGATCCAAGTTGTCACCTAGTATCGATAATATTGATATTTGGATCGATCCACCCAACTTTAGCTTGCTAAAAGGAAGGAAGCACTATGTGTTGACAAGCTTTGCGGTGATTGGTCCATTAAGGCAATTAACGGTTTTCCCCTGTCCCAAATATGATCGTTGAAACAGTTTCGCCCACCTGAATTCAAAGCTAGTTGGCTGTTGTGCATCTAGGAGCAATTTTTTTGCTATGCCTCCCTCACCCCAACCCCCACTGACCCACACATAAAAGTAATTTGACAGTAGTAGTGCTCCGTTATTGTTGGAGCTTGCCCTTGTGCTGGTTGCAGCTTGAGGATTAGGGCATAGTTGAGCACAGACGCTGCAGGATGGCACACTGAGCTATGAGGTAATACACCAAAGACGTTTTTATTGCTTTACTGTGGATATTCAAATCATATATATGTAGGTATTGCACTCCATGTCTGTTTCCCTGCTCTTTTGAATGCCCCTGGACCCCATATGCCTACTTCAAGGTTTGTGTTGTCTTCCGTGACCATGATTGATGTTTTTTATGATGACTACGACAGGAGTACCCCCCCCCCAACCCCTGGCTCTTTACTAGTCATTAGAAGACCAAACCCCTAATTCCAACCCTTAATGCTCAGCGCCAAGCAGGGAGGCAAAAGGGACCAATGTTGTGAGTCTTAGGTATGACTAGGCTGACGCTCGAAATAGCGATCTCCGAGTCCCGAGGCTGGCGCCCAACTCGAAGGCCACTGAGCTAGTAGAAGTGGGGCGGAATACTGTACTTTAGGTTCGAGGAATGATGGCTGTGTGGAGTGCTGGAGTTGGATGTCATGCTCGTTCCTGTAGGATTTTTTTTACATTTCTATTCGTCAATGTAGTATTAAAATCGTGAGAGTTAGAACAGGTCGACCTCTAGTATCGTCCAGAAGCCAACTCATTTTTCCTTTTTTTTATTCAAGCACGTCTAAGAAATGCACCTACTTGCATGCGCATCATGAACGAGCTGACTGAGAATGTGATAATTACTTTAAGCTACGAGATGAAGGCAGAGAGTAACAAAGTTCCAATTTCGGGATAGCTCCTTTAAATAAAAATATTTGGCATCATTTTGTGGAATTCTGTTTGCAAATGGGTTGGAGGCCTTTGTACGATTTAAACTCTCATCCATGCTTTGGTTTGTGCATATACTTTGCACATGGCAACATTCTTAATTCCAACAATGAGTCTTTTTTGTCTTCCTAGTTTCCTACTTCCAGTTATGTGTGAACATATAGGGCACAGTTGAGCACAGCATAGCATAATGATATTGTAACATGAATTGAAAACTTCACTTTAAAAAAAGACACATTTTAAAGGGACACTGTGTAATATTTGATCACAAGATGTCCCTGTATTGTGTAGTGCAACCAGAAACAAGTGCTAAAAAGCACAAAACAGACTCCAAACCACAGAGACTCAAAGTGCCAAAAACGGCATCCTTTATCTTTTTATTTTTGCTCTTCCTTTCACAAGAATTTGGGTTTTCGGCCGGTACCCTTAACAGAAAGATGGTGGACACCCATGTCAGCTCCATCTAGGTGAGCCTCATGTTGTGTAAAAAAATACAAATGTCTTTCAATCTCTTACAAAATGCACGTTTTTCTAATAGTTAATGTGTTTTTAATGATTTTTTAGTTCATTTTTTTTATTTACAATGAGGAAGCACATAATAATAAATAATTAAACAATAGAAGAAATAAATAGATAACTAAAATCAAAACAATTCTTTCATAATAAAAGTGTATACTGCACATTTTTAGAAAGTTGTATGAAAAAGGCTGGCACCCCTGACCATTTTCCAGATTTTCCTTTATAAATCATTGGTTGTTTGGATCAGCAATTTCGGTTCTATATAGTATATAGTGGTATTCGAGAAGTGAAATTAAGTTTGAAGGATTTACAGAAAGTGCGCAATAAATTCTTAAACAAAAGTAGGTAGGTGCATAAATTTGGCGACCCCAAAAGAAATTACATCAATATTTAACAGATCCTCCTTTTGCAGAAAAACAGCCTTTAAATGCTTTCTATTGTTTCCAATGAGGGTTTGTAGTCTGGTTGAAGGCCTTTTTGACCATTATACTTAACATAACATCTCCAGTTTAGTCAAATTTGACAATTTCCTAATAAGGATAGCCTGCTTTAAATTACAGCACAGATTTTTAATAACATTCACTTCTGGGGACCGAGGTGGCTATTTCACAACGTCGTACTTCTTCCTCTGCATTTATGCCCTAGTAGAATTTTGAGAGTATATAGGGTTTTTTGTCAGACCCTCCTGTGTAGAGTTTGCATGTTCTCCCCATGCTTGCATGGGTTTCGTCCGGGCACTCGGGTTTCCTCCCACATTCCAAAGAACATGCATGTCAGGTTATTTGGTCGGTCAGAATTGTCCCTCGGTGTGAATGAGGGAGGGAATTGTCTGTCCCTGTGTGCCCTGCGACTGGCGTGCAACCAGTTCAGGGTGTCCGATGCCCACTCCCCGAAGATCGCTGTGATGGGCTCCAGCACCCCCGCAACCCTACTGAGGATAAGCAGTGCAAGAATGGATGGATAGATGGATGCATGTTCAACTTTGTCACCGATTCTAGAATATTGTTCCCAAGTACTTGCTGATACTGACTGTTATCCATGTGACGTTCTATTTTAACAAGATTGCCAGTACCTGCACTGGCCACACAGCTCAATAGAACAAAGAAACCACCACCAAATCTTACTCTGGGTAGTTAGCACTTGTCTTAGAGTTCTGTATTCTTCCACTATGTATAGCATTCCTTGCTATGTACTAATAACTCCATTGTATTTTCATGAGCTTGCTGAAGTTCATTTGGAAAAGCCAGATTTATTTTGGAATAAGATGCTGTGGAATCATCCCGGTATTTTGTAAATGGAATAAAATACAGAGTTAGATCTTTTGTTCATTTGGCACGGCTTTTTCAGATATTTAAATTTGTTTTCACAAATATTTGAGAAGGGGCAACTGCTTTTTTCCTCAATATATTAACTCTATTTCTGTTATTTAAATGTTTCCTTCAATTATGATTAGAGTGGAATGTGTAGTATGCTCTTTCACTGGGTGTTGCGAAAGCACAGTGCAGGAACACAGATGAGTGTAGTAACCAGGGTTGTAAGGATTACGTTAAAAATATAATCCAATACAGTTACTAATTACCCATTGAAAAATATATTCAGGAACGTAATCTGAATACTATACTAAAGACTAATAAGTAATGTAACTCAATTACTTTGTATTACTTCTGGATTACTCCAATACCAAATATTCTAATAAAAGATATTATACCTTAAATATAAAAAAGTACACAATTTCGAAGAACGTAACCTTGAAAAAGAAATAGGGAAAACCGAGATCAGATAGTTGCTTGTAGTCCAACAAAAAAGTTCTCACATTTAATAATAATAATAATAAAAATAATAATACTACTTCAAAGCACCTTTCAGGTCACCTAAAGTCGCTGTACACAGAGTACTAAACAACAGAAAAGCAAGACTAAAACAAGAATAAACAGGAAAATAATAGATAGAAAATAAAAACACAGTAGAGTTAAAAAGGGGGTGGTGTGTAAGGCAGATGGTCATGAAAAGGCAAGACTGAAGAGGTGGGTTTTGAGTCTAGATTTGGAGGTGGACAGGGTAGCTAAATTCTGGAGGTCAGGTATAGTATATTGGGCAAGAATAAAACGCTTTCTTTCACATGGCGGATAAAATATGCTTCTTTTTTTTAGTTAACATCAAGAGCACATCAATAGCCCTATAATGTATACTGTAAATACATAAACATATAAACACACAAATGTTCAGTTTATAAATTTCCAACAAACCCTGGGACTTTTTGTCATGTCTCTCTCTTTCTCTCTCGTGTCAGTAATCGAATTTATGAGAGACACTATTAATTAATGAGTGAAATATGTATAGTTGAATGTAAGACACATGCCAATGAGTACATATAGTGAATGAAAGAATGCTTGGAAAGATGCTGTGAAAGAGGGCACATGCTCCGAGGCTCCTGAGTGTGCTGCATGTGTGAGTAAGACCGCTCAGAGAGAGAGGAGTCAGCATACACAAAGCTAATGTAAACGAGGAAAAAGATTAAAACGTATAAAACGAACACATGGACTTCAATATTCCCCCCAGTTGTGTGTAACATAAAAATGCTTTTAAATGCACTGTAATTGTAATCCTTATTTTAACTACCGTATTTTCCGCACTATAAGGCGCACCGGGTTATAGGGCGCACCCCGAAAAAAATCGTTTTTGGTCCTATTTTTGACATACATAAGACACACCGGATTATAAGGCGCTACAATGGGAACGTCGACAAAACAGTCAGATAGTTCAGTCAAACTTATTACCCCCTTAACATTCCCAAAGCTTGCAAAGACGCAAATACTGTACGTGTCGAGAACACGTGCGGATGCGGTGTCCGTACGATGTCACTCAAATGCATCGTTCCATCATTCGGAAGGTTAAAGTCTTGGGATTCAAGAAATGCCAACCATTCCTTAGTTTCTATTTCCTTTTTCGCTCGCAACTTTACCGTGCATATGACAATAAACACTTGGAATTGAGTTGAATTTAAAAATAGACACTCCATTCCATCCATTATCTGCGCTTATCACAGAAAACATCGAGTTCAGTCTGAAAACAAGATACAGGGACAATATAAAACCCGGAGTAGATCACCGAAGTCGTTGTGGTCATAATAATGTGCAGCCAATGTCCTCTTATATCCGTGAGTGCAGTAAATCCAGGAGAATAAAATATTTACTAATACAGAATAGAAAAAAATGCTTTCTGTGTGCCGTCAGCCACGTGCTATACGCATTCATCTTTTTCGGCCAATTGCAGGCTTTGTTTTGCCGTTTAAGCCAATGCCAGCCTGTAAATGATAAAAAGGATCCGCCTCTTGACCTCCGAATAACTTTAGCCAATAGTGACCGATTCAACTGATGATTGACACATCTTTTTCGGCCAATGGCAGCCTTTGGTTTGCTGTTTAAGCCAATGCCAGCCTGTAAATGATAAAAAGGATCCGCCCCTTGACCTCCGAATAACTTTAGCCAATAGTGATCGATTCAACTGATGATTGACACATTGGTTAGTCAATGAAACGCCGGTAAATAAATCCCAGCATACACCGCGTACTACTTGGCGTTCGGGGGAAAATCTAGTCGGCGGCTGCAAGTTAGTTGGAAAACTTAATGTTGATCCATAAATAAGGCGCACTGTATTATAAGGCGCATGGTCAGCTTTTGAAAAAAAATAAAGGCTTTTAGGTGCGCCTTATAGTGCGGAAAATACGGTAAATGTACCTGTAATTTCATGACATGTTTTATGTAACTGTAATACAATCACATTTTTTGTGTATCCTGGTTACGTAACGCCAATACATGTATCCTGTTACTACCCAAGCCTGGTAGTAACGGAGGTCTTTATTTAGAGAGGGTTTGGGATACAAGAAGTCAGGTAATTGGGCAACAATCGTGGTCCAAGATGCAGGTGAAGGGTCGGTGCTCTAGTAAACCCAAGCAGCGGAGGTGACAGTCCAAGAGTTTGTAAGTCGGTACTCGTGATCTGGAAGGGCAGGCAGAGGTTCAGTACTCTGGAATACCAAAACTGAGGAGACACGAGTGCTTGGGACGTGACTAGGAAGGCCACGTTCTAGGACGTAGCAAAGGTGTTTGAGTAGTTACGAGGAAATGTTGTGGCTGCAGGTGTGAGGAGGAAATTGAATCAGGAAGTGAGTGACCAAATGAGGTAAGGTCGAGAGACATAGAGGGGAGAAAGAGATAGAGGGAGGGAACCTACAGAGACAGAGAACACAGAGTGCAGAAACATGACTTGTTCAAGGGCTATAGTGAGTTTGCTGGTTCATTGCCAAAGTTTTTATTTGAAGTTGGCCACTAATAAAAAAAATCTTGGACATGGAAAGCCTTCACTGACACTAACTTTATTGCTTCTGTTACTATTTTCCTTCATGCCCTGAATTTATTTGAACCCATTTATTTGAATTAGATCTCCACACCCACCAGACAATAATGAAATGATAGCAACAAATCAAGAATTCTGACATTTTCAACTGCTTTTTATCAAGTTTGGTGTTGAATTTGTATTCTGTTTTAGTGAGAGCTTGGCAAAGTTCCATTCTATTGATGAACTGCATATTGATCCTCAAACCATTTGTGTCCTTGCAGCCCATTTGCGGACTGCATCTTATCACACGTCTAGCTATGTCACATTCTCGCAGTGGATGAGATGTTTTGCAGATTCTTGTGTGCGTGTGTGTGTGTGTTTTGCACTTGTGAGTCAGTTTAAGCGTGTCTGTCCATGTATGTGTGAATGAAGTTTATCCCCGTTGGCCCAGATGCAAGCTAAATCATCATTACCAACAGTGTTGTGCAGTGCTGCTAAGCTGAAACATTTGGCAACAGGTCTGCAGTAAAATAAAAAGAAAGAAACAGAGAAATACATGGCGTAAATTGAAAGGAAGTAGAAGTTAAAGACTCTAGAAGATCTTCCTCTGGCCGTTGGCTTTTTGTGGTTGTGAGCAAGGACTTTACAGACCTCTTACTTTGATTGTTCAATCCTCAAAGAGATGGAACCATGTGATGATGAAGATGAACTCGGGAGATTTAACAATTTCAAGTGAGTGACATTTACTGGAATTTGAGTGAAATATTTGTTTTTGATTATCCTCCCACATTGATAAGTTCTTGGTGCAAGTCTGTCATTTGATTGCCAGCGTGGTTTTGTGTGGTTGACTTTAGGTTGGTGATACGTTTTTAACATTGTATTTACTCAAAATTAGAAGACATCAATGCATTTTGAACTTGCAAGGAGCAAAGGAGAACAAAAGAAACCCAACAATGTGATATCCAAATCTGTTTTAAGAGTCCTTCCCTTACCCACATTCTTTTTATTAAATCTACTTGTTTACAAAAACAGATCAGCCCTAAAGGGTGCGGGATTCAACTAACAGAAACATTATTGGCCGATAATAATAATAATGTAAACAGTGTAAAAATATCAAAATGAAAAACAACAATAAGGTATATCAGTCAAAATAACAAACTGGGATCCTCTGCGCTCTCCTTTGCAGATGTCCAATATTAAAAACAGAAGCTTATAAGGCAGTCATAGTGCAGTAAAATTAGTTCAGTCACATCTCAAACAAACAGTCATTGTGCAGCATTTCATCAATACTCACGAGTGCTGGGACTTTTTGTGATGAAGGGTTATGCAAATGAATGGGACTTGACGTGACATAGACTATGTGCTCTTTCTTATAATGATGTTCCAATATTAACTAATTATTTTTCCCTGTCCGTGGCCTTCCGAAACTAATTATGCTTGGCATGACATACAGAACTGTCTCAGAAAATCTGAATATTGTGTTAAAGTTATTTATTTTCTGTCATGCAAATCAAAAAACAAACATGTTATAAGTACTGGATTCATTACAAATCAATTTCAATATTGCACACCCTTAATTATTTATATTATTTGCTGATTATGCTTTACAGCCTGCTATTATACCCTATCATAATGTTCTAATATTTTGCGGGGCATTAATGTTTTTGCCATTGGCTCTTTTATTGTCATGCACATAAGGGTTACATAAGCATAAGGAGGCTCCACGCAATGCAATCCAAGTTCTTATAATTGCTATACACAGTTGAAGATTACATCACAGACGGATAGCGATAGCAAGCCATCATGCACATGTCTTATATTGTTATGTATACTTATGAAGTGTACATTTTGTGACATAAAAGCACCTTAAGGGAGTGCCTACCACTTTATTGTTTCATACAGAGAAACAGAGAAATCCTCACCTGGCTTTGTTTTTATGCAAGGGATAAATCTGTTTTTAATTTTATTTTAAGGGTATCATTGTACAGACACTGCCCTACTTACAAACGAGATTTCCTGACGATCGTTCGTAAGTTGAATTTGTTCGTAATTTGCTTCAGCGCTATACGTTGTATGTTTAAGGTTTGAATAAGCATGTTTAAGGCTTGTTTAAGTAACCTGTATTTTTCTGTCCTGAAAATAAACATTTAATAAAATAATGTGCTCTATAAAGTTGAGTTTATGTTACTTTTGGAAGATGAGCTTCAAGAGTAAGGCGCCTTCCTCCTCCGTAGTAGAAAGTGGCCGGAAAAGAGTGATCCAACCATTTTCTCAACCGCATCAATCTTTCTTATTCCACTTTCCAAAAGAAACGGCTCACCTCTTCTTTACACTTTACACCAACCATATTGTATGGACGCACGAGATATTAAAAAATAAAAATGTCAAAGATCTTAGCGAGCTGGACAGTAAAGTATGTTTACACACGAACTGGGGCTGTGACAGGAAGAGGAAGCCGGTGGATGCTGGGTGAGCTCTCACAGTGCCACACGCTGGTAGCGGTGGAGAGAAGCACTACAGTAATGTCCTGTACTCGGTAAAAGGTGCACAATGCAAAATCCAACCTACAGCAATCATCCCGAAATTATTTTTCGTATCTCCTGCTTTTCATAACTCGAATGGTCGTAAGTAGGGGAGCGTCTGTATTCACTATTATTCTCCATTGTTTGCTTCCTCCTTGAATGTTTGATACATACATTTTTTTTCAGACCAATAAAGATAATCAAATCTTAGGTAGTCATCAATACTATTATCAGGACTACAATATGTCAAAATATGTCAGAATAAAGTGGTGTAAGTAAAAATAAGGTTATATAGCTATTTCGCTATCCCGATTGTTATAGTGTAACTAGTAGTGAAAATGAAATAAAAAATCATTAAAGACATACACACATCTGTTCATTTTATCTTCTGAAAAATTGAAAACCTTGCATATAATTCAGTCTTGGATTCTATATAGATTAAACGTTCTGAGACACTCAAAAAAGAGAAAACCTCAATGGATTTTGAAGGACAGTGAAAGAGGCTTCAGATATGAAAGTCGAACCTGTAATAACGGCCCCCTCCTAAAACCTTTTTTTATCAAAATATACTAGGTTACAAAAGAAAAAAAACGATCTGCCCTAAACAGTAAAAAAAAACTGCAATATAGTTGGTTGATAGTGACAATGATATAAGTTTGTAATAGTCAAAACAACAAACAAAAATGCGCAATATGAGTTAAAATAACAAGATGGCATCCTATGAAATCTCTTTTGCAGGTTTCCAATATCAAAAACAGTATAAACCTATAAGATTTTTTCTTGTTAGTAATCTCAAACTTAAAATGTATGCATGATTTTAAAGTGACACTGTATTAATTGACCACAGGATGTCGCCATATTGTGTAGTGCAGCCGAAAATGACTCTAAGTGACCTTTAGGCGCAAACCTTAGCAGCAAGATAACAGACAATCATGTCAGCTCCCACTAGGTGAGGCTGGTGATGTTATGTCAATTAAAAGCAAATTTCTCAACTTAGAAGTATTTTTTAAAAATGTGTTTTTTATGTGATAGCCTCTCTTTTTGCTGATTATGGTATATACAATAAAGTGATATGACAGATTATTATTTGGTTTGGCACGGACAAAATGCAGAACTTTCGTTTATGTCATGCACTTTCTGGACACATTTCAACAAATTACCTCTTGTTTTATTTTTGTTCACTATGTTTCGTGTACTGTTACCCAATACTAAATCTATTGCACCCTGGTCATCCTGGAAGGAGGATTACCTCTTGTGAGGCCCCTTATCAAGGTTCCTTATTTTCCTCGTGCTAAGATTTTGAGTTTTTCCTTCCCTGCATGTTGGTTTAAGATCAGGGGATGGTGTAATTGTAACCTGTGCAGTCCTTTTATAGATATTGTGATTAAGAGCTATACATATAAATGTAACTTGACTGGCTACACTAAAATAGTTTACTGTTACACATCAATTATCTTACTGTCTCACAACTTTTTGATCAGATCCTGTAATCTGTATTCAAGATGCCTGATTCAACTATACATATTTCACTCATTAATGAATAGTGTCTCTCATAAATTTGATTACTGACAAGAGAGAGAAAGAGAGAGGGATGACAAATAGTCCCAGAGTATGTTGGAAATTTAGAAACTGAACACTTGGTGCGTTTATATGTTTATGACGTTCCAGAAGTTCTTTTAAAAACAACTTTACAGGCCATTTGTTTGTTAAACAATTACGTAACTTGAGCCTGCAAATTTGAATTGTTCTTTGGTTTCCGTGTAAAATAGAGTAAAAAGAAAGTTCGATTAAATAATAAAATAAATGAATTAATTTATAATAGTTTACACTTCTCGGGTTTTGACGTACACAGGACATTTTTGAGACAAAACCCTGACAAAAAACAGAGAATTAATGAAAACATACAATTTGTTTGCTCTAAAGCAAATCATGCAGTCCCGTATCTGCCAGGCAGGGATGGCCAGTAGGAGTGATGAGGCTCTGGCCAGACCAGCCCATCATTGTCAAAGGATTACAGCAGTTGGACGAAAGGTCATTGGCCAGGAAACATGTCGCCCAAAAAGCCGAGAAATGAGATTGGTGCGACTGCCGCAGTGGAGCTGAGTCTGCACTGCCCAACACACGGCTGGGCTACATTTTATTCTATCTTGCCGCTTACTGTTATGTCTATCCTGAGGCAGTAATACTCAAAACATTTAATTGTTGACTCAGCAGCTGCTGGCATATGAAGGGCTAATACTGTCAGAAAAAAAACAAAAATACATTGATCTCTTGTATACCGTGAGGGTTGTGTTCCAAAAAGATAGGTAATATCCCTGTAAAAGAAACTTATTTTTTAAGATGATACATACTCGGTTATACAGTGAAACCAAAGAACAAACTATTTCTATTGGCTTAAGTATTTGTTTAACAAATAAAACAAATACCTGTAACGTCAAATAATAATTATAAGCAAATAGACTGTTTAACCAATCAGAATGTACAAAAGATTGTACAACATAATGTATAACATCACAGATGAAGCACATCTGTGATTTAGTGAAACCGTGAAATGTAAACTGAGTTATAGCGTGGGATAGCTGTAATTACAATGAATCAACGACTATCTCTATCTACATACCAAAGGCATATCCCCCTCGTGGGAGGAGGCTTGAGTCAAGAACACACTCACATTTCACCAAAAAGTCAGTCCCCTTACCAACTTGACACCGAACATTGAGCCCACAACACAACAAGAGATGAATTGCTGTGCCATGCAACCCATCATCAGCAGAGGCATGACAGCATACACTGGTTTACCCCCTCGGCATCATATGCGTTGATATCAGTTATTCCTAACCATCTTTCGCCATTCACATCTATCCCTAGCACATCCTTTTGCATCCATTTAACTAACCTACCTTACACCAAGAACATCTTTCACTCCATCCCTCCAACCATATTTGGGTCTTGCTCTCATTCTTAGTCAAACTGCTTTCATCCATTATTTTTATATGTCCAAACCATCTCAGAACCTTTTCATCAAACCTCTCAACAAGCTCTCACCGCACAAGTTCTTCTCCTAACTTCCTCATTCCTTAAGCTATCCTGTCGTGTCACTCCACCATACTACGTAAACAACTCATTTCAAAGACATGTAACTTATAACGCTAATTTACTCTCAAACCATACACCTTTAAGACATACAATCACAGATAGTAACCATCGCACCCTTCAACCACCCTCTTCTTCACATCCTCCTCCAAACCACCACCTGCTGCCACATAGGAACCCAAATACTTAAAACCATCTACCTCCTGCAACTTTACACCATTAAACAAACTCTCTAATCCACCTACATCACCACCTCTAGAAGACCTCATTACCTAACTCTTGTCTGCATTCACCTTAAGCTTCCTTCGCTTACACACTCTATCAAACTCTACTGCCAAAGCAGTGTCATCTGCAAACAACAGCGGACTTACGTGCAACTCATCCTAACACACTATACCTGCTCTCTTTTCTTTTACATGCACCTCACGCACCATTCGATCCATATACAAATTGAACAGCCAAGGTGAGATGACACACCCTTGCCTCAGACCCACTCCTACCGGAATCTAACTGCTCACTTCACTCCCCACTCTGACCCAAACTGTACTATCCTCATACAGGCTTTGCACAGCATGCAGCAACCTGCAAAAAATAAATATATAACATTTTTTAAATAAACACAGATAAAAATGAAACACAAATGATTGGAGATAAAAATAATAATTCATAAATAATACACAAATATATCTAGAAACAAATACTGTAAATGTCATTTTTTTAAAAGTGTGAAAAAACTATCAATCAGTAAAAACATGAATAAATCCCAACAATTACATAACATAAGAATAAATGAACACATAAATATATCATGTAATAATATTACATGTGCAATTTTCTGGTTCATTTTTGCCTTTTGGCATTTGTTTATTTTAGTATTTATTTGGTCATGTGTTTTTTCATGTATTGGTTGATCAGTAAGAACAAATCAGCTACTGTACTAAATCGATCAACCAATGAGTAAAAAGCTCAGCCAATGTGACCTGCCCCTAGTTTGAAAACTGACAGAATATACGAATAAATACCAAAATAAATACATTACTAAATAGATGACAAAATGCATAAATATATAATGTCATGGCATTTATGACATGTAAGAGTAGATGTTTGCATGTATATTTATTCATAAATGCATATTAGGAAAATTGGATAGGTGACATTAGCATTTTTCTAAATGTATTGCCGAGGTAGAGACTCTGTACAGGCCGATCCCAAAAATCAACCAGCAGATGTATCAATCCTTTTTTTTTCCGGTCCTGGCCCCCTGCGGATCGGGGCTTTAAGTGTTTCCCAAACCCTGATCTAAAGTCAAGTTTGGTCTAACCTTGTATGGGAAGCAGGGCTTATCATAGCGCACATCTATAGCCAGGCTAGGAGAGTAATGGAATACATATACCGGCTTAATGCATTTAGGATACATAAAACATGTCATAGTATTCCGTTACAGTTATGCAAAAAGACATAATCAAATTACAGGTAGATTTTATAAAAATAAGGATTACTTGCAGTGCAGCTCTATTTAAAAGTAAATTTATGTTGGGGTATTACACACTTCCCACAATGGCATTTTGGACTGGGCACAGGTGTGTCTAATTTTCAAACATCTGTGACCAAACACCCTAAACCCTTTAAGATTTGCTGAAAAAAGTTCAGCAAACTTTGTCAGGTCATTAGGAGTGTTTCTGTCATTATCTGTGTTATTTTCCCATACACTCCATGCTTGTTTGTTTGTTTCTTTATTGCTTGCAGTTATTATTTCTAGTTTTCAGTCGTTGTTTTTCGTCAATTTTTTTTTTCTAGTTTCTTGTTTGGACATTTTGTGAGTTACTTTTTTGCTTGGTACTTTGGTGTTCATTTTTGTTAATAAATACCATCCTCTTTTTGAGAACATCTGCCTCCATTTCCTGCCTCCCCCACACGGGTTCATCACTACCATCAAATAGTAACATAATGATGACGTCCTGTGCGCTTGGTTAACTCTGTAAAAGATTTTCCCCGTTAGTTGTTTATATTCGCCATGCGTGTTCACGTCTCTCTCCCCTGCTATCCGATCCATTCCACACACAAAGACTGGTGCGTTGAGGTATTGGGTCTGACAAGTACTTGGTCTTCCCCTGATTTACCAGCTCATTTTCCTTCACCAGAAGTAATTTCACTAAAACCAGTGCCCATCTTCCGAAGAAAACTAAAGTTGGAACGAGAATGAAATTAGAATAGACAGATTGTTTGCCACAAAAACGGTATCATCTGAATAATCTTAGAGGGGTTATTCTTCCAAATCATGGTAGGTGATCATAGAGCTGAACATGCTAAAGTCCCACATCATAATTAAAATGGGTAGTGGACCCAACAGGGCAGCGTCCCCTGACGAACCAGTAGCAGCGGGGCACGCCTATCCCACCCGTGGCAGCCGGCCCCTGGGCCCAAAGCATAACTCCCAGGATAACCAGCCACCCCAGCCCAGCGACACGGGGCCAGCCAACCCCCTGGGCCCCCACAGGCCCCAGCCTCACCTCACCCAATAACGATTTTCCAAAGCCTATGTTGTTTAAAACAGCAAACAGAAAGGACCAAATGGCTCCGTCAAATACTTTTTCTGTGTCTAGTGAAACAACAACTGACTTTTTATCTTGTTGCGGAGTAGTGTAATCAGGTTTAAAAGTCTTCTAAAATTGTTATTTAAATGTGTCCCTTTTATAAACCCTATTTTGTTCCTATGAATAATTGATGCTATTATTTTCTCTAATCTAAGTGCAAGTCAAGTCAAGTCAAGTCATCTTTATTTGTATAGCCCTAAATCACGAAGAGTCTCAAAGGGCTTCACAGATTATTACACTATATTACACAGACTATTTTTCAGCCGACGAGAAGAGTAGGTTATTCATATGCTATGGAGTAGAAGTGAGTTTTAAGTTTAGATTTAAACATTTCCACTGAGGTTGCAGATCGGATCTCAGGGGGAAGAGCATTCCACAGCACCGGTGCCCGGATGGAGAACGCTCTCAAACCAGCAGAACACTTCTTTGCTGTGCAAGAGGCTTGGTTACCATTTTTTGCCTGTAATTAATAATGAGATTGGACAGTAGCTTGACTGAAGACTTGGGTCTTTATCTGGTTTTAATGACAGTTTGATGGCTGCTGTATACACATGAAGACATATGTGTCTCGTACTTTTTATTTCTGTAACATCTCTAAGGGGCCGGTCACACAGCCATTTGCGGCTGAATCACGGCTAAAATGTTGCGGGTTTTTTTTGCCCGTGGTTGCCCACGATGGAAAATGCGCAAAATTGGCCAACCCGCAGTTCATCAGTGGTATGCCCGCAGAACAGACGCCGGCGACTGTTCCGCTTTCTCATCGCGTCATTTCCGCGTCATTTTCTCGTGTGGACCACGGGTATAAAAGCTCCCGAGCCGGTGTTGTGCCCAAATACGATTCCTACGCAACCCCCCACCACCACCACCAACCCCCTCGCGTGAACGCACATTCTGCTGCGATCGCTTTTGTTGGAGGCGTACATTGACGTTGGTGACTTTTTTATCCGCGTTAACAAACGCATTTTGTAGAATACGATCGCACTTTATTGTTTAAATAAACGCGTTATATAGACTAGGATCTCCCAATTGTTATAATTTGCTCGCTTTTACTCGACCGCGAGTAAAGCACTGCTGTATCTCGTCTATATGGCGGTCTCAAAGCGTCCAACAGAGCCCAACAGCGTCTGCTTTACGGCCAGAAATTTCTGACCGTGATTCAGCCTCGATACGCCCGTGAAAGGCTGTGTACCCGCGCCATAAAGAATTGAGCAGCGCAAAACATTTTCGCGCTGCCACCTGCGCGCGAATTTCCGACCGCGTGTTAAGCACTGCTGTATCTCGTCTGTATGGCGATCTCAAAGCGTCCAATAGCGTCCGCCTCACAGGCAGAAATTTCTGGCCGTGATTCAGCCGCAAACTGCTGTGTGACTGGCCCCTAAGACGAATGGAGCAAGCCTTGACAAAAAGAGCTTGAAAAGTATAGGTGAAAATTCATCTCGTTCCGGGGATCGACCTTTAGGTATATGGTTTAGAACATTGTGCAGCTCGTTTGTAGTCAGTTGTATGTCTATATATTCTTTATCTATGTTAGGTAGGTGAGACATTTTTAAACCATACTTCAATATAGTAAAAGTCACAATAGATCCTTTGTGTATGATCGCCAGTATTTGTTTTAAGAGCTGTTATGGGTGATTTTTCCTGATTATAATACAATAGGTTGGAAAGGAACTTGCCAGATTTTTTTTTTATTTATTTTTTTTCAAAATTCTCATACTTTATTTTCTGTAGTATAAATTCTTCCTTTTTTGAAATTACAACCCCTGGCTGTATTTTGGTGTTTTGTATTTCATAGTTCTTTAATTTTGTCTTCCAAGTCTTTTTTTAAATTTCTAGTTCTGTTCTTTTTTATAGGATGAATAAGATGTGATTTTTGCCTCTTTGCCCAGTTCCCAGAGGAGAGATGAATATTTGTTTGGAGAGTCATTTTTTAACTTATTAAATTCAGGATCTTTAAGCAGTGATATGTTGAAGCGCCATGTCTGTGGTGGTTTAGCATTGGCATCTATTTGAAGAGTTAGAAAGACTGGTGCATGGTCGCTGAAAATAATAGGATATAATTCTCGTAATTGATTTTTCCACAACTGAATTACTTAAAAGAAAAAAATCCATTCTTGAAAATGATCGATGTACTATGGAGAAAAAATTATATTCATACAAAGAATATTGGCCGAGCATGAACTAAAACTAAATATAAACTAGTGTTGATAAATGTAACAAGTGTAAGCATAGGAGTGTTTTTTTATCATTACTTTGACAACAGGCTGCATGTTTTTTTTTTTAAATTGAGACAAATATTTTGATTCTGTACAGCCTCTTAGATAGTAGAGAGATACTTAATTCATCCCCATGGGGAAATTCACACTTCCAGCAGTATCCTTTTGTTACGCGTGCAAGTATGAACATTTTTAGAGGCGCTCCAATAAACTATCTTCCTTTTTCATCCTTTTTGAGGTTAGGTTGGCATTTGGACTGTATTTGAAACTGTCCTTTTTCTTACTTTCACAATTTTTATGTTAGAATAAAAGAAAACTGTGAGCAGGCGCGTGAAATCACTCTCCTCCCCTCCCCGTGCCTACAGCCGAATGTGCTTCGTGGCCAGAACACCAAGGGTTGAAGTAAGATAAAAGCAGTATGGGATGGTAGAAAAGAATATAGAAATGCTTTTTGAACTCAGTTGGGCATTGTCAACTCATACTTAATAGAGAATACTTTTAATTTTAAACCTTTTAGGGACACCTCAAACTCCACACCACACAGCACCTCTGTTATCTAAAAACAAAGAATTAAAGCTTTTTTTCATTGTGAGTGGGAATAGGAATAGGAAACGTGATAATAAATGGCACTATAAAAAGAACCACTAAAAAGACAAATATTGCATAGTTTTGCTTGCGTAAGCATATGCATTTGTCTAAAAAATAAAACTTTTTGTTTAAACTGAATCAATGATTGTTATTCCCTCCATT
Source organism: Urocampus carinirostris (assembly GCF_059441175.1). NCBI lineage: Eukaryota > Metazoa > Chordata > Actinopteri > Syngnathiformes > Syngnathidae > Urocampus > Urocampus carinirostris. The sequence goes on along the minus strand of NC_142351.1, from coordinate 27,224,554 downwards.
TTCAAACCACAGCACAGAAACAAAGGAATAAATCAATTCTTTATTGTAGTGTACATTAAATGATTTACTTAACACTAATGTATACAGCCTGCTGTATACATTAGTGTTAAGTACATGTGGAAGCAGCAGCAGCCAAACTTGTAAAACTCATGAAAATTTTGATGGGCAAACAAGAGAAAAAAATGTCTCATTTTTTTGTGACCAGGCTTAAGCAGAAAGAAACATGTCAAACAGACTTTGCTCAAAGGGAGAAACTCACAGAGGGTTACGTGCAAAAAGTATAGTCTGTCCTTTAAGAATCAGTTCAACAGTGGTGATGCTCACATACTCAGCCCCCTTGTGTCTTTCGTTCAATGTTCAATGACCATTTGAATAAAATATTTTGCCATTATGTTGCAAAAAAGCGGTTCATTAATTGAATAAAACAATTTTTCAAAAGTTAGCCAGTGTAAGTGCTGCACGTGTGTTCAAATAAAAAAGTAATGTAGGTTGTCAATCAAAGTCAACTTTGCTTTTGCCCCCTGTCTCTCGACGTTAGAGATGGAGTGGGCAATAGAATTACGATGAAATCAGCCTATAAATGGTGTATTTTTTAATTAAATACGTACAACACAAACTTAAAAAACGAATATCAATATTTTCATTATAACTGTTTTAAACAAAAGTCAATAGATTCAAACCGAAAAAAGCAGCAATGTGTCCTAAATACAAACATAACAAAGTCAACTATAAAACTTCCAACCACAATATTTTGAAATCGAAGTCAAAGTCCAAATAATGTAAACAATGTGATGTAAAAACCATCAATAGCAAAAAAAGTAAAATGTTTCAACAACAAAAACTCTTTGAGCCGAATAAAAAAAAATGGAGAAATATAACAAAAATACAAATACTGTAAAGCATGTTCAACAGCATTGGCCGGTCCAAATTGTCCCTAGGTGTGAATGAGCGAGTGAGTTGTCTGTCCCTGTGTGCCGTGCGATTGGCTGGCAACCAGTTCAGGGTGTCCCCTGCCCACTGCCCGATGATTGCTGGGATGGGCTCCAGCACCCCCGCAACCCTACTCAGGATAAGCGGTGTAGCTAATGAGATGAGATGAGATTCGATGTTCAACAGGAGAACTAAATTACCTTATTTTGCGGACAATAAGGGGCACCAAAAAAAACAAATTTGCCAGAGATTCCAAAGTATTTCTTTTAATCCAGTGCGCCTTTATAGAGCCAGAAATATGGTAAATTAAGGTAAACAACTAAATATTTGGTAAACAACTAAATGCTTCTATATTTGGCAAGCATTTATGGGTTTGATTTGATTCACTTTAGTTGTGCAACGAGATTCCTTGATACAGTATTTATATTCTGTTAAGTATGTTTTTTTTTTATCTTTAAAACGTAAGCCTTATAGTTTGATGCGCATTTATATAAAACAAAAATCTCGAATTTTTTTGGGTGCATCTTTCAATGGGGTGCACCTTTAAAATACGATAAGTTTCATTGCACAGTATTTTTTAAGTTAAATCAATAGTGCAAATAAAGTATAACCACAATTGGATGGATCAAATTTGAATAACTGGCGTATTCTTACGACACACTAAAACATCATTATAGTACTAGTAGTTAAAATGGAATGATAGTGTTGATCTTAAGACAATTATATCGATCCGACCCAAGTACTCGCTCAGTATCTATATTTGGATCGATCCGCCCAATCTTAGTGAGAGCCTGTTTCTCTCTCTCTCTCCACTAAATACAGCTTTTTAAAAAAGACTGCTAATACATTGGACCTTTACTTATTGTTAGGTAAATCATTTAAGATTGTTATTCTGTTTTTGGAGTATAAAAATGTATAATTTATTTGTTTTTGTGACATAAAAGGGGGGAATAACAAGTACAGAATTTATTCTGTTTTTACCATCGGACATCAGCAAAGTTTGCTGAGGATGCCAGGGTTGTTCTTGTTTACTTTTATTCCTCACAGATTTTTCTTGTTTTGGATCACTGTTGTTATGACGGTTATTTCGCACTGTTGTTTGTTATTTTGTTCGTTATGCAATGTTTTCAACATTGTCATTATTGTCTAATCATGTTGTTCTTATTTGATTTCCACACAGCTTATGGCCGATCTACTTTTAGTAACCTATGAGGTTTGATAAAAAACGGGCTGGGAGCGGGTGTGGCTTACCTTTTAGAACAAGTTGTAATTTTCTTATCTGAGGATTTTGTGCAGTCCTCTCCTATTCTCCTTGCAAATTGAAATCAGTGTCTTCTTTCCTTATTTTGAGTGTCTACTCAACTATTAATTTATGAATTATGCATGGTGTGTTTTATCATAGTTTGTTTAAATTGTGTTTTGTGTGTTTTTAGATACAGCCCTTGCTATCAATTCAGTTGTGCTGATGTTTCACATGTGCAAAATGCTGCTGATTAAACCGTTGACCGTCAAGCCAGTAGCATCAATAACTTGTTCGCAAATTAAAACGCACTCTGAGTGTGCAGCAAGAGTGAGATGTCACATCTTATTGACTATGCACCATTGAATTGCTGTGCTCAATATTGTTGATGTAGTGGATGCCTCGAGGCTAATGGCGGAAAAATTGTTATCTTACAGGGCAAAATTAGCGGCAGTGCTAATGCACCTGAATAGCTAAAATTTTAAAAAAGCTTCTGTTGCATAAAACAAGGACTAACATCCTTTACCTGACAATAAAACTGTTTGCTTACACACACTAGATTACTTTTGTGAAGATTTGAAAGCAGCTCATGAAATTTGCTAGTTTTTCATTACTTACTGTATTCTTCAAACAATAAGTAACATTTTTTTCACTGTTTAGCTGGGGGTGCGACTTATACTGCGGTGCGACTTATACATGTTTTTCCTTCTAAGTTATGCTTCTTTGGGCTGGTGCAACTTATAATCGGGAGCGAGTTACAGTCCAGAAAATATGGTAATTGTTTTCATTGTGGTGATAAAATGTAAATGTTTTGGCTTTTCTGACGCAAAATTAATTTTTAGTTGAAGTGGAGTTGTGAAGTATACAATATCTACTTTGCATAATGAATCTCCATCCATCACTCAATGAATTTCTTAAAAAACAGGCAAAGTACAGATGATTCTGATCATATTTGTATGCAGGCAAAGCAAAGGATTTTGTTGGGTCTCTGTTCTCTAGCTACATCAGCCATGCAGAACTGATGGCGCTTTAGATGACGAGTAGACACAACGTTCTCAAAGCTTTCCTTTCCTCAAAAGGGAATTTGACAGTTGACAGCAGGGGGTGTGAAGAAAAGCAGGAAGCTGATCTGAGCATTCATCAGAAGCATTATTGACTATCCTAGTGGCAATAATTATATATTATACCAACTTTTTACAAATACTATGTTTTGAATCTATTATCCTATACTATCAATCCATTAATTTTCTGAACCACTTAGCCTCACTAGGTTTGGAGGGGGTATTGGGGCCTATGCCAGCAATTTCGACCAGTGGGCTTAACTGGTTGCCAGCCAGTCGCAGGGCACACAGAGAGACTATACACTTGCTCATTCACACCTAGGGACAATTTGTACCTGCAATGCATGTTTTTTGATTGTGGGAGGAAACCCACCCAGGCACGGAGAGAAGATGCAAACTCCGCACGGGGAGGCATGTGGATGGAATTTAAGCCTAAACCTCACCGCACCATGGTGCTGCGCGCTAACCCTCCAGGCACCATGCCACCCATCCTATAGTAGAATAACAAACACTATAAACACTATAATATAATAATATTAGAATAATAACATTATTCTTGTAGCTGGCAAATTAGCCAACATGCCACAGGAATGGTGATTAATGATTTCAGGGTTATAATTGTTTTACAAATGTTGTACATATACAGTATTCATGGTTTGAGGATAACCATGTGCACAATTTGTATTCAGTGGTGGTCATTCTGGGCGACCATCTCTTTTTTTGGAGGAAGTCTCAGTCTGTTCAATGCTCCAATAATAATACTTTGTATTGTGGATTCTACTTAAGGGCATCTAAAATATCCTTGATAAAGCCACAGTCTAGCTCAATTGTAGGGATGGTGGGCTTTTTGGTATCAAGCCAATCCAAGTAAAAAGAGGGTGATATTAATTTGAACCGATCCGATACAGAAACAATTTTCCTTGGACATATCGTGGTCATTAAATAATTGAATTGAATATTTGGATCCCCTCGAGTTAGTTTACAATTATGATAAAACATTTTAGTCCTTAAAAACAGTTTAACTTTGATTAATTAACTACAATGCAAACCGGAGGGTTTAAAACAGGCATGTCAAACATATGCCCCTTGTATCGGATACAAACTGGTGGATGATTAGGTTGCGATTTTTAAAAATTTTTTTTCAAATATATATAATTATATACCGCAGCCATATCCCCCTAGTGGGAGGTGGCTAGAGTCATTTCTGACTCTTTTTGGGAGATTGATACAGAGGAGGGGATTCCCAGCCCCCTCGCTCGACCCAACCGAGGTGTTGGGAGTCATTAGGTGACCAAACCCCCCAATTCCAACCCCTAATGCTAAACGCCAGGCAGGGAGGCAACCTGGACCAATGTTTAAGTCTCAGGTATGACTCGGCCGAGGCTTGAACCACAACCTCCCAGTCTCGGGGCAGGCGCCATATCCCCAAGGCCACCGAGCTGGTTCTCTTTTTTCAAACAAATCCTCCTTCCCGCCACTATAGGGCAGTAAAGGTATAAGTGAGCTGATGTTCAATCTGGTTTTATGCGAAACAATATTGTACAATATTATCTCACATCAGCGCAGCCTAATAGTTTGATCTGATGTTTTTCCCCTTTAATTGCTACATTCCTTATTTTCTAATTTCTTATTTTACATAAACTCCCAAGCCAAACTGAGTTTGATATGCTAGGTATAAAACCTTGAAAAATAGAAGCGTCTTATAGTACGGAAACTACAGTTCTCATCATTAATAGGTCTAGTCGTCCCTTTTTATCATATAAATCTGAATCATTCCTATAGAAATATGTATTGTTCTAGAAAGGTTTAGTAACTGACACCCAGACTCACAGTTTCTTGGCAGATGTTTCATTTTGAATGTCAACGTTTCTTCTTCCTACACAACTGTTCTCTCGTGTGCTCACGGTCACTTTTACAGCCCCTGCTCTCGGAGCTGAAGTTTCTGCATTGATTGTTTTCTTGTGAACCGACCTCTTACCACAAGGTCTAGCTGTGTTCATCTATGTATCCTGACCTTTCTTTATCATACATGAACAGCTGTTCCCATTCTGACACCCTGCCTTGTTCTCAACCCCTCTTCCCCTCCTCATCCTATCAGATTAGGCCAGGGAGAAAAAAAATAGATTGTAGGTTGGATTATAAGCAGCGCAGAAAGGAAATTCTATGATCTCATTGTTGGAGGAATTACCACGAGTGTACGTGTGTACAACTTGTGCACTGGAATGGAAAGGTAGATGCCCTGTCACTTTTTGTAACCATCCAGCCACCCTTTGGCCATCGGTGTAGGATTCTGCTGATGAAAATTTAGATCAGAAATCCAATTTACTTGTTACACGTCGTCATATATCTGTCAGTATCTTTAAATTTGCACATACTGTAATTGCATTCCTGGTAGTTTGTTCACTTTCATTTGTTAGTCGCGCAAGCTTACATGTTACATATACACAGTGTGTAATATGTTGCCACTAGATGGTACTGTATTGTCCAATGCGAACATAAACCGGTGCAAAGATCACAGTGTAGTATCAAGACGCCAGACAAACTTGACAACGTCCATTAGGTAGGGATTCCAGTAGGTAAAAGAAAAACGAAAATTTCAACCTAATAAGTTTTCAAAAAAAAAAAGAACATTTTTTTATGATAATTCACTTATCTTCAAATCAAGTTTTTTTTAACTGAACATAACTTTTTGTATCACTAGGAGGCACTAAATATTACATACTGTCAGGACCAGAACGGAAACAGGGCACAATTGCGTTATGTTTCTCACAAGTTTTATTGAAGGGAAGAGGAAGGGCTGCGCCCACGATCCAGTGTTCGTTGGGCGCGGGAAGCTAGTTGCTCTCCTACTCGGATTGTAATCCGAACACGGAAGTGGATCTTCCGTAGCGAGCGATGGCGGTGTCAAGGACGGAAAAATGGGTCGATGGCCGGTAGAGGAGACCAAAAACATGTTCGGGATCGGAAACGAGTCATAACCAGAACGGGAGAGTAGACGTAGTCGGGGATAAAAAAAGGTCGTAAGCCGGGATGGGAGAGCAGATGTGGTCGGGATCAAAACGTGTCGAAAAAAAGCTCGCCTTGTATTAACCGAAGTTGGCAGACGGACTGACAACAGAAAATTGACAGGACTGGGATTAAATAGGGTCAGGGAGCCAATCAGAGCCCGCACCAAATGAGCGGGCACAGCTGAGTCACATCAGTAATCATGACACATATTGTCCCCTATAATAAAATAGAATATCAAGTAAATGTCTGTTTGAAGTGGAAAATTTAAATGTTACCTCGCAAACAGTGATACATACAAAAGGAGCAGGGATGTTTCAATATATCAGCCAGCAATTTTGAGTGGCCCATTGATATGTTCATTCTGTTTAATATTGGACACCTGGAAAGGAGTTTGTTATTTCGACTATTATACCTCACTGGTCTTCATTGTTTTGACTAACGATCACTGTTGACATCTCTGTCACTATCGGCCAATCATGTTACTGTTCTTTGATTAGGACAGCCTTTAGGACAGACGTTCTTTTGCAACGTAGGAGATTCAATAAAAAGAGAGTGCTCGGGGGAAGGTTTTTTTTTTTCATAAAAAAAAAAGCTGGAATTTCCCATTTGAGAGTCAGCCTCTCCTGTTGTACTTGCAAGTTCAAAATCATTAGATGTCTTCTCTCCTTATTTTGAGTGTCTACTAAACCGTAAACTTATCACCCATGTAAGTGTTAAATGTAGCTATAAATGGTCCATAAATCAGCCTGAAACACATTAGTCTCAAAAAATGAGTGCACCAAATGTTCACTAACACAAACTGAAGGGATTTTTTTCTCGTCAGGCATAGTATGTACTGCATATGAAAATATTGCATACAAATATTTTGATGATTGAAAAAAATAATCAATTGTTGTACACTACCTCAAAAATAGCTGAATTCTCATTAGTCTGGACAAAGCAAACATATGGAATGAATGAATGAAAACTTTATTTCGAACATTAAAATAAAAACAGGACAAAAAGAATGAGTCAACAACAAAATAATGGCACATAACATTTTCGAAAAGGGGTAGTCAGAAGCAGATGCTTATTTTGCCAACCCCTTCCCTGGTAAATACATTTTACAAATCCTCTTCTCCTCTTGTGTCTAATATAACAAAATCTCATAGATATACTTATTACATAGGTGGATATTGCTCATGTTAGTGATCGCTTAAAACAATGATTGGAACAGTCTGTAAACGCATTTATTGACAGCCTTGAGTGACTGTCCTTGAGCAATTCAGAGTACAAAAAAAATAAAAATAAAAGAGTTGACTTTTGTTGCGAGTCACGACCATTACATTTGAAGCATAATCGATGCTTTCTTTTGTCAATTAAAATAAATTACATTCATTGGCGCTGAACTTTCCTTGCCAATAAATATCGTACGAAAAACACAGAAGCAAAATTAAGGCTGAATTTCATTTGTTTTCTTCCATGCTTTTTGTGTTATTAACAGTAATATACAATTATACATAAGAGTGCTGTGTTTATACTTTGAAGAATAAATTATTTTCCCATGGGCAGAATAAAGTTTAACTTTTCCTTTTTTTAAAATATGATACCTTGTGTGAAATGAGAATGTTCATCATTAAAGGGACACTGTGCAATATTTGACTACTAGATGTCACTGCATTGTGTAGTGCAACAGAAAATGAGTGCTAAAAAAAGAAAGATTGCAAAGTAAGGAGAATCAAAGTGACCGTTAAACAGAATCTTTCTCCTTTTTGTTTTTGGGTGGTACTCCTAGCAGCAAGATGGCGGACAATCGTGTCAGCTCCCTCTAGGTTAGTGTTTCTAAACTGGTAGGTTAGGACCCGAAAGTAGGTTTTTAGTTAGTCGCGGGACTTTGCCTCAGCATAATAATGCTCAGAAGAACAACAAATGTAGGGTCAAACACTCCTTAAAATGCTGTATGGGCGATTAAAGCCCTGCTTGATCTCTTCTGCCCATTTTAGAGGGACCACGTCTATTTTTTTTCTGTATTTGTGTGTTATCGTATATTTATCACCTTTTTCTGCCCATAATAATGGGTCCCAAAATGTTTGTGATAAGGGGAAGGGAAAGTGGAAAAATGGTTGCGAAATACAAAAATGGTGTATTGGTGTCTGCCATTGAAGCGCTGGTGGAAGGTACAGTAAATGCTTTAAAATGTTATATTTTAAGCTTTTTACAAGTATATTAATCTTTATCAACTACATGATTAAACAATTAGTGATGTTAGGGTACACGTTTTTAGTATTTTGAATTGATTTTAGTGTGTGGATATTTGTATGCAGTTTAAGTGGGTTGCTTATATGCGATGTAGGCTTATATCCCAGAATATACAGTACTTGCCATGTTTATTTGTACAGCCTTTAATCACAAGGAGTCTCAAAAGGCTGCACAGACCACATATTATTGCAAACTACAGACTATTATTACACTATCCCCTGATCTAAAACCTACATGAGGGCAAGGAAAAACTCAAAACCTCAACATGAGGAAAATGAAGAAACCTTGAGAAGGGACCGCGCATGAGGTAATATCCCTTCCAGGATGACCAGGCTGCAATGGATGTTGCAATACAAAGTTGTTTGGGTATCAATGGTTATTTTGTTTTTTGGGAGAAGAAAAGGGACTAGTATAGTGGGCCTTAAAGTCAGACCGGTTGAGAACCACTGCTGTAGGTGAGCCTCATGCTATGTAAAATAAATTCCAATTTCTCAAACTACGAGTATTTTTTACAAAATGGGAGTTTTTTAGATAGTTAATATATTATATTGTTGTTGTTAGTCAAATCAATGTTGTTTTTCTTTCATCCAAGCTTTTTTTACTATAAGGAGGCACAAAAGAATACACAATACCCCTCCAAAGGTTTGTTCATTATAAGATACACTCTAAATCTAAATTGGAAAAGTATTACATTAAATGAGCAAACTGATCTCCCATTCACTAATTTTGCTTATTTTATTCATAAATTGTCTTATATTTCCATAGAAACCACTTAACATATCTTAAATTAAAAACACCTAAAACCCGTGAAATTTCCCTACAATTTTAAGGCATTCTCCACAGACTTGGAAATGTTAACTTGTTGATTTGTTTTGTAAAACGTTTGCACACTAGCAGCATGTAGGACATATCTCTCCGTCAGCCCGTGTTGTGTCAATAACTACTTACTCAATTAGCTTTGACGTTCTGTCACAGAGTATCAACTCAGTTATACTAGTAATTGCAATTTTTTGCCAAATTGTACTGCATGCTAGCTGGTGCGATCACATTTAAATCAAATTAAATTTATTACTCCTTTCTATTTCTTTAGTAAGAAGTTGGCAACTCGTTCCTTTAGGGCTTGTATATCCCACATGTTTTAGATAGATAGATAGATAGATACTTTGTTCATCCCCGAAGGGAAATTCAGCAGCATCCGGTTTATTTTCATTTTATATAAAATCTCTGCTTGTTACAAAACTCTGCAGGAGCTTTATAAGCATCCTGGTTACTGTAATCAACTCAATTGGAGTAGAGAAACTCTAACAGGATTTTCAAACCATTGCTTATGTTTTAGTACCAGTGGTGGGCCAGTGCATTTCACTCCTAGACCTTCATTGATCTTTAGCAATGTGTCGTACGTGAACCAACCGGCTCTATGAGCTCTTGGAGGTGCACAACAGGAGCTGGTTTCCCGAGACGCTGTTTTCCCTCTTGTAATTAGTCTATATGCATGTATTTTTTCAGGGATTCTTTGCTGTTGACTTTAAATCTGCTGAGCATAAAGAATTTTAAAACTGTTTCGTAATTTATGTTTTTTTTTTACATGCGTAACTAACTATCTTAATTTATCTTTCCTGTGTTTCTCAGGGACAATATGTTTTACATATCACAAGTAAAGATTATTCTTGTATTTTAATGTCGAGTTATTTTTGCACTGAAAAGTCAACGTTGATTTAAATTTTGTTGTGCGTTTTTCAGAGATTCTTTGTTGCTCGAAATTAAAGTTGCTTAGTAAAAAATAGTTCAAAGTGTAAATTAGTTTTAAGTTAACTAAAGAGGGAAAAATATTATGTTTTTGGAAGATGATGGTATATGATGGACCCCTGTGGCGGTGGCAGGAACTGGAAACAGGGGTGCTCAAAACAAGAAAAGTACTGATTAAAAAAAAACAAATCAAAGTAGCAAACAAACAAGTGGTCACAAAAGACTGACAAAATGTCCAAACCTGAAACCAGAAACATGTAAGCAAAACTGGAACTGGAACATGCAATGAGTAAAGTATAAAATAAACCAGAAACAAATATGGGCTAACCTGACATCCGAGACCAACCATAGAACAAATCTGCTGTTACTGCAAGTGACCGTCAAAACTTAGCATAGCTTGATTTTTCTTTTCTTTGATTTTAATAGAAAGTGAGTATTTCGTAATTTGGTGTGAACTGGCGTAGTAAACTACGGAAGATTCGTACCATTTGGTATTAATTCTCCTCCAAAAAGATCAAGTGTTGCATGTAGCTTTTTACAATTTAACATCTTTACATTGTTTATTAAAACCACTTAAGTACTATTAATCCTCCCTGCCTTGAATCTCTGCTTTTGTGTTTACAACCAATTGCTAATCCTAAAAGAATAGATAATCATTCCAACTAGACAATAATACAAATAAATTGGGTTTCTAAGGTAATGTCTGTTAAACACATCGGCCCCAGCTGCAGTAGTTAACCCCCCCCCCCCCTTTTTTTTTTCCTTTACCTGACAATCACTCAAAAAAATTAATATTCTGCATTTTAAAAGACACTGCACACTTGCAGCATGTTTTTTCCTGGATATCTACTTTAGGTATCAATAGAGAAACACATTATCGGCAGTAGAAGAAGTAGTTGTTGTACTTGAGTGATATGCTCCGTGCATCATTTGGATTTAGATAGATAGATAGATAGATAGATAGATAGATAGATAGATAGATAGATAGATAGATAGATAGATAGATAGATAGATAGATAGATAGATAGATAGATAGATAGATAGATAGATAGATAGATAGATAGATAGATAGATAGATAGATAGATAGATAGATAGATAGATAGATAGATAGATAGATAGATAGATAGATAGATAGATAGATAGATAGATAGATAGATAGATAGATAGATAGATAGATAGATAGATAGATAGATAGATAGATAGATAGATAGATAGATACTTTATTTATCCCCGAAGGGAAATTCACATTTCCTGCAGCATTCCTGAGCTGAGAACAGTACAATAATAAAGCCAAAAGAATACAATATACAAATACCCAGTGTGTTACGAAATTATTACCCAGTTACATTCATCTATTTACTGCCAACCATAAATACGATAATAATGACTTGCCCCTACTGCACTGGTGCTAATAAAAGAACCCACCTTTCCACGGTGCTTAGTAAATACAATGCTGTAGCCAAGGAACTTGAACATTGTTTAGTCAGTCAGTCAGTTACATGCGTGAGGCCACATAAAGGACATGGGTCATTAAAGAACCTTTAGTAATGGACTGAAGGCGACGTGCTACTAACACTGACAGGGAAAAGCATAGAATATCCTTATTCAGCATACAGTACATGTCCTCAGGGCCAAGGTTACCTTTTATTTTTGCCAACCCAGCACAATATTGCTCCATTGTCAAGACTTGTGAACTCAAGTGGGACTACAAAAGGATCCCGTTGAAGTGCAATGCAAGTCCTTGGAAGATAAGCCTGTAGTCATGGGCTGCATTGTATGGACCACAGTGATATCAAATTTAAATATTTTAATTAAAAATTTGCCTTTTGTTAGATGATACATGCAAATTAATGGAAACCTCCTTAACAATGTATAAAGGCTGAATCTGCAATAGGTAAATGCTTTGTGTAAAGAAATCAACTCTGGGAGCAAATTTTAGAAAATGGAGGACATACAAAACTCCTGATGCAAGATCTCACTACATGGCGTCAAAATGATTTTAATGACCTCCAAAGAACTGGAACCACAGTAACAAAGTACCAGTAAAACAATGTGCCACCACAAACCTAAGTCCGGCACTACCAGACGTGTCTCTCTGCTGAAGCCATTACACACCCAGGCCCATTTGTGGTTTTCTAGGCAGCATTTTGGTGAACCAGAAGAGGACTGGGAGAATGTTTTATGGTCAATGGAACCAAAATAGAACGTTAAGGTGGAAAAACAGGTTCTCGTGTTTAGAGGAGAAATGTATTCGAAGAACACTGTACCCGCTTTGAACCATGGAGGTGGAAATATCTTGCTTTTTTTATCAAAGGATTTTAAGTGAATATCTCATTCTATCAGCAAGGGCACTTAAGATGAGATGTGGTCGGGTCTTTCAGCACATGCAGGTCAACAAAGGAGTTGCTTCGTAGGAACCATTTCAAGATCCTGGAGTGGCCCAGCCAGTCTTCAGATGCCAAACCCATAGACAATCTGTGGAGACAGTTGAAAGTCTGCGTTGTCCAACTACAGCCCCAAAACATCACTTAAAACATCACATCATCAATAGGAGATCTCCATAGAGGAATGGGCTATTGTACCATATATTGTTACAGAAAACGTATGGCCGGATGAACTTTTGGTATTGACCACATATTTTACACAATGATTTGCAAATAAATTATTTAAAAATCAAACAATGTTATTTTTTTCACATTCTGCCTCTCATGGTTAAGATTTACCCCGGTTGACCATTAGAGGCCTCTCTTATATTTTCAAATGGGAGAAATTGCACAATAAGTGGTTGACTAAATACTTATTTGCCCTACTGTACAACCAAACTTGTGCATTTAAGTTCAACCCCTGATTTCAGTGTTTTATTTTATAGTTGTAAATACAGCTTAGATGTGAGTGTATACTGTATATGGCAGGGAGAATAGGGAGAATATTAATGGGAGATTTTTGGGGGATTCTGTGCTTCAGAAAATGGCACTGTAACTGTATCAAGTTGTACTTTGTTGGGCAATTTAACCATGTCAACTCAATTTTGATGATGTGAATAGCTATGTGATGCTGGCCGACTAAGGGTTAATTAATCTATCCTAAGTGAGTGGGGCACAGGTATCGATTATATGATGTTGAAATTTGTGAACCTTTTTTATTAATTAGCGGAGTAGCGCACCATGTTGTAATGACGTTTTAGTCACAAATGTTCATCAATAACGGGTTTCAGTACTCGCTACAGAAAAAGTAGTTGCGCTGCAGGAAAGTAACTCTGGTCAGAGATCATGAATGCTTTTTTTCTTCAGTTATTCTGATTTAACTGCATTAGTTTGTTGAAATTTCTTGATTTTTAAACTTTGTTCACCCTCAATGGCAGTAAACTCAAAAAGATTTTTACCTATGCCTCAACAAACTGAGCAGTCTGACTCACAGTGCCTCTCGAAAATATTTGCATTTAAACTTCAGTTTAAATGCACCTGCTGTGTGGTGGCTCAGAGAAAAACAGACAGCAATTTAGACCAAAGAACATCCCAGCCAGGTCTGGGAGAAAGTTGTGGAAATGTTCAATGTCCAAGACCTGCGGGAGGATTTATCTCAAAATGGAGAGAGCATACAACCCCTGTGAACCGACCAAGACCTGGCTGACCCTCTACATTTTTGGCCAAGACAGGGAGAGAGGGAAGAGAAGCCCATGATCACATTACCAGTAGGCATGCACAGCTTAGGTAGGACAATATGTGCATAACACAGCTATCGGTCTTGCTGATAAATCCCCCCTTTATGGAAGAGAGGCAAGATGAAAGCTCTCTCTGAAAGAATGCCATAAAAAGGCTTGTTTGCAAAAAAACACATGAGAGACACAAATATCATGTTGAACAAGGTGCTCTAGTCAGAGGAGACCGAAACTGAACTTTTTGGGCTAAATGCAAAGTACCATGTTTGGCTTAAGAATAAGTCCGCACATCACCCTGAAAACACTATCCCCATTGTCAAACTTGGTGGTAGCAGCATCATGTTCTGGGGTTGCTTTTCATCAGCAAAGACTGGGAAGATTGTTGGATTTGATCGTAAGAGGGAGGGAGCCATGTACTGGGTGATTCTGGCAGAAAATCTGCAGGAGACCTTATATTGGGGCACAGGTTTACCTTCCAACTCAACAACCTAAACCTAAAGCAAACGCATGGACAGAATGGTTTAGAATTCACAATATAAAAGTGTTTTACTGGCCAAACAAATGCCCAGACCTCAATTCCATAGAGCATTTGTGGAAAGATCTAAAAAAATGTTATGCACAGACAACCACCATCATCCCATAAGGAACTTGAGCTGTTATGTAAGGAACAATTGGCAAACATTTCTCCTTCAAGATGTGCCAAACATATAGAGCAGGGGTGTCAAACATGCGGCCCGGGGGCCAGATCAGGCCCGCTAAGGGATTGAATCCGGCCCGCGAGACAACGCTCAGAGAAGCGCAAGAGAAAAACGAGCTGCAGGTCTAAATATGTCCACTTGATGTTGCCAAAGCCAGGTGCCTCGAACAAAGACGGTGTACTTGTATTTCTTCTCTCTCTCTCTCTCTTTCTCTTTCTCTTTTTCCTCCCTTTTTCTCTCACTCTCTGTGTCTCTCTCTCTTTCACTTTCTGTGTCTCTTTCTCTTTCTTTGTTTCTCTTTGTCCCTTTCTCTCTCTGTGTCTTTTTACCTTCTTTTGCTCTCTCTTACATTTTTCCTTTTCTCTCTTTCGCTCTCTCCTGCTTTCTCCTTCTCTCCTTCTCTCTTTCCCACCTTCTCTTTTTTCTCCTTCCCTCTTTCTCTCTTTCTATTTCTCTTTGGATGTCATTCTTTCTCTCTATTTCTTTCTCCTTCTCTTGTCTTTATATCTTTTTTGTTTCTCACATTCTCTCTCCCTCTCTCTTCTCACTCTCTCTTTTTCCCTTTCTCTCTTTCATTGTCCCACCCTCTCTCTTTTCTCTCCTTCGCTTTGTCTTATTTCTTTCTCTCTTTTTCTTTCTCTCTAATATACTAGTCCGGCCCCCGAGAGAATGTTTGCTCTATCGTGTGGCCCCCGAGGTAAAATGAGTTTGACACCCCTGATATAGAGAGACATACCCAAAAAGACTTGTAGCTGTGATCGAAGCAAAAGATAGTTATTAAAAGTATTGAAGGGGCCAATAATTTTGCAGCAGGTACTGTTCAATTTTTTTTAACACAATATAAAACGTTGAATATATTTGGTGTCTTTTCACTATTGTGTCTCACATGTTGTTGATCATTAGAAAATATTTAGAGAGGTTTTTTATCTTTAAGTTTCAAGCCTGAAATATGGCAATATGTCATAAAGTTCATAAGAGGAGGGGCAATATTTTTGCAAGGCATCGTTATTGGGGATCCAAAACTTTAAAAACTGCTGTCTGTCAATTCTATCTTCTTTTGAAATTGTCAAAGAAATCTCCCCAACATCGACACAATCGATTAAATGTTGTCCTCCACGTTCCATTAAACTCCTCTGAATGAAAACCCAAGAGTCAGCGATTGCTCTGCCCATCTCTGCTCTCTCACTGGGTTTTTGTCTTACTCAAGTGTTTCATGCGTTTTCATTGACGCCGCCCCACAAGCCACCTTTCCTGTTCCATCTTTCAGCTCACAGGTTACTCTTCTGATTCCCTCACTAACCTCTGAAAGGTATTTGCTGCTTTGGTAAAGAAGCCGTTGTCAGAGTGTCCAACAATTGCATCGGATGCTGTGCACTTTCCCTTTTCTGTCCCTCCCCTTTTCCCTCTTTGATGTGACCCACCCCTCGTCCAATCCGATGCACTCCCTCCTCCCCACTTGGCCGTATTCAGAGATGGTGAGCACTTACACTGGCTCACTGCAGCTTAACGTGCTAGGTGGGATGCAGCAGAGAAATGGGACCCTCTTTTCTCACTGAAAAATGAAAGGCAAGACGTGGATTTTGGATTTTCAGTATACGGGAGGAAAACATTTGGATTGTCTTTTTTCTTGGTTTGTCGAAACTATTTAAAGGACTGTCCTTTTCCCTCTTGTTTATAAATGACATGGATCCAGGCTGAGATTAGTATCTTTTACATGCGGGAGTGATTCGCAAACTTTCAAATTTTGGGCCATTCAACAGTAAATGAGGCACACATGGATACTTTTGGCTTTTCCAAAGTGCCAACACCATCTGGGTAAGTGTGTCTTTGCTTCTAGTGACCAAAGAAATTTTCCACATGGAGATTGTTATTGAAACACTCATCTCACTATCAAGGAACTTCACTTAAGCTGCAACTAAGTTAAGAAAACGTTGACTAAGTAGCTGAAAGAAATCTATCGCACAGACATAGGTTCAGTCCTGTGAATAGTATTTTGGGGATTACGGCTATTTCAGTTCGTTGAACTTGTCATGATGGGGTTAGCATTTATAAACGTTGGACTATCCATTAGGGGTGGGAAATACTGGGATTTCTGGTATCGATCCGATTCAAGTAAATACAGGGTATTATCGATTGATACAGATTCGATGCTGATAATATTTACTTGGAAATGTTATGATCATTGATTAATTGTACCCTTCCCTCCTTGAGAGTTTATAATTACAATAAAAACACCAAGAATATTTTAGGCACTAAACATGTACTGTTTTCTAAATGAATATCTAAAATAAAAACTTTAACAATATAAGAATGAATACAAATATGTATATTAGATAAGTGTCGGCACAAAAGCTAAGAGTCAAATAAAAAAGCAGCAATGTAACGTAACTACAAATATAACAACGTCAACATGTGAAAGATACCTTTCATTGCAAAACATTTTGAAAATAAAGTCAGAAAGTGAAACTACTGTCAACAATCTAAAAACCTTAAACAGTGTAAAAATGAAATAGCTTTACTACAACTGTTACAGAGCAAATGTCAAGGAAGTCAAACCAGAAATTCAACACTGTAACAAACGAGCCCTTTTGGTTCTGTTGCTATAGTGAGAGTGAACGGATTTTGTTCAGGAATAGTAACATGTTTAAATTTTTGGTTGCAGCTCGTTGCTCTCTGTTGGGTAAAAGTTTTTCATGTGTTTATGAAAATTTGCAAAAGTTGTGAACCCCTTAAAAAAACAAATGACAGGCGGCATTGCCCTTTGTTGTTGTTGGGGGTAAAAAGTAAACACCACGCCATGTTTCCGGTTTGTGGCTGTCATATTTAGCTTCTGATTAGAAGAGAATACATTTGGCCCTCTTTTCTGACTGACAGGCAAGGTGCAGCAGCAGGGCAGGTAGTGAGAAGACCTAAAAGTAAACCTGTCAGTCACACAAATCGGCCTACACCTAGAGCAGGGGTGTCAAACTCATTTTAACTCGGGGGCCACACGATAGAACAAACATTCTGTCCGGGGCCGGACTAGTAGATTAAAGAGAAAGAAAAAGGGAGATAAATAAATAAGAGAAAGAGGAAGGGAAAAGAAGGGAGAGGGCGGGACAAAGAAAGAGAGAGGGAGAGAGCTTGAGAAACAAAAGATAAAAAGAGAAATCGTGAGAGAGGGGGGAAGAAAGAAATCCAGAAGAGAGAAAAAAAGAAAAGAAAGCGCGAAGGGTAGGATGAGAGAAAGAGAAAAGAGAGAAAAGGAAAAAAACAAGTTAGACAAAAGAAGTTAAAAAGACACAGAGAGAGAAAGAGACAAAGAGGAACAAAGGAATATAAAAAGAGAAACACAGAGAGTGAAAGAGAGAGACAGAGAGTGGGAACAAAGGGGTGAAAGAGAGAGAGACAGAGAGACAGAGAGACAGACAGAAAGGGAGAGAAATAAATACAAGTACAGTGTCTTTGTTCGAGGCACCTGGCTTTGGCAACATCAAGTTGACATATTTCAACCTGCAGCTTGTTTTTCTCTTGCGCTTCTCTGAGTGTTGTCTTGCGGGCCGGATTCAATCCCTTAGCGGGCCTGATCTGGCCCGCGGGCCGCCTGTTTGACACCTGTGACCTAGAGGGTCCAATGGCACTTGGGGTGATAGAGAAGGGCTGCGCTATCTACAAATAAAAACAGCACATTCGGGAAATTATTGGAGGGTTTAGATATTGATCTCAAGAGTATAGTATGGAGCTGATCCATGTATTTGCTGGGAATTGATAATATAGATACTTGCATTGATGCACCCACCCCTACTATCCATATCAACGATTTTGATTTTGATGTAAGCACTTAAAGCACTCATCACTGGAGTGTTATGGATTACTAGTGTATGTGACAAGATGAGCAAAAATGAAGATTGTAAAAAAGCTTATCGCAATTTCTTGTCAGTTTCACAGTTGTATAATATACAATCGACATAAAGATGTATATGTAGACAATTAGTTACCGTTATAATAGGTTATCGTTACTAACACTGCACATTTTACAATATGTTTTTGAGTATGTTTGCATAGGTATATGCTAACATTTAATGTGTTTCTGATTTGTAAGTGTGGCACATTTCACTACTTGCCATACAAAGTCCAACACGTCTGGCACTATCATTTATGGATGTTGATCAGTTAGCCAATGGCTCTGGTGATTTGTCTGTCCTGTATTTGTATACAGTACTGTGAAAAAGTATTTGTCCCTTTCCTAAAGTTGTTTTTTATTCATATTTATCGCTCATAAACGTTTCAGATAATCAAACCAATTTTAATATCACACAGAGACAACCCAAGGAAATACAAAGTGCAGTTGTATTCCATTTATTAAGGCACAAAATATATCGCCATTTAAATAGGCTGCACACCATCAAAATGACTCTTTGTGTGACAGAAGTGGTTTTCGCCTGGGAACTCTTCTATGAAAGCCATTTTGGCCAGTTTTTCTTATAGTGGAGTCATGAACACTGACCTTAACAGAGGCCAGCAACGCCTGCAGTTCCTTTGATGTTTTTCGAAGTTCTATTGTAACCTCCTGGATGATCTGTTGTCGCACTTTTGGAATAATCTTAGTTGGTCGCCAACTCCTGTGAAGGTTTGCCACTGTTCTGTTTTCTCCATGTGTGGATAATGGCTCTGATCGTGGTTCAAAGGAGCCCTACAGCCTTGGAAATTGTTTGGTGAAATTTTACAGACTAATGTATTTTAACCATTTTTTAAAATTCCTCCTGGAATTTCATGTCAATTTTTTGGGGGGGGAAATTTGTAGCCGACTTCACCTTGTCTA
The DNA here is from genome assembly GCF_059441175.1 of Urocampus carinirostris. NCBI lineage: Eukaryota > Metazoa > Chordata > Actinopteri > Syngnathiformes > Syngnathidae > Urocampus > Urocampus carinirostris. The sequence continues at coordinate 27,205,172 of NC_142351.1, read as the reverse complement.
TCAGATTCAATTTAAGTAATTTCTTTATTCAACAAGGAAGGTGGCAATGAATTTTGGGTGTGGCCTGTGGAATTGAACTCGGCTGTCCTAAAACTGTGGTTAGTCAGTTACTTGCTGATTTAACAAGAAGGGACGAGGCAGGTCTATAACTTTTTCAAATAGGGCCAGACAGGTTTTGATTTTTATGTGCTTTGATAAATGAAATCATCATTTCCAAATTGCATTTAGTATTTCCTTGGGTTGTTTATGTGTGGTAATAAAATTGGTTTGATGATCTGAAACCTTTTAGAGTGATAAATATGCAAAAAACACAAATATTCAGGGGAAAATATTTTTTACACTGTATAACGCACCAGCGAATATTATACCTCCAAACTCCAATGAGAAAGTTGTCTTTCTTTCGTGCTTTTTGAGTTTTACTCAAGTGAAAGCCAGCAGTGCTGACACAATCGTATTTTAGTTCTTTTTGCTTGTAGATTTATTATGAACTTACAACCCAACTCATTGATCGCCAAAAGGTCATGCTGATGTTTGCTTTGGAAGAAGTTGAACTGTAGCGTGTTAGCATTTGGCAGTTGGCCTTGTTTGAGCATTGAATATCAGATGAGGCTAACGTGTGCCAGATATAGTATCCCTCTGCTGTGTACTATCCTTTTGTTGTGATTGTAAACTTGCATTGTACTTTGTGTCATTTCCAAAAAGAAGAAGATAAGAACACCTGTTGCTGGTGTCATAATAGTCTGTAATAATAGTTTGCAATAGTCTCTGATCTGTGCAGCACTTTGAGACCATTTGTGATTAAGGGCTATACAAATAAACAAGACTTGACTTTCTTCAAGTGTGATAACTTTATCATGTTTTTAATGTTGGCAAATTAAATTTCATAGGATTGACTATTTATTATACACGGTTTACATCATTGTCCTCTTTGATAACCACACCTGTTAACACCTTTAATAAAATGTATTTTTTTAAATACCCCGAGGTTGGGGAAATATGATTTATTTTACATAACATGAGCCTAACCTAAGGGGAGTGGACCTACTTGTATGCCATCTTGCTGCTCGGAGTACCCAAAAACCTAAACAACTGGGTAAAATTATGAGAAGTAAAATAGGTCATTTTATTCACTTTGTGTATCCATAGTTTGTATTATTTGTCGTACTTTTTAGCAGACAATTTCAGTTGCACTATACCATACAGCGACATCTAGTGCTCGAATAATACACACTGTCTCTTTAAAAACAATATAGATATAAACCCCTTTTATCCCTATGAATGGCTTCACATTCCAAACAATAGTTTTGGCCCCAAATGAGATTGCTTTCTGTAAATCAGATCACATATAAGGAAAAGCATCCGCATATGTCACCTTTAGAGGCATTGACACGAAAATACTTGGTCTTTTCAACTTTTAGTTTACACGTAAACAGTGTTCTGCCACATAGCTGTTGTAAGAAATGGAGGCATGCAATCAGGGATGACTCATTTCCACAAGTAAACCTTCAATTTAACCAATAAAATGGTCCTTATCCAATAGTTGCCATGTTTGGCGCCGGCGGTCCTTCATCAACAGATGGTGGCACCGCCACATTTTCCAGTCCCTCTATCTCTGCTGGTTTCCCAGGTGATCTTGATCAGGCAATCCTCCCATGCCTCCTTGCTGAACCGTCTTGGACTCCTGAAGTATTTCAACAGTCTTAATTCCCAAGGCATCTCCAGTTCCAAGACGACATGCCTTCTCCTTTCATGTTTCAGTGTCGCCATACCTGCAACACCTTCCTCTCGGCTAGTTCCCTCCTTGTCCGCATCATTGTCCAACAAAGCCATCTCGCTTAAAGGTATTCCTAAATACTCACCTCAAGATTTTTCTTCACCCCAATACTTGATTCTCTGGTTTTCCTCACAAGCATCCCTATCAAGATCACCCCCTCTGCCATCCCAGTCCCACACCCTGTTCTCATAGTTATTTTGTTCCTGTTAAAATAAATGCCCCTCCTACTGAGGGTCAGACTACATCTCTTGTGTCTCGTGTTTGGGTCTGTCCGACACTCCGTGACAGTAGTACTCGGACCATCAAGCAGCGCTGAATAGTTCCGACAAGCCTTCGGCAGGCCTTGTTGTGAACTTTATTGGAGGCATACAGTACATCTCTGACAGTGATATTTTACATATTCTACATATGGTGGCAAGTTCATTCATGTAGTCTTCGGTTTTGATTTTGCTCACATGAATAGTCTTTGACTTTGGAAACCTCTGTTTCTTTCTTTGGTCATAGTGCTCCTGAAATATTGAAGAATTGATTGAGATAACTAACGACTGTAAAATTGATGAAACTCATTTGAGCCTGGTATGGACCAGGGATGGTCTACAAGGGGCCGTGCATCATCATAGTTTGAGCCAATTCCATTCGGATGTGTTAAACCAGGGGTTTGAAACATATAGCCTGTGGGTGGGATCAAGCCTGCCGATAGGTTTAACCTGGCCCGCCAGACAATGATGAGAAATGCACAAGAGAAAAATTAGCCATAGCAGTATTAAATATGTCTATTGGATCTCGACAAAGAAAACTGTAGCTAAATACCATTTATCAACCAGAGAACATTTACCTTAAATCAAAGTCACAGACACTTTGTTTAAGGCAGTACAATTGCACTCTCGTGTGGTGCCTGGATTTTTTTCAAGTGCAACATTTGATACTAAACTATGTGTTTTAGTGTCTGGAATTTCGTTGTTTTTTTTTTACCTCCATTAAAAATTGAAAAGTAAAATTAGCCCCGAGGTGTCAGTGTAAGTATGTATAAACTTTAATTTATTTCTATAATATAAATAAAATTTAACAGTAAAGTTCCCAAATGAAGATAAAACCTTTTGTCTTAACAAAAACATGCCTAACTTGTTTGGGTGTTTGGGCATTTGGGTTGGCCATGGTCCAAAAATGTTTATTTGTGTTTTTTGCTATTTTTTTCCCTTTTATTTTCTTTGTTTTTGTTTTGTCTTGCTGTCAGTCACCCCTCTTGAGGGATATGACCAAGGTACATAGATGGTCTTTACAAAAGCAGAACAATTTTTTAAAAAAAGATTAAATAATTTGCACCTTAATTAGTATTTGTGTGCTATTTTTGTGTCTTTTTAGTTTGTGTTTGTGAGTTAAATTAGTGGGAATAAATTCAATAGTTGTTTTTCTTTTCTTTTTTTTTCTTTTTTCACAAATGCATGGTTAAAAGAGACTACAAGAGACTACATCTTATTTAAGGAAAAAAAGGTGAGAAAAAACTCACTAATTGTGAGTGTCCAAGAGATCTCCATTCCGATAACTAAGGCAAACTTTTTATGCCATTAATCTACCAGTCTGGCCACAATGAGGGTGGTTTTTCCACCCCGTGGACCCTGATCTAAAATGAGTCGGACACCCCTTTTTAAACACATGATGCTACTTGTTTCATAACACAACAGATCTGTTTTTGCAAATTTTTGCCCCATACTTTTGGACACCTGGCCCAAGTCCGTTGATTACATTTTGCTATTTAGGGTACTCATAAGTTGCTTTGCTCTTCAGAAGGATGTATTTTTAAGTCACTGAATGAATGTTCTCAAAGTTCATTAAATATTCAGGTAGATTTCACCATCGGCAGCATGCGAGGATGTTGAAAGAATTCATGCATCGGTACCATTTACACAACTTAAGTAAGTGCATTCTTAATAATTAATGACTTTACTGTGTTTTACTCCGAACTGAAAACTTTGGTATATTATTAGAACGTGACAAAATGTCTTTGAGTCTCCTACAAAAGGGTCGAACTTAATAATCTTTAATTCATTAGTCAGTGTGGTATTTTATCTTGCTGGTTAACGTTGGGGCAGCATTTTGACTGGTTATTACGTTTATTTCAGAGTTCAGGGGTTTCTGATTCAATTCACACTCAGAATTTCCCTGTGTGCTGTTTGATTTTTTTCTCTTCCTGGGTTCACGCCTTGTGACTTAAGCCTGAAGAAAACCAACGCCCAAATCAACATTGACACAACAGGTTTGAAGGGACCTAGTGTATTATTTAGATTTTTTTTTTAAAACGTCATTAACTAAAAGAAAACAAGATGTATTTATTTTCTTTTTATTCAAATCAAACAACTCTCATATAAGTCATAGGTGTTTATAATACATACCATGAGGATAACCTAGAACAGGGGTGAGCAACCTTTTCGGTGTGGAGTGCCACTTTTAAATGTCCTTGTAAATCAGTGTGCCACACCAAGATTAATGACTCGCACAACAATTTGTTTTATACCCAACAGAGCTGTCATTTTACACCAGTCCGAATATACATCATTGATATACATGGATATAACAGACCAATTTATCTTCCACTATTCTTGTTCATCAACAAACTAAAAGATGACTGTGAACATGTGGAAAGGCCTGTAGACTTCCATGACTTTAACTATTCTTCATCAACAATGAACTACAACCAAAATCAAGTGATATGGACAGCTACCATACCATTCATCAATAAAATCTTATTGTAGAAACTATCACAACTTGAAACACCCACACACACACCTTTAATATATTTGCTATCAGTAAATGGTTTTCTGTGCTTTGCCATGCAGTGAGCAATGTGATAGCTTGCTTCAGTGGTAGCGTTTGTAGCAGTGACTAATGTTTTCAGTGTCTGTGTTTGTTTGCCGTACCTGGACACGACTCGTTTTAATGTCTCCGCCTTTCCAGACTCGTCCTTGAATTCATGTTCATGTTCCGTCTTGTAATTACGCTAAACACTTGCATTTTTTGCACAAAGCCTCAGTCATCTGTCCACGCTGGCTGAAAAGAACGAGATTTCTTCGCTTGAGGATCTGTTGTGATTTGTTCATTCATCGCGCGCCGGTGTTTCTGTGGGTGGGTTAAAACACAGACACCCTTACACATGGAGCAGGGGGGAGGTTACCGTGAAGCTTCTAAATAACACAGCGTGCAACTGAAAATGTGTGAATTTCACTTAAAAATGCGCATGGAAAAAATTATTATAATTTTAACTCGATGCTTGTGTCCACGTTTGGATTCTCTCTGCCCTTCACAACACCATAAGTTATATGCTTCCTTTTTCTTTGTAGCAATAGTTTTAGGTTGCACAACCTAATGCAGCGACTTCTAGTGGTCAAATATTATTTGATGTCCCTTTAACTCAGATGTGGGCAATCTGGTCCTCAGGGGCTGCTTGTCTTTCATGTTTTTTTTTTAATTTAACTGAGGTGATGGGTCCTGACAAAAAGTAATATTACAAACACTAGTATACTGAATTACATTTCTTACTGTTTCAGCACTCTAGCAGTCCTCATTTTAAGGACCATCTTTGTACTTTTTTTATACAGTTTACATGGAAACATGAATAGAAACATTTCATTTGTTTCTACTGGAGGGACCAATCTAAGACAAGTCATAAGATTTAAAGTGAAATAAAATATCATTTTGGGGATTTGTTTTTCTGTGACTTTAACAACACAGTGTGTTGGGTCATTTTGACCCGAGGACAACAAAAGGATTATGCAAATACTGTATGTGTATATATATATATATATATATATATATATATATATATATATATATATATATATATATATATGGTTAGCGCTTGTGCGGCACAGTTCATGTCATGGGAACCTGTCGTGGGTTCAAATCCAGCTCCAGACATCCTGTGCGGAGTTTGTATGTTCTCCCCGTGCTTGCGTGGGTTTTCCTCCGGGCACTCCGGTTTCCTCCCACGTTCCAAAAACATGCATTTTCAGGTGAATTGGCCGGTCCAAATTGTCCCTAGGTGTGAATGAGCGAATGAGTTGTCTGTCCCTGTGTGCCCTGCGATTGGCTGGCAACCAGTTCAGGGTGTCCCCTGCCCACTGCCCGGAGATGGCTATATATATATGTGTGTGTGTGTGTCTATCCAGCCAAGAAAAGGGGGAAATAATTTATTTTTTACCAAGGTTGGCTCAGCACTTTTTTTTTGTTGGCAATTATGTGCAAAACAGCTGCTTTTCAACTTCCCGTCTAGTTTTTCCTTTTTCTATTGGATTATTCGTTTCTTTAGGTTCCAGTCCGTAAATTCAAAATATTCTACCATCTTCTGGCTGATATTATCATTGCTGCATCTGCTTCTGTGGTATGTCCGGGGCCAGAGCGGGCCACTTTTTCAGCCCAGGAATTTTCTACCCAAAGCCTGCCCAATGAGCCATAGAAGTGAATTCGAATGAATGGAACAGCAGAGAAGTATAATAATGCATTTTCATTGGGAAGAAATTCAGGTATATTTAATAAGTCTTTTTAGTAAACCGAGCCGAAAGAGCTGCTTCTTGAAAAAAGAGAATTCCCATCACTGGGAACTTTTTGTAGTGTTAGGAGTTACCAGGAAAAGGCAATTAACTGTTTAATTCTGCAAACACGTAGCACAACACACCCTGTGACACACAGATGACGGGCAAAATGTGGTAGATGAGTGTAATGAATGATAACAGTCCTTCTTTAATCCGTTTCTTTTTCTTTTCCTAGCATTTTCGGCTCCTCCTAGCACCTTTCTGGCCTTCATCGTATTTGACTCATATCATTCGTGCTGCTCTATGTTCATTTTCATTCATTTTACTGCTACAGAAAAAAAGAACAGTGGTGGGCCAAAACAACTTAAAATTTGGGATGGGAGAATTCACCCAGAATAGTAAAACTCACCTCATCTGTTGCACTAAATGTGGCCAAATAGAACGATTGGAGAATAAATGTCCGCGTATTTAAATGCACGTTGAAATGATTTTTCTCATCCAGCCAGCCCAAACTCCACATTGACACGAGCCGGCCCTTTCGGGAAATCTCTCGTTCTTCTTGATTGGTCACTCCGGCATTGGGCATATTTACGTAATAGTCTCTCTTAGACGCGCTTGAATTAACTCTTCTTTTTTTCATCTTTTTTAGGGGTTTGCGTTGGCATTGGGACTGTACTTCAAACAGTATTTTTCATACTTTTACCATTTTCATCCTACAATTAAACAAAACCTCGAGTAGAAGCAAAAATTCACTCTACTTCGTACTTTTTACTAATTTTAGGAAAACACAATTATGTTGTTTGGTTAAAAAAAAATCTTATAAAGAGAAATTTTATTCAATCCGCCATCACAGAATGTTGCCAATTAGAAGGTTTTTGAAATCATATATTATTGAAAGAATATATTTGAAAGTTGAACAGTAGGAAAGGGAAGTCACACAGATAGTTGCAAGATACACATTTTCTCATCTAATGGGGCAAGAATGTCTTCTGCAGTGTACGTAGAAGGGAAGCAAGTGCCGTCAGATTGCATTGATACGATTTTAGGGATATATTTTCAAACCTAGAGTGCATCTTGCAGTTCTGCCAATTATTGTCAGGGGTATTAGACCCCCTTTATGAGAACCACAGCGATAGAACTTCGATATATATTCCCGAAAATATAGACTACACCACGTTAACTATGCGGTAAATTGAATTGCTGAAAATTGATCAATCATTCAGTCAAGAAGTCATGGACACACACACACCCTCTTTGTTCTGCACTTCACCGATTTGTGATCTATTAACATGAAACACTACCTGACATGTATTTAAGCAGAAAAGTTGTGTGTGTATGACCCTAGACTTACTGACACAACCATGACTTGTCCAATGTATGTTTTTGTTCATATGTGTTTTTCCGCCAAGTCACAAAATATCTATCACAGTAGTGAAGGAGAAAACATCATGTACCTGTCCACGGTGCTGAAACCACGCCTCAGTGCACAACCCATTTTTCAGGTTCAAGCTTTTGTGCAGCATATCTTTTTACAATTAGTGATTCATCATGAGTAAGGTCTATGGAGAACAAACAACAATACAGTAGTCCCTCGGTTATCGGGGTTAATGGGGACCAAAACCTCCTGCGAAACATGAAAATCTGTGGAGTAGCGGCGCCCCTTCATAAAAGCCCCCAAGGTTCAAACATAACTCAAGATGACGTCCTTACCAACTGAGAGTAAGTTGTTGGGTAGCCTAGTCCTAACAGTAGGCCTGACCTCTGCAGCCCCACTTTTGCTTTCTCTCCCGACGCCCTTTCAGTTGCTTCCCGAACCCGACATTCATCCACGGAGCACCCGCTGGTAATCACTATTTCTTTCAGAGCTCAATTTAACTGATACATTTATTTTCAGTGTAATGAACCCCTACAAGCTACCTGTTGCCATGCTCTGGAGTTGTACCCGCCCCCCTGTTTGACTGACAGCATACACCAGCCTGTCACATTCAACACATGCCCATCTAACACACACACAAAGAACCTGCCTTTATCTTTGCAGTTGCTGTCTGCTAAAGAAAACAATGCAGGCTATGTTGATATAAAAGACAATAGTGTTACCTGTGGTGTTGTTCAGAGTTCAGTACTTTGCCCCCTTCTTTTCAGCATTTACATGCTTTCATTAGGTGATATTAGATAAAAAGATGGATGTCACTTAACTTCTAGCACCTCAACCCTGAAAAGACCGGAATGTTATTGGTCCATCTAAATGCCGGGACTTGTTTGTTACCAGGTCATTCTTTTTATTTTATTTTTGTATTTTATTTTCATTGTTTGTCAAAGCAACAACCATTCCAGCCTGGTCATTCTGAAAGAGAGGTTACTTCATGTGGGTGTCCTTATCAAGGTTTCTTCATTTTTCCCATGCTGAAGTTTTTGAGTTTTTCGTCATGTAGGTTTTAGATAAAATGGAGTAATAATAACAATAATCTGTAGTTTGCAATAGTCTGTAACATGTGCAGCTCTTTGAGACTCATTGTGATTAAGAGCTCTACAAATAAGCATGACTTGACTTCAAAATCTACGAAGCAGTGAACCAGCGATAACCAATGCGCAAAGTAGTGAGGGATTACTGTATTTGAGCAAGACTGCTGACATTAACTATGTATGGGTTATTAAGGGGAGTTTGCTCTGATTATGTCATGAATGGATGACAGAATTGTTGAGCTCCTTGGGTGTGTCTTGGAGGAAAGCAGATGATTGACATTTCATGTTATTGGTCAAAGTTGATTTAAAGGTGTAGAGACAAAGAAAGTGATCAATAGACTGTTATATGCAGATGACAAACTGGTATGCTATATCTAGGAAATTTGGGGCTTTTTAAAATAATGTTTTTTTTTTATGTTAACTCCATTAAAATAATAAAAGTAGGTGTTCAAATGTACTGGTGGCAGAGTGGTTGAAAGGTTAGAACTTCTGCTACACAGCTCAGAGGTCTTGGGTTTAAAACAGCTGCCAGCTTCTCTTGGAGGAGTTTGCATGTTCTCCGCATTGTTTTTTACTGGTTTCACGTCAATTTGTAAGTCAAATTCGTCCGTAGGAATAAGTGTGGGAGTAAATGGCTGTGTGTTTGATTACTGGCAGCGTGTCCCACCGGGGAGGGGCTGCAGAACCCCAGCAACTCTTGTTGGGTTAGGCTGCTTGATAATTAATGTAGAAATGCCATATTCAAACCTGTGGAAACCTTTATTATTTATGAAGTTTTTTTAATGAAGTTTAAATCCTTAAGTCTGTTTAAATTGGAGTTGAGAAACATGCAAAAAATGTCTGCAGCTATTGTAAAAATATTTCCACTCTATGCATAAATGAATGAAGCTAACAAGAAAGTCCATCCATTTATAAATGCATGAAGGCAAAGGACAGATACACAGGAACAACTCACATTCCACTAAAAGCTGAAACATGCTGTTGGAATGTTACATGTCTATTTAAAGCGGGAACACTCACATGGAAGGATAGACAATGTTTCATTCATGAGGGGGCAGCAGAACACCAAGGATGTGAAAAGTAAAGAAAAAATGTCAAAGAACATTAAAAGTTGTGTCTGTAGATAGATAGATAGATAGATACTTTGTTCATCCCCGAAGGGAAATTCACATTTCCAGCAGCATCCCTGAGCTGAGAACAATCGAGAACAATCGAAAATAACACGGGAGCTGCTGGAGTGTAATTCATTATTAATCAGCCATGTGGCCTTCAATATATCGTAAGTAAAATAATCAACTTGGTATGTTATTTTGACAGTTAGTACGTGATTATTTGTGGTTGGACCCAAAAGCAGGGATCAGGAATAGAGGCCTGTATGCTCCTAAAAACTGTCCTAACCAGAAATAAGACCAGAAAATCCAAACATAACATAGAAATGGCAGGGTTAGGATAGTAAGAGTCAGGTGTGGGGATATTGGACACAGGTGAGCATAGTGCCACAACTCATCTCCAGGTTGGCACTCTCCAGGAAAGGTGGCGTTCCCTGACAAAATTAATGAGGTTCTAGCTGATTTAAAAGTTTATTTTGTGATGCTGTCTGGCTTGTTTTTTAACTTTCATGTACTGGCATCATGTACAATGTCACATAAACTTGAATACAGTCCTAGCTCACCTTTGAGATTTGGCCATTTTATATCGGATCATGATTAGTGAGCCTGTTCAAGTTTTTCGATTCACAATTACGCATATTTAAACATCTTAAACTGTTGATTTACTATTTTGAGATATGGGGAGTACTCCAACCGGGATCAGAATTTTTAATTTTAGACCAATCCAAATTAAACATCATTACGCGAGTGGTCATAGTTTCTGCATTCAAATTTCAACATTGAATTAAAGCTTTGTTCATGTCAGTCACCACAATCAATAAAATACCATGCTTGTAATCTTCCTCAGTCCAAAAGTTCGCTCCATTCCTAAATCTCAAGTGTTTACAATCAATAAATATGTAGCTGGTTTACCAAGTTAGCTGGAGTTTGTACGTACAATGTTTTTAGATCACAGTTATTAGCGGCACCAATGAAGAAAAAACATATCCCGGATGCAGTAATAAGCACAAAAAATTTGATTATTTGAGTGGATTTATATGCACGACTGATCAATTTTGCATCGGGACGATATCTTGGTCCAGTCTTCTCTTGTTCTCTTTGCAAGTTTAACATTAGTTGATATATTCTCTCCTCATTTTAAGTGTCTGGTTGGTTGGTTGGATCCCTTAATCACTCGGGTAGTACAGGCACCATTTCCTGTAGTGTGTCTTGGGCAAATACAGCCTGGTGACGCCAATCCCTCTTCAGGCCTACATATGTTTCCACCCGGTATTAAACAGGGAAACTTTGTGCGTTAACAGAGACAAAATGGGTATTGTAGACCTATTGCAGATAAAGTATAACACCTTTTCTTAGAAATGGATCTCTTCAATGAAAATGACTAGTTCAAACTAATGTCAGGAACTTTAAGCGAAAGAACAAGATTCAGCCTGATGTCAAGAAACCACGAGACAAAGGTGCGAACAGGAAACTGAAACTTTGAGGATTGGCTGATACCACAGAATTGTGCAAACGATGGCAAGCAGAAGTTATGATTTCCTGTTGACCTATACGAGGCCTCGAAATAGGTATACAAATCTTGCTTCAAAAAAGAGGGAGACTATTGCCTAGATTGTCTGATTAAAGACTTGTATTGTGGCACTCTCCAGAATATATATCTGCCAATAAAACCTCTCGAGAAGCAGTTCATCTCCAGCCTCTTATCTTACCAACCTTCTTCTCACTCAACAAATACGTAAAAGACAAAAACAGAATCCATGATCCTTCTTCATTACCAATGTTGAAGATCCTAATTTTACCTCAACCAGAGTCTCCTAACTTTGGGGTAGGCACTCTCCTACAATGGTACTGAGTTTGGTGCTGTAGTACTACTACAACACCAACTCAGCTCATGTGTACTCAGCAGTTGTGATGTAATTGTGTCATCAAAGGCACAGTTTATCAATGTGCAAACATTTAATTTTTTATTTATATTTGACTGTTAATGGCCAATATTTAGCTGTAATTGAACAATTCCCTGCATTATGCCACACATTAGTGTGATTTGCCTTAAGGATTTATTTTACCATTCCACCCTAACATCAAGCTGCAACCCAAATACATTTGAAAAAAATCCACTTCTCAGATTTATCTGATGAAAATATTGTGCAGTTTAAAGTAGAGATAGTAGAATATATTCACCTGTATATAAAAAACAGAAATGACTTAAAGAACTGTATACACTCGTATCTAACACCTCCATCACAAATAAGTGACCCCCTAAAACTGATTTGAAACAGCTAAATACTAAAATAAATTCAAAATGGTAATAGGCATGTACCTAAACATCAATCATTATTTAATTATGTATTTAATAAAGATGAATATTCTGGTATAAAGCTAGGCGTCACATTTCCTTCCTATGATCACTAATTTGCATGTGACCCATTGCAGCAAAAGGAAATAAAACCAACAAAATCACAATAAAACAAGATCTGGTCCTTCTCAAATATGCTGATTGACAGAACAGGTAGAAGAGATCAAGCAGGGCATTTTTTCCATCTACTGCTGAGGGGTTTAATTCACCCTTCATTTTTTTCTTCTTCCTAGCATTGATTTGCCAAAGAAAAAACCTGAAACCCAATGAAAACAGATCCGCGACCCACTTTTATGTCCCGACCCATGAGTTGAGGAACACTAATCTTCTCTGGATGTTTTCCACTTTTTGAGATAGATGCTTTGGAGAGTTTTTCAAGCAGTGAAAACCCAACAAGATACCTTTGATCACACAGAATAAACAAACAAAAAATGGAAATGATTAATTCGTATAGCTGCAAATCCTTTTCATTTCGGGCCACAAGAACATCTGCCATACATTTTCGGCACTGGTGACATCCATTTAGACATCTATCCATCCATTATCTGCATCGCTTATCCTCAGTAGGGTCGCGGCGGTGCTGGGACACCCTGAACTGGTTGCCAAGCCAGTCACAGGGCACAACAGAGACTGACAACTTACTTGCACGTTCACACTTAAGGACAATTTGGACTGGACAATTAACCTGACATGCATGTTTTGGGGAAAGTGGGAGGAAACCGGATTGCCCGGAGGAAACCCACGCAAGTACGGGGAGAACATGCAAACTCAGCGCAGGAAGGCTGGTAGCTGGGTTTGAACCCATGACCTGAGAACTGTGCCATGCATGCGCAACCCATCCTCTGCCGTGCTGCCCTCCATTTAGACCTGTCGTTAGCAAAAAAAGGTAGACTTGATTGCATACTTTAGAGATTAATGTAATTTTAATGTCATGGATAAGACACCAGGCTAAATCCCTGAAGGTGGACCATGGCCACAGTGGATGTGTAATCTTTAATTTCTTCTCCAAATGGCGAAAACTGTAAAGTACATTAGAATGTATTGAGTCCATGTGCCAATAAGTTCACAACTTTCTCTTTTTACTCTGATAATGATTACATTTAGCTACAGCAATTTCTGCCTCTCCGTGTAGCATTAGAATCTCAAGCTCTCCATCTGGAGTTTTTTGGGTAATTCTGTAGTAGTGTTATTGTAGTGTTTCTGTAGTATTTTCATTGTATTACTGTCGTTAGATTTCTGTAATATTGTGTAGTTACGAGTACTATTACTGAAGTTGTATTTTTGTTATACTACTCTTGTGTATTATATTAATCGAATAGTTATTTTGTAGTATTTCTGTAGGGTTTTTTTTTTCAAAATAAAAGCAAAATGATAAATTAAATCCCCATTTTAAGCACTAGATATGATATTTTGTAGTTATTTTCAAATATTCTTGTATTTCTGTAGTGACATCTTTGTTGTAAACACACAAATGGCTATTAGGGGCAAAGCTTTCCTCAAAAGTATCTTTATTAGTAGTATTTTATTTAGTGTTCCTTATTTTCTTATTGTATTTTGACATTTTCGTTTTGCGGGCCGGATTAGAAAGCCTGCCGGGATGGATGTTGCCCGTGAGCCATAGTTTGTGGAGCCCTGCTCTAGATACATGTGTGACGAAAGCTGTGAAGCAAATCTCATTTAATGCAAGTGGTTCATAGATTCCAAAATAAACAAGTTATACACGTGGAATTCATTGTTAATATGCACAGATGCTGGTGTGCCATGTGCTGACTGCTGTAATACCTCACTAAACTTCTTAAAAAGCACTTAAATTAGAAAACAAACGATCAATATCTTTAAGGGCAGCCTATAAGGGAATGGCTTGGGCTATCAATCAAACAGAGGTCGTTTCAGTATGCCAACAAGAAAACAGGAATCTCATTAAGTGACAATAGTTGATTTTTGTTTTTGGCTCGCTGTCTACCGTTCAATTTTGATTGTCCCTGTCATGATTTCTTCCCTCTAGGCCACATATAACTGTAAGTAAAAGTACTACAAATAAAAAAAATGGTGCCATATTTGTCCACCCTTTTGCTTTGTGTGTCTACTACAAAATTACAACTACAGAAATAGTACAAATATGCGACAAAACTAAATATTAAATTTAGTGCTTAAAAAACGCAGACATATTATATCGTCTTAATTCTGCAAAATAAAAGATTACTAAAGTTATACTGCAATACAAAAATACTGCTCTGAAATACTGACTAAGAAATACTACAGAAATACTAGTACAGTAATACTACAAAATACCACTACAAAAGTACTAAAAAAATATTACTACAGAAATACTAACTAATACTACAGAAAATACTACAGAAACAATAATACTACAACAACCCTGCAGAAATACTCGAAAATTTGTACAAGAAAAATACTAAAAAAATACAAATACAGTAATACTACAAAAATAAAACTGCACAATTAAAACTCCATAAATATTTCAAAATATAACCACAACACGGTTACCAAAATACTACATGGATACTAGAAAAATACAAAAGAAATAGTACAAAACTAAATATTGAATTTAGTGCTTAAAAACAGGGACCTTATATATTATTTTCACTCAAACCTTAAAATATAATATACCACAGAAATGCCACAAAATACTACTACCATAATGTGATAATACAAAAATACTACTACAGTAATGATACAAATATAGAACTATGGTAATACATGAAAAATACAACTATGGTACAATAATGCAGGACAAATGCTACACCAGGACTAAAACAAAAACATTAACACTGTAATATAACACGGATACTCCAGAAATACAAATACAACAAAATACACCAACAGTGATTCTCCATAAAAACCTCAGAAATACTACAAAAATCTACGACAGGAGTACTGAAGTACAACTACTTTAATACTCCCAAAATGCTACTACCAAAATACTAAAAAAAACACCACAATAATATTATAAAAATCCTACAGAAATACTACAAAATACAACTATAATAGTACAACAGAAGTACTACTACGTAAATACTACTGAAATACAGCAAATAAAGTACTACAAAAATACTAAGTAATGCTACAAATATGCAACAAAACTACATATCAAATTTAGTGCTTAAAACAGAATATTATTTGCCTTAAATATGAGAGTTTCCATACTACTTTGATAAAATTCATGTATTGAAAAACAAATAAAAAAAATATAATATGGAGATGTGCGTGAAGAAAATAAGTATTTGAACACCCTGCTGGTTTGCTTTTTCTCCCACTTAGAAATCATGGAAGGGTCTGAAATCTTCATCGTAGGTGCATGTCCACTGTGATAGAGATAAACTAAAAAAAAAAATCACAATTCCTGATTTTTTAACTATTTATTTGTGTGATATAGCTGCAAATAAGTATTTGAACACCTGAGAAAACGAATGTTAATATTTAGTACAGTTTCCTTTGTAAGCTATTAGAGGTCAAACGTTTCCTGTAGTCTTTTACCAGGAATGCACACACTGCAGAAGGGATCTTGGCCCACTCCTCCACACAGATCTTCTCTAGATCAGTCAGGTTTCTGGGCTGTCGCTGAGAAACACGGAGTTTGAGCTCCTTACAAAGATTTTAGATTAGGTTCAGGTGTAGAGACTGGCAGGGCCGCACTAGAACCTTGATATGCTTCTGACGGAGCCATTCCTTGGTTTTCCTGGCTGTGTGCTTCTGTTGTCGTGTTGGAATACGTAGCCACGACCCATCTTCAATGCTCTGACTGAGGGAGTTCCCAAAAACACAGCATCCACTCTTTAATGCAGTGCACTCGTCCTATCCCATGTGCAGAACAACCCCCCCCCCCCCCCCTCAAAAAAACATGATGTTACCACCCCATTCATCACAGTAGGGATGGTGTCTTTTGATGGTCTCTTCATTCTTCTCCCACCAAACACGCCTAGTGGAATTATGACCAAAAAGTTATATTTTGGCCTCATCTGACCACAAAACTTTCTCCCATGACTCCTCTGTATCATCCAAATGGTCACGCAAACTTAAGACGGGCCTTGACATGTGCTGGTTTAAGCAACTTTCGTGCCATGCATGATTTCAAAACATGACGTCTTGGTGTATTACCTACAGTAACCTTAGAAAAAGTGGTCCCAGCTCTTTTCAGGTCATTGACCAACTTCAGTCGTGTAGTTACGGGCTGATTCCTCACAAATCATTTAGACCCCACAAGTAGATATCTTGCACGGGGCCCCACTCCGATTGAGATTATCTGTCATGTTTAGCTTCTTCCAATTTCAAATGATTGCTCCAACAGTGGACCTTTTATCACCAAGCTGCTTGGCAATTGCTGTGTAGCCCTTTCCAGCCTTGTGGAGGTGTACAATTTTGTCTCTGGTGTCTATGGACAGCTCTTTGTTCTTCACCATGTTACAAGCTAAAGTCTTACTGATTGTATGGGGTGGACAGGTGTCTTTTAACAGGTGCATCTGATTCAGGATGATACATGGAGTGCAGGTTTTACTTCTAATGGGCGGGCTAACAGGTCTTTCAGGGTCAGAATTCTACAGGATACAGAGGTGTTCAAGTACTTATTTGCAGCTTTATGAAACAAAAAATGTTAAGAAATCATGCATTGTGATTTCTAGATTTTTCTTTTTAGTTTATCCCTTTCACAGTGGGCCTGCATCTACGATGAACATTTCAGACCCCTCTGTGATTTCTAAGTGGGAGGAATAGCAAAATAGCAGGGTGTTCAAATACTTATCTTCTTCACTGTATATGTCTGCATGATTATATATTCATAAATAAAAACCATAAACTTAGATAGATCTCCAGTTTCAGGCGCCTAGGTCAAAAGTTTTAACCCTCGACTCCAAGAAGTTTGCCTACTTCATATCTAGAGTAACTAAATTGCATCGCAGGTGTTGTTTAAATTTGTTGTGTTGTCTTCTCCCCACATTGCAGTAGACAGGGCAAACATAAAATTGCAACTGAACTCTGTTTGTATTATGTTCAGGACATCTTTAAGAGACTATTTCTAAACCTGCAGATGAGTTCTCTCGTTTGCTGTTACTGTCAACCGCAGCATTGCATTCGAAAAAGCCTATTTCTCTACACAGACACTCGTGCACGGATGCAAACCAACATGCATAAACACACATGGACTCTCATTCTGCTTCTATCTCATACTCACAAACACACACACACACACGCACACACACGCTTGGATTTGTTTTTCTCTTTGATGAAAGGAGGATTATGGGATAAAGGAGGCGAGGCCATGGCAGTTTGGTTCAGTTTGGAGCACAGCTGCTCACCACTGTACAATGACTGACAGCTGAACGATAATCAGCACTCGTATCCTCACACCCGCAAACACAGTAGCCTCCATTTGGAGCGGGCTATCCATTCAAGGGTTTGAAATCTGGAAATGATATTTTTGGAAAGACTGCAGCCATGGATGCAAAGTCAACACAGAGATGACTGAAGTTTGAAAGAACTTTGGAGTACTTTTATTTTCCGTCTTTATTTTTGAATCAGCAGAACAAGACTAGAATGGCTGTGCTCTATTCGAGCTTCACCCACGTTGAGACCCAAAACCATTTTTGGGTGGCATACAGTATTCCTTTTTGGCATTGTCGTCGGCACATGAGAATGGAAAACCCTAACCTCGTGTTGGAGTCTGCAAAGACATTGTCATTTCACCTCTAAAGTGACTTACCTAATTGCTTGTGAAAAAGTAGGATCCTGGGCAAACTCGAGTAAGAGAGTAGAATCTTATTTTGGTAGAGCTGCTGGTTCAGAAAAAGACTATAATCCTGAGACTTTTGTTGGGTAGTTTTCACATCCGGGGTAACCTATCTAACTCCCTGTAAAAGATGGTGTTCATATTTAACGCTGTTCTGGCCTGGGAGGGGGGAACGTATTTCTGGAAAAAAAAAATGCCGACTCAGCAAAACCAAAAGAGCTGAGTTGACCTTTTTTTGTTGTTGACATTTTTCAACACACTGTTTAGATCAACTGCCTGTACGGCATTGTGTTAAAATGTGATGATGTTTTGGTCTGGAAGAGGGGAATGTATGTCTGGAAAATCTGCCGAATCATCAGAAGCAAAAGTACTAAGTAAGTTTTTTGGGGCAATTTCATCTCTAGAGTGACAGACCTGATTGTTTGGTAAAGATTTTGATCTTGGCCAAGGCTTTTTTGGTCTAGTAGACTAGAAGGTCTTTCTGGGTAAGCTGCTGAATCAGCAAAACAAAAAGTTTTTTGTTTTTCTCTAAGGCATTTTTCACATCTAAGTTAATCTACCTGATTTCCTGTACAAGATGGGGTTGATATTCAATGGCGGCCTGGGAGGGTAAATTGTCTTTCTGGTAAAAATGCTAAGTCAACAAAAGCAAAATTGCTGTTAATTTTTTGCTGAAATTTTCACATCCAAGGTAACCTACCCGCTTTCCTGTGAAAGATGGTGGTCATATCTAAACTCATTAACCCTTTTCTTGGGTGGACAGACACACAAAACATTGAAATGTCGTGGGACCTAACCACCTTGATTTGTAAGATGGGTAAATGCCGTTGTTTGTATCTACCATGTATCTGAAACATGTGTTTTAAAATCCAGAAAACACAAAATAGTGACAGGTGTTCCATCAAACAATTGAATTCTTAGCCTGGATATATAACATAGTTTTTCATTAAGCGCCCAAGTGTATGATATGTTTGAAATATTTCTCATCAACCTGACTTTGTATTGCAGTCACAAAAACAAGACTTCAGGCTGGCCACCACCAGGATCCTGGGGGGGACTGCGGGAACCTCCATACAGCTGGGACAGCATGAACTGCAGCCGGGAGAACAAGAGATGTCTCACCACGTATGTAAAATTGAATTTACACTCTTTTCTCAGCAGTATTTAAGTTTTTAGGGCACCCTTTGTGACTCGATAAGTGTACAGTTTTATTTTGTTCAGTTTGGCTTGGATCCCTTTACTTTTAGGGTCTTAGGGGCACCATTTCCTGTGGTGTGTCTTGGGCAAGAAGGAGCCTGGTGGCAGCCATCCCTTTCCAGGCCAATAAATGTTTCCACCACGTCTCAAAACCTGGGACTTTTCACGTGTTAGGCGAATGTGCAAATGAGAAAAGACATCAATGAATTTGGAACTTGCAAAAGACAAAAAAAATCTCATGATGAAAAAAAATCAAAATCTATTCTGAAAGTGCTCCCCTGAGGCCATTGTTTTTATGAAATCTCCCAGGTTAAAAAATCAGATCCGCCCTAAGGGTGTGGATATCAACATTATTGACCGATGGTAACAATGATGTAAACAGTGCAAAATATTCAAAATGATGAACTGGCATCCTATGCAATCTATTTTCCAATATTAAATACAGAAACAAGCGGAGTCAACTTATCATGCCTCTGTCATAAACTGAATCAAGTGGTTTTGCAATGCTTGTGCTAGGTTATTTAAGTTGTTTATTTTCTAACACATTTGGAAACAAGCAAGGATGCCCATGTGTTGCTGCAAATCTAGATAAATGTGACCTTAAAATTTACTGCGGATGACATAGAATATGGAAAGATTTCAAGCCTCTGCTACAGTAAGAGACGGATTTCCCATCAATATACAATATTATAGGCTATCTTATAGGTCTTTCTCTTAATTGTCACAAATTACCGGTGTGTGTGTATATATATATATATATATATATATATATATATTCACCATCACTAATCTTCGTGTACTTTTTTTCCAATAATCGAGCTTTTGCAGACGTGTAAATCGCTTTCATTAACGAAAAGACCTTCAGAATTCAGCCTTCTTTCAACCGAGTGACTTGTTCTGCCCTCTGGTTGGATTAAACCCTCTCCGACCCTGATGAGAATTCAAAGATCCCAGATTGGAACATGCTTCATTGCAGGCAGATTGAGTTTACGATTTCACCTCTGCATGTACCGTACAGACATATTAGATAATGAAATGAGGGTAGTGGGGGTGTTGAAAAAGGAGAAGAAAAAAAGTAAATCAAGTCAAGTCATTTTGATTTGTATAGCCCTAAATCACGAAGAGTCTCAAAGGGCTTCACAGATTATTACACTATATTACACTTTTTTCAGCCGACGAGAAGAGTAGGTCATTCATATGCTATGGAGTAGAAGTGAGTTTTAAGCTTAGATTTAAACATTTCCACTGAGGTTGCAGATCGGATCTCAGGGGGAAGAGCATTGGAGAACGCTCTCGAACCAGCAGAACACTTCTTTGCTCTTGGGATCACCAGAAGACCGGCACCCTCAGATCGTAGGCTTCGGACCGGGACATAGGGGCAAATCAGATCTGAGAGATAAGAGGGAGCAAGTCCATGTATGATTTTGTATAATACTAAGAGAACCTTGAAATCACATCTAAGGGCCCGGTCACACAGCCATTTGCGTCTGCATCGCAGGTAAAATTTTGAGTTTTTTTTTTGCCCGTGGTTGCCCGCGATGGAAAATGCGCAAAATTGGCCAACCCGCTGTTCATCGGTGGTATGCCCGCAAAACAGACGCCGGCGACTGTTCCGCTTCCTCATTGCGTCATTTCCGCGTCATTTTCTGGTGTGGACCACGGTATAAAAGCTCCCGAGCCGCTGTTGTGCCCAAATCCGACTCCTACGCAAAATCTCCCCCCCTCGCGTGAACGCGCATTCTGCTGCGATCGCTTTTGTTGGAAGCGCAGCAGAATGCGCGTTCACGCGAGGGGGGGAGGATTTATATACGGTGTGCATTACCGTTCGATTACGTTCACAACAAAAACAAAGACGGAATGGTTTAAGTTGGATTACATTCCCAACAAATGCAAGACGAAGTGGTTTTGGTTATATGTTCGCCATTACATTCCCTAAAAGTGATATAAAAGTTAGATAAAACGAGGTAAAAGTGGTTGTAGTAGCGAGGGGATGCAAATCTCGGCAGGGATGCATTTCTCGGCATAACACCGGGCTGTAGAAATCATAACCGCTCAAGACACAGTCCCGTGAAGATCAAAATTTCAAGCTATGGCACAGAAGAAGCCAATATGTTATTATTGTAATAGTTTTTCATTCTTATTTTATTATCTTGTTATGAAATGAAAAGAAATGTCAAGAAATAAAAATGGATTAAGACGAGGTCACTACGATGACGGGGATCCATGTTCACCCCTTGACGTTTCGAGCACAACTGACGTGTGCTCGGCAAATTGCGCTGTATATACGCGGAGAAAGGCGTTTGACCGTCACACGCGTAACACGCTAATTTCACGTGATAACTGCGCGATACAGGCGCAGAACATGCTATTACCATGCTCCACCAACGATTACCCGCTAAAATTTCCCGTCCTACCCATGTGTAACCACGCCCTGGCCGCGGCCAGAGCACGTCGTTCCGCGTCATTTCCGCGTCATTCCCTCGTGTGCCGCCCGCGGTTAACACGTGCTCAAAGTTTTGAGCAGCTCAAAACTTTTTGCACGGCCAACCGCGTGTGAATTTCCGACCGCGAGTAAAGCACTGCGGTATCTCGTCTATATGGCGGTCTCAAAGCGTCCAACAGCGCCCAACAGCGTCTGCTTCTCGGCCAGAAATTTCTGGCCGTGATTCAGCCTCGATACGACCGTGAAAGGCTGTGTACCCGTGCTCTGAAGTATTGAGCAGCGCAAAACCTTTTCGCGCTGCCAACCGCGCGTGAATTTCCGACTGCGTGTTAAGCACTGCTGTATCTCGTCTGTATTGCGATCTCAAAGCGTCCAATAGCGTCCGCCTCACAGGCAGAAATTTCTGGCCGTGATTCAGCCGCAAACTGCTGTGTGACCGGGCCCTAACTCTAACTGGGAGCCAATGCAGGTTAGCCAAAATCGGTGTTATGTGATCGTACATAGGCAAATAAGACAGAAGTTGCAAGATGCCGTCAAAGTAATTTCTGTTGTTCTTTTTGTAAGTCAAGAGTCCCAGAGCAGTTCGCTGGAGGAGGTCCATCTGGACGCACCCGAGCCCCGCTTGGTGGAGTTGACACGTGACCCCGTCCTGGGTTTTGGCTTTGTGGCAGGAAGCGAGAAGCCGGTGGTGGTCCGGTCAGTCACGCCAGGTTTGTAAGAGCAAGCACCAGGTGAAAAAAACATGTTTTTAGTCTCTCCTCACATTATGATTGATGTTTTTGCTGATTGCTTGAATTAAAGCCCAGTGTGTAATATTTAACCACTAGATGGCACTGTGTTGTCTGGTATGGGCAAGGGCCAGTGCCACAGAGCACAGTTTGGGGGCAGGATCCTGGACAAAGATGGCGACGACCTATATGGGATTCCACTGTGTAAAAGAAATGCTAATTTATTGACCTATAATTTTGTATAAAAATTAACATTGGTATGAAATTTCATTTATTTTTGCTTGTATTCAAATCTTTTTTTTTCTTACTAAATGAAAGTTGGCACAAAATATTACACACTGTCCCTTTAAATTACTGCCAAGCTGTGTGGGACATGTTACACACAATTAGTGATAACCAAATTTTCCGTATTATATCGCAAACAGTATTAAAAGCAGGGTTTGTAAGGGTGCTTGAAATCCTTGAAAATACTCTAATTTTAAGGTACTGTTTTCATTGAATGAATAATGTTTGAATTTTGGGTTAAATGCTTGCAAATGCTCAAAATCGTTGCCATGTTTCGCGACAAGTCGGCTTAAAAAAGATGCCACACCGCTTTGCCACTGCCTTTATTTTTTCCTGGTGATTAATAGCAGCTTGCATTAGTTTGTAGGGCATAGTTCTATGACGCATCATCGACACCTACGGGTCACGCCCAAGAGGACAGGTGCATGCTACACCCAAACGGGACACTGTGTATTACTGCAAGGGTTACAAATGAAATATGCACCATGCAAAAGATTAAGGTGGCGTTTCCCAGAGGTTAAATGTAATGGCAAGAATATCCTGCAGCATAAAAATGTAAGCTACATATTACTGTAATTTTTGCACTTGTATAGGGAGAGGTTTGTCTCAGGAACAAATATATTCGCCATTTACTCAAAATGTCATGGTTGCAATGGCGCCCAATTGGTCCCCGCCGTGTGGCGCCAGGTTCTGTCACGGTTGTCACGGCGCCCAATTGGCCCCGCCCACTGACACCAGCTGAAACGCAGACAGATTGCTGACGGACTACTTAAACGCGGTCTTGCGAGTTGCCTGGTGTCAGAGCGTCTTCAAAACTTCTGCTAGACTCTGTGTGATATGCCTAGTCCTGTGAATCTCCGTTTTTGCTTGTGTTTTGATCCTGTTTTATTTTTGGCCCGATCTGTTTGATTTCAATCTACTTCCGCAACCATCCATCCCCGGATCGAGTGTGCGTGCATTACTCTTCTCCCCAATAAATTGTGAGGAACGTTACGCGATTGGGTTCTCATTCCTGTTTCCTGTCCTGGTTCGTGACACAAAATCTAAAAATCGTTTCATTAGATAAATTCTCTGCAAAATACTTAATCCTCAACAGATTTGTTATTTTAATGTCACTGGAAGTCTTAAAAAACACTTGAATGTGTCCACAAAAAAGGTGTACGAACCCCACACTTAATCACTGTACCACCAACGGTACAGAAAACATATGAAAAGGCATGAGAGCGTACCTCATTATCACACTACTTTTACGGTGTCAAAAACACTGACAACTATGTTGATGATAACGACTCTGTGCTTGATATTAAAGTATTAATGAAGTACGGTATGTTTCATTGCTTTGATAATTTCTTTATTGCGTTTCTATAATTTAAATTTTTTGATGTCATTTTTTCTTTTGAGGATTCGTAAACACAACAACAAAATGGAACGTGCATAGTGTGCCCCTTATTTGGGCCACTAAAAGAGTGTAATCAAAAGCAGCGTGCATAAAAAATAAATATAACGGCACCATTCTGAAAAGGTAAAGGAAAATGATCAACTTAATACACTTTCCATATGATTCCTGTGCAAATTTATAACAGTCAGTGCATGGGTAAAACGCAGCAGCATCTTCTCTCTCTCTCTCTCTCTCTCTCTCTCTCTCTCTCTTCTCTCTCTCTCTCTCTCTCTCTCTCTCTCTCTCTCTCTCTCTCTCTCTCTCTCTCTCTCTCTCTACTAAACCAACCCAATGAACGCACCCATCATTGGACAAAAAATATTACCAAGTGTCATTCCAAATATGGATACTGACAAATATCAGAAATGGATTAAAGAGACAGTGGTACAAAAACACTTTCATTCAGTAAAAAAAAAAGAATTTCATTTGGCATTGGTTTTTGTTTGCATTAGACATTACAGTGCCCTCTAGTGGTCAAATATCACACAATGTACCTATAATAAAGAGGCCAACTTTGTTTCTTAAAATGTGTCTCTGGCAGGATTTTGTTCAGTTGGATGTGACCTCTGTGTTGAAATTAGGGGTGCAGCATTACATTGTGACGCTACCCCTTTAAATAAGACAGTTTGCACTCCAATCGGCTCTAACACAGGAAACAGTAGCAAAAGGAAAACAAGTACCAGAGAGATGCCCCGAAGTGATTGAAATGTAAAATGTATTCTAAACATTTTTGCAGTATTGAAAAAAGGGTAGAGTTTTAAGGTCATGTTTCTCCCAACACGGAAACCATATTAAAAGAAAAAGATATTTCCCTCCTCATCTTTTTCCATAATTTTTGAAAAAGCACTAGGGAGACACTCTGCAGTGCTAGAGAGCCACATGTAGCTCATGAAGAGCAGGTTGACAATCCTCGGGTTAAACAGTCTCTCCTCTTCATCATCTGTGCATCAATCTGTATCGGTACGTTAAAGAGCTACTTTAGTTACAGTAACTAGTTACTTAATTTAAAAAGTAATTCAGCTCTACGTACATTCTGTCCAAGACCCATTTTTCTTTTCTCCAGATTTGGTGTATTGCAAGCATAGTTTTAAAATAAAAAGACCAATATGTAGCACACTTTGACTGTAAATCCTGTGCTAACGTTTGCACCTGTGATTTTCCGTTGGTTTGTTGTTTCTGTTTGTTGTTACTTTTACCATAGTGTAATTCAGTTACTAATTCAGTTACTTTTCGGTAGAAGTAGTGAGTAACTATAACTCATTACTTTTTTAAAGTAATATTCCCAAAACTGCACGTTTCTGAGAAACGTTATGGCATTCCTTTGTAATTTGGTAGTCCCAGCACTGCTGCCATCAGGACCAGCCCAAGCCTTCATGGGGCCCTAAGCAAAATTACGTTTAGGGCCCCAAATTAATTTGCATCCATACTAGAACTCATTCCATGTTTTATTCCGGGGGTGGGGAATTATTTGGAGTCAGGGGCCACATGTGACATGTTATAGGCTACTTCTTTCCAAATAGATTTGTTTCATCAAATTGGTTTTGAAATGACCACAGTTAGAGCAAAATAGCATCATAGGTCCTTGTTTTAAGCACTTCATTTGTTATTTAATTTTGAAGTATTAGTGTTGTTTTTTTTAGTATTTTTGAAGTCAGGTTTTTATTAAAGTTCTGTAGTTTTTTGTAATAATATTGTAGTTTTATTTTTGCACTATTTTAGAAGTAAATTGGAAGTAATTTTTATGTAGTATTTCCATAGTTTTATTTTTTAGTATTTTTGTAGTACTTTTGTCATATTTTGAAAGGAGATTTCTCTTGTTGTATATCTGTAGTATTGTCTTTGTATTTTATTACTATTACAGTAGTTTTATAATTAAAGTATTTTTGTAGTATTACTGCAGTACTATTTTTTTTGTATTTTCGTTTTTTTTGTAGTATTTGCATATTGGAATATTTATTGTATACTTGTAGTATTTCTGTAGCATTTTTGTAGTACAGTGTTACTGTAGTTGTATTTTTGTGGCCTTTCCATAGGAGAATTTTGGTAGTATCGCTGTAGGTGTAATTTGTTGTAAACCTCTTGTAGTAGTATTTTTGTAGTAATATTTAATATATTACAGTATTATGTATTGGTATTTTTTTAGTATTTCCCTAGAAGTATAATTGATGTATTTTAGTAGTATTTTGTAGATTTTTTGTAGTATTTCCATAGTAGTATTTTTGTCATAGTTTTTGGTGTTTTTGTAATTGTCTTTTTGTAGTAATTTTAGAGTAAATAATTCAACAGTAACATTTTGTAATATAGTATTACTGTAGTAATATTTTTGTAGTAAATCTATACTATTTTTTTACTTTTAGAATAAGAGTAAAATAATATATGAGATCCCTGTTTTTAAGAACTGTATTTGATATTGAGTTTTGTAATTATTTTGTAGTATTTTTGTTGCATTTCTGTAGAAGGTTTTTGAATGGACAGTGACAATTGGCGCCAAAAAAATAAACTACTCTTGGGGGCCCCCTAGTGGTTGCGGTGCCCTAAGCAGCCGCTTAGCTCGCCTATACCTTGGGCCGGTTCTGGCTGCCATATACCATACACAAGCATGATTAAACCTCCAAATAATAAATGATTACTGCAACTACTACTGAGATGATGAATGTCCTTTTCTGAGCTGCTGGCCTAGTGACAAGAAATAAATGCAACACAAATCATTTCCACACGACAGTTACAACAACCTAATTTATCCACGCATTGCATGCCATCTTGCAAGTAAATCTCAACTTGAAACTTTGCTTGCGTGTTTTTGTTGTAGGTGGTCCATCGGAGGGGAAGCTCTTGCCAGGCGATGAGATCATCATGATCAATGACGAGCCTGTCAGTTCAGCTCCGAGAGAACGAGTCATCGATCTTGTCAGGTGGCTGGCGGAAATATTGGATACACTCTAAGAAATAAGCTAAGTTTACCTTGAGAGGCCAAAGGATTTGCTAAATGAACATGCAGTACATACAATATCACAACCGTACTTCATGGAATTTCATTCATCCGAAAGTCTTTGTCCTCATGTTAGGGCTGCAACAATGTATCAATAAACCGATTAAAATCCATTATTAACAGCTTTGGCACTGAATTTCACTGATTCGTTGTGTCGCACGTTTATACGTCACTCACCACAATCATTATTTGAAAATAAGAGTGAATTGTGTTGTTATGGTGTAGAGGGTATGCTTGTTGTAGTACCACTTTGATCCAGCAGTGGTTCGCCTCGATCCGAACAAGCATTCTCCTCCGATGTTGTTTCTTTCTTTTACACAATATAAAAAAAGTGTGTTACACATTTGCAGATATATCGCATACATTTGTACGTATTTTTGTTGTTTTGATATTTGATGAACACTTATTTTTATTGATTTGTATTATAAAACATTATGTGGTTTGTGTGCTACTTTTCTATTTCTCCGAAATTAAAAGTGTGTTTTTTAAAAGCTGATTCATCTGTAATTAAAAAAAAATCAACTGATTCATCTATTATTAAAATCAGCATCAGTTGCAGCCCCACTTAGTATGCTAAACTTTAAAATGTTATTTTCTGTTCTTGCTCTTTATTGGGGTATTGTTTTTTTTCTTCCTTGCTCTAGGAGCTGCAAAGAATCCATCCTATTGACGGTTGTCCAACCATACCCCGTGAGTGCATCATCATCTTTTTTGTTAAGGCTGAAACAAATCTTAAAATTGCAATTTTTCAGAATTATCCAATACATCGAATATCAATATCAAATATCTCTCCTTTTTTGCGGGGTTGCGATACAGCAAGGGATTAGTGTACATCTATTTTCATTTGGCTTATTCTTGTGCTTTTCTGCACTGTCCTACCCCGCCATCTATATGCACTTCATCCCCCCCTTTACCCTTTCTTTTGTCTCTCGGTTGATTGCCGCTAGTCCCCCAAGTCAGCATTTATCAGTGCAGCTAAAAAGGCCATGCTCAAATCCAATCCGGTCAAAGTGCGCTTTGCCGAGGAAGTCATCATAAATGGCCAGGTTCCAGTGAGTCCAATCACCAACACACACACACACACACACACACACACACACACACACACACTGCAATGATGACCTACATTGGGGCAAATAAGTATTTAATTGTGCAAGTTCCCCTACTTGAAAATGTTAGGGATGCCTGTAATTGTCAACATAGGTAAACCTCAACCATGAGAGAGAGAACCTCGAGAAAAAAAAGAATATCACATTCTTTGACTTTTATAAAATGTATTTGCAAATCAAGGTGGGGAAAAGGAATTGGTCAATACCAAAAGTTCATCACAATACTATGTGTACCCTTTGTCGGCAATGACGGAGGCCAAATGTCTTCTGTAACTCTTCATGAGCTTTTCACACAGTGTTATTGGAATTTTGGTCCATTCCTCCATGCAGAGCACCTCGAGAGCAAAGATGTTTTGGGGCTATCATTGGATAACACAGATTTTCAACTCCCTTCGTGGAATGTCTATGTCATAGACTCTATGGGGTTGAGATCTGGAGACTGGATAAGCCTTTCCAGGAACTCAAAATGCTTCCTACATAGCCATTCCCTGTTTTGCCCTGGCTGTGTGTTCGGGATCATTGTCATGCTGAAAGACCCAGCCACGTCTCATCTTCAATGCCCTTGTTGATGGATGGAGATTTTCACTCAAAATCTCTCGATACATGGCCCCATTCATTATTTTTTTAACACAGATCGGTCGTCCTGGTCCCTTTGCAGAAAAACGGCCCCAAAGCATGATGTTTCCACCGCATGCTTCACACTGGGTATGGTATTCTTCGAATGCAATTCAGTATTATTTTTCCCTCAAACTCAAGAACCTGTGTTTCTACAAAAAAAAGTTGTATTTTGGTTTAATTTGACCATAACACAATAACATTCTCCCAGTCTTCTTCTGGATCATCCAAATGCTCTCTAGCAAACTGCAGATGGTCCTGGACATGTACTGCTTTCAGCAGGTGGACACTTCTGGCAGTGCAGGGTTTGAGTCCCTGGCATTGTGTTACTGATAATAGCCTCGTTAATGTGATCACTGTTCTCTGTAGGTCATAAACTAGGACTCCTTGTGTGGTTTAGGGATTTTTGCTCTGCGTTCTTGTTATCTTTTTGACGCCATGGGTTGAGATCTTGAATCGAGACCCAGAGATTATCGGCGGTCTTGTATACTTTCCACTTTCTAATAATTGCTCCCACAATTGATTTATTTACATCAATTGCAGATTGAGTCTTTTACAACATTCTGTAATACGAAAACATGGTTAAGGTTTACTCATGTTGACAATTACAGGCCTCTCTAATATTTTCTAGTGGGAGAACTTTTACAATTGGTGGTTGACTAAATACTTATTTGTCCCACTGTATGTAGACAATTACAGATCTAATCCATGTAAAGGTATGCATTTGCAAGGGAAGGCATGAATACAATTTAATCAAATTGTTCCTTTGCAGAATCCAGTGAAGGACAACTCTCTTTTGTTCATGCCAAATGTCCTAAAGGTCTACCTGGAGAATGGGCAGACTAAGTCTTTCCGCTTTGACAGCAGTACTTCCATCAAGGTTTGTTTAACCATACATTCAGTGTTTTGGGTTGTGTGTTTGCTCTTAATTGCAAAATAAGCCTAAAAAAGGGGTCTCCAAAGTGGAGCCCGTGGGCACCCGGGTGGCCCCTACGGACAGTTGAGGTGCCCGCGGTCCTTTTCTGAAATTAGCTCAGCAGTGCTGGGTCATTGTACTTTTAAAAAAAACTACTCTTTACTGGTTGACTAAGTCCTTTAACCTTACTTCAAATAATTAACCTGGTAGTAACATCGTCATAACATATGAGCAACATAGTAATAACTTGAAAAGTTGTTATTTTAGAATTGCATATAAAACTGGGTGTCTTTTGCACTAATTGGTAACAAAAAGTAGCTCTTGGTCAGAAAAAGGTTGGGAACCCCTGGTCTAGAGGCATGAATGCAAATAACTCACTATGGCGGAGTTCTTAAACTCAATTTACTTGGGGAGTGCCGGAGTTAGGTTCTAGTAAAAGTGGGACCCCATCGCATCAAACATTTGACTATTCTCAAATGTCTTTTTTTCTGCACAAAAAAAGTGCTAAACATAAAAAATAACTTTCTTAAGAATAATGAGAAAACAAATGAACCTGTAAAAAGTGAACCATAATGGAATCAGTCAAAAGTCTCTCATCCTGTGTCTGTCTCTCTTTGTCTTTTTTCATATGTGTCTGTCTCTCTTGCTGTCGCTGTTTCTGTTTCTCTCCGTGTTTCTTTGTATGCCTCTCTGTTTTTTTGCCTTGCTGTCTATCTCTCTCTGTCCATTTTGTTCCGTCAAATGCAGGGGTCTGCAACCTTTTTGATCCAAACAGCCAAAAAAACTAAAATATTTTTGAGAGAGAGCCACATCATATGTTTTAAGACCACATTCAACAAAACCGCCATTTGGACTTGTGATTTGATGATGTGTTTGCAGTCCCATTAAGAAGCTGATCATAAACCCCTGTGATGACTGCATAAATGCTACTGCATGTGTGCAAAATAAATCAGGACAAAACTCCTCTTTGACTACACGAGTGGTGTGTTTTGGCGTGATCTGGTGAAGATGTGTGTGTCGCTGCTAGACTACTTCCGAAGTAGGATGACTACTGGTGATCCGACACCGCCAGACCGGCTCTCTAGTCAAAAGCTAATTCTTCAGCACAATTTATCTTAATGTGTTTTATGATTTGAGAAAGTCTATGAAATAAAAATACCAGAGCCTGTGTCCTAACTGCTATGGATATTGGCCAAATCAATATACACCTTAAAAACCGTGTCTCCCCCACAGTTACTTGAGAGTGTTGTATCTCTTTTTGTCATTTTTATCGCAAAAAATTGTTTCAAACAAGAAGCAGGCAAAGTTCTTTTGTAAAAATGTCACAAAATACTGCAAATGAGGATACCAACGCATTTATCTTCAGTGCAGACGGAGCTAGGCGAGGAGGAGTGCACATGACTGTCCTGTGTATAGCTCCGCCTATTCCTACCGCTTACTCAATCAAATTTCTTTGGGTGCTTTGCTAAAGCTTCAAGGTATTTAATGTTCAATGTGTGGGTTTTCATCACACAGTGTTTAAACACGGAATACTTGGTGAGCTTCCTGGAATATTTAGCGCTTTACAGACAAAACGGGGTTTGTCTGTAAACTGTGGTGAAAATTGTGTCCTGTATATACTGGGACGAACCCTCTATGTAAATATATCTCCCTTGGTTTCACAAGTATGAAGATCAACTTTGTATGTGATTACAATAAATTGTTGCACAAGTTCTATTTTATCTTCGAGCCATATGTGCTCATGAATAGAGCCGTATATGATTCGCCATCTATAGGTACCCAACCACTGGGCGAATTCTTCCAACCCAAGTGGCCTAGCCAAGGACACTGCCATTTAAATGTCGCATTTTAAAACACTTAAGACAGAACTCGCGTTTTCAAGCGTTTTTTTTGTGTTTGAAAGGACAGATCGGGTCAGATATGACACCTAAATTTTTGACTGAGTCACTCTGAGGAATTCTCAAACATACGTTAAGAATATTACAAGAACAGCTTTCTTCCATATTCGCAACATTACTAAAATTCGCCCTATGATGTCTCAGTCGGATGCGGGGATTATAATTCATGCGTTTGTTACCAACCGTCTCCATTACTGTAATACACTACTCTCCGGTCTCCCAAAGTACTAAATCAAGAGCCTTCAGCTGGAACTGACCCTGATCTGTCCTTTCAAACACACATTAAGAATATTACTAGAACAGCTTTCTTCCATCTTCGCAACATTGCTAAAATTCGGCCTATGCTGTCTCAGTCGGATGCGGAGATTATAATTTATGGGTTTGTTACCTCCATTTTCGATTACTGTAATGCACTACTCTCCGGTCTCTCAAATCTACATTGCTTTTTCTTCTCTGGGTTTGAACTGGCTTTTTTTTTGTCCGTCAATAAAATATAATTAAAGAAAATACATTTTTAAACTCAACCCATAGCAAGGAGCAGGTGGGGCTTTATTTATTCTGGTGGTGAAACTATAAGGCCGGCAACTCCCCAATTACATCCCCTGGCTGTCATGATATTCATAGAATTCACGCAAAAATAGCTTTGTTACATCCGGAGAATATGCAATAAAATCTGTCAGCATTATCATGTGTTTTGGAGTAGATATTTTACACAGATTTTTGGAGTTGGCCGGCTTTATAGTTTTCGGGTATCTTGTTTCAGACTGATCGTGATGATCCTGTAATGAGTATATTTTGAAGTGGTCAACATATCTTGAATCCCAGAAGTTGAAGCTTTCCAATGATGTGGCATGACATATTTCAGTGACTGGTGACATCTTACAGACACGTTATTAGGTTAACACCAACAAATAACCTAGTTTAGCACTAGTTAAATCATAAAAAAGGAGATTCCAAGACAATAGTATCAATCCGATCAAAGTACTCGCTCAGTATCAATAGTATCTATGTTTTGATAGGTCCCACCACCTTAACTGTTAGAAAAGGTTGGAGACTGCTGCTATTGGTCATTGATCAATAATGATAACTGCTGTGATACGCTTGTTAGAAATAACTCACAAAATAAGACAAGCGTGTGCTGAATATGTTTTCACTCCAGGATGTGATCCTCACACTGCAAGAGAAACTATCCATCAAATGCATCGAACACTTCTCCCTCATGTTGGAGGAGAGGACAGAAGGCTCCGCAAACAGACTGCTTCTGCTGCATGAACAAGAGATGCTTGCTCAGGTCGAAAATCCTGATTGACTTACCAAGCGCTTACTCCAAATTCTGTCTTCCCCCACCCCATGCCGCAATTTTAAGGCTGATGTCTCTCAGTATTCAAACAACCATCTATCAGCATCAGAGGCAAACGCTCATTTACATTTTCCCAAAGAAGCATTTGATGCTGACTTCTTATTTTCCATGAACATGAATACAATCCTGATAGTTGCTGCCAATTTAAAGTGTCCCGTTGGGAGATATCAGTTGATGAGTTTGCCTTCCTTATTTAATCCACATATTTTATGTAAATTTTGAAGCAGCAGCGAATGAATTGGGGATCACAATCAATATCAATAAGAAATCCATGTTGCACTATACATCAACCATATTTATCATTGTATCAAACTGCTTGGGCATTGGCAGGCAACAATTTTGAGTTGTTTGTGGAATAGGGTTAAATAATTTGGCAGATTGGCCAGCCAACAAGGAGAAAAAAAGAATTACCTAATTTATTTGATTTTTTTTATGTACTGATTATAATTTGGATCCAAAACCTCACCAATACATGAGGGAAAAAGGTTCATATAGACTAGGGCTGCAATTAACAGTTATTTTAATAATCGATTAATCGGTCAGCTATTTTTTCAATTTATTGAATCGAATTACAAAAACATTTCAATTTCCTCTTCTTTATTAAATTATTGATATTTTGGACAAATAGGGTGCAAACCATAAGAATATTTTATATTATAAAACAATAAAAAGATCCAAGTGTGTCAAATAGCTTAACAATGAACACAAATGCATAGAATGTTTGCTGTACACCTTCAAATATGTAAGATACTTTTTTTATGGAAACGGTCTCAGGTGCCCTCGGCCCAACCAAAGGGCTACTACAAGTTAGTCGTTGGATCAAGAGGACATTGCACAATGAAAACTGTCGCTAGTTTCACCTCTGCTGGATCAAAAGTGGTAGTACAAACATATCCCCTCAACATCACAATGGAATTCAATGCACTCTTATTTGCATTGATTTAACGTGCTTAGTGGTGCATAAATCGTCAAAGATGAAATTTATTGCCTCGATTAGTCGATTTAAATCAATTTATTGATTCGTTAATGCAGCCCTAATGTAGACCTTTTCAATGTTTCCTGTTTGCATTGTAGGAATAATTGTACATGCAGACGTCAACATGTGCATGTCATAATTTTTTTTTAGATTTGTTTATCAGTAGATTAATTTCATTAAGTTGGTTTTTGAAACACTCAGATTTTAAGTAAACGAATGTTCGGTTCTCGTTTTTAAGCAGTAAATTTGATAATATGCATTGAAAAAATACAAATGCAATATGGCTTGCACAGAAGGATTTTTTCGTGCTGGTAATGTATTTAGTTCTTGATAAATAAAATAAATACATGATAAAACTAGCAAGTAATTTAGAGACAAATGTGGCCAGCTATTTGAATGTTGGCCTTTGGTGCAGCAAACATAAATTCTAATTTAAAAAATCAATATTTTATGAGTGGGGAGTTGCATAACAGGACACTGGGACACAAGTAGCACCAAAACAAACAAAAACAAAAAATTAGGAGTACTTTATTTACCATTGTGTAATATTATCATTATTTTTTCCCAATTTTGTTTGGTGATCTGGATTAAAAAGCCTAAAAGGGCCACATGTGGCCTGAAGGCCGTAGTTTACCCCCCCCTTATTCTCACACAATGCAGTTTTTTCAATTAAATGTTTGTGCATTGTGCGTATTTGCGTACACAATATTTGACAATAAAACATATATTCTCATGTTATTTAAATGCTTTAAATATACAAAACATTACAAGACACATTTCTTTAACCATTCTGAGGATGAGTCACGTTTTGCACAGTCTTTCCTTTTTTTTTTACCTCAATTTTTTCTAGATCAACTTGCAACAACCGGCCTCCAACATCACATCTCCTTTCATTTTTGTCATTCACTTTCTAGGTGACTCAAAAGCCAGGGTGTGATAAGATGAAGTGTTTCTTTCGAATCAGCTTCATGCCCCGTGACCCAGTTGAGCTACTGCGCAGAGATGCTGTGGCATTTGAATACCTTTATGTGCAGGTAAGACACAACATATCAATGAGGAATCATCCTATTCCATAATTATTTGAAAGAAAGTTGAGTAAAACATGTTTGAGTGCCTTACAAAGGGGGTCTACTTTTGCTCAAGTTTTGTGAATGGTTCCTAGAGAATAGATGGAATAGGATGCATATAGCAGGGGTGCCAACACTTTTTCCGAGTGTGATTTACTTATGGAATGGCCGTGTCAAAATGATCTACTTACTACAAAACTGCAAAAAAATATTAATTTATATTTATGGAAGTGTTTTGT
This sequence comes from Urocampus carinirostris, assembly GCF_059441175.1. Classification (NCBI taxonomy): domain Eukaryota; kingdom Metazoa; phylum Chordata; class Actinopteri; order Syngnathiformes; family Syngnathidae; genus Urocampus; species Urocampus carinirostris. Next base: position 27,169,941 of record NC_142351.1, on the reverse strand, counting down.
AAAGTGATGACAGTTCTCAATCTTTATTTCTCAGCTCGCTTTTCAAATTAAAATCAGTGATGTTGTTTTTGTGAACAGTCCTAAAATACCGCTCAGCATTTCCTTTTTTTAAATAGCATTGTATAAATGGCATAACAGGCAAACACATTTTGAATACGAGATCATGAAACAAAATCCTCCTCCCACCCCGTAAGGGAATAGTAGGTCTTTGGCCTCTTGGTAGTGCTCCTGCACTCATTTTTATATCCTTTCTTGAATTCAGACAGAACAAATTGGAGGCTGACTGGCCAACTTCGCAGCACAGACTGCTCGGTGACTTTAATATTTTTGACAAGGGTGTGCGTGGTGATCCAAATGGTTAGATGTCAGACTGGCTGCCCCTATGTCAAGTGACATATTTTATAGTAAGGAGATGATAGGCGGTGGTTGCTTTATTGCCTCACCAAAATGTTTGATTCTTATCCAGAGAGGATCGAACCAACTCCCGCCAGCCCTCCAGAAATACGCTTTACGGTCTACCCACAGAATTGTTGTGATCGACTGGTAGATCACAATCGATGCATTGGGTATCCCAGGGGTAGATAGTCACATAGGCTTATTGCCTCCTTATGGTATTATTCAAATCAATTTATCTATTCATACCCCGTGGAGGGCAGTCAGTACTTGTTGTGTATTCTTTGCCTTGTAAGGCTTTTAATACTCTCTGCTTACTGCTGCTCTTTCAGAGTTGCAATGATGTGGTGCTGGAGCGATTTGGCTCCGAACTGAAATATGACGCAGCACTAAGACTGGCAGCACTGCAAATGTACATCCTCACCTTGACAACCAAGCAAAGCCAGAAGGTCTCGCTAAAATACATCCAGTAAGTGTGTTGTAGCAAGTGTGCTTGGCTGTTTTTTTATAACTTGCTGACAAAACACGTTACATGGAAGCAAACTTGAAACTTGTTTTTTTCTTAAATGGTGAATTATCATATTCATTTAATGAGCATTTGTTTGAGTATCTGTACATGGCATTCCAGACCAAAATTGTTACTCCAAATGAGGGTCTGGCTAAAATCTTTCTCCCCTTAACAGAAAGGAGTGGGGCTTGTCTCTGTTCCTGCCACCTGCTGTGCTGACCAGCACCAAGGAGAAAAACATCAAAAAAGCTCTGATGCACATTCTCAAAACCAACCAGAACCTCGTGCCTCCTGGGAAAAAAGTACCAGCCTCACTTTATTTCTTCGTCCTCGTCAACAAAACATCTGACACGGACACAGACGCCTTTTGTTTTCTGATGCAGTAGTTTAAAATAGAACATCTCGTGCAGTCACCTTCGTAAAGGTTTTTACACCAATGTCATATGAGATGACTTTGGTGAGCTCTTCCCAAAGCTACTTTGATTCATAAAGCATGCAAAAGAGTTGCTCCACGGCTACATATGCAATACTTGAATACAGCATTCATAAACTGGTTCAATTTTTGATAGACATTGTTAGCTACTGTCTCGTTTTTGAGTGTCTTCAAACTATGTGGACATGTATCTGTTATTACCATTTGTTTATAATGCAAGCAAAAGCAAGTGGTAAAGGAATACAAATATTATAATTCTCCTAATCGATTTAGCAATGTAAAAGAAACATTTATCAAAAACATTTCTCATTGTTACTATAACAATAGGGTAAAAGCAAATCAAGACATTACTACATTCTGGGACATTGTTCATATAATAGCTGTAAGACAGATGACCAAGTGTCTTGCAATATAACCTAAAATGTTAGAAATGCCAGTGTGAATGATAAATGACACAAATAGGTTATTTTCTAGATTGATCTGGATATGTCTAATATGTGATTGGAGAGGATAGCACAGTCAGTTCTGCATACAGTTGTTTGGACTTAGCCCATAGTCATAGACTAAATGATTGTGAAGTCCTTTTTGTATCAAGTAGATTTGACTTGATCCCCTTTTGTTTTTACGTTGTTACAAATGTATTGAATGTTGTTCATTTTCCAACATTTCTATTATTTGCAGCTGACTGCTTTGCAAGCCAAGGTCCATTACTTAAGGTACCTTAGTGAGCTCAAACTTTATGGTGGCAGAGAGTTTAAATGCATACTTTTGGTAAGTCTAGCAGTTAGAAATTATTTCACAGTGAGTTTGGCCATTAAACTTGCAATTACTCGGTCTTTTTGCAGCAAGGGGAAAAACAAACTGAAGTGACATTGATAGTCGGTCCTCGGTATGGTATCAGTCATGTCATCAATGCACGGACCAACCTGGTCGCTCTCATGGCTGACTTCAACCATGTAAACCAAATTGAAATCCTGACTGAGGATCAAAAAAATGTACGCTTGGAGCTACATGTTCTAGATGTCCGGGTGAGCAATCTCTGCCTAAAAAGCAAATTATGTGCAAACCGATACATTTCCAGAGAATTCATTTTGGTTTTACTTATTTTTTGTTCATGTTTTAATTGTGTTCTTTCAAAGCCCATCACACTTATCATGGAGTCAAGTGATGCAATGAACCTGGCCTGTCTGACAGCGGGGTACTATCGGCTACAAGTGGATTCAAGAAGATCTATCTTCAACATGGTCCACAGCGAAGATGCTGAAGGGGATGATAACTGTAATCACGCATCTTAGGGGCCGGTCACACAGACATTTGCGGCTGAATCACGGCTAAAATTTTGCGGGGTTTTTTTGCCCGTGGTTGCCCGGGATGGAAAATGCGCAAAATTGGCCAACCCGCTGTTCATCGGTGGTATGTCCGCAAAACACGCCGGCGACTGTTCCGCTTCCTCATCGCGTCATTTCTGCGTCATTTTCTCGTGTGGACCATGGGTATAAAAGCTCCCGAGCCGGTGTTGTGCCCAAATCCGACTCCTACGCAACACACCCACCCCCCCACACCCTCGCGTGAACGCGCATTCTGCTGCGATCGCTTTTGACTTTTTCATCCGCGTTAACAAACGCATTTTGTAGAATACGATCGCACTTTATTGTTTAAATAAACGCGTTATATAGACTAGGATCTCCCAATTGTTATAATTAGCTCGCTTTATTGTTTTAATAAGCGTTTTATATAGAATATGATCGCTTTTGTTGGAAGCGCAGCAGAATGCGCGTTCACGCGAGGGGGGGAGGATTTACCGTTCGATTACGTTCACAACAAAAACAAAGACGGAATGGTTTAAGTTGTATTACATTTCCAACAAATGCAAGACGAAGTGGTTTTGGTTATATGTTCGCCATTACATTCCCTAAAAGTGAGATAAAACGAGGTAAAAGTGGGGATGCGAATCTCGACAGGGATGCATTTCACCGGGCTGTAGAAATCATAACCGCTCAAGACACAGTCCAGTGAAGATCAAGATTTCAAGCTATGGCATCATTTTTATTATCTTGAAAAGAAATGTCAAGATAAAAATGGATTAAGACGAGGTCACTACGCTGACGGGGATCCATGTTCACCCCCTTGACGTCACGAGCACAACTGTGTGCTCGGCAAATCGCGCTGTATATACGCAGAGAAAGGCGTTTGACTGTCACACGCGTAACACGCTAATTTCACGTAATAACACCGCGATACAGGCGCAGAACATGCTATTACCATGCTCCACCCACGATTACCCGCTGAAATTTCCCGTCCTACCCATGTGTAACCACGCCCTGGCCGCGGCCAGAGCACGTCGTTCCGCGTCATTTCCGCGTCATTACCTCGTGTTGACTACGTGTGCGGCACGCGGTTTAACACGTGCTCAAACTTTTGAGCAGCTCAAAAGTTTTGAACGCTGCCAACCACGTGAAAATTTCCGACCGAGAGTAAAGCACTGCTCTATCTCGTCTATATGGCGGTCTCAAAACGTCCAACAGCGCCCAACGGCATCTGCTTCACGGCCAGAAATTTCCGGCCGTGGTCCAGCCTCGATACGCTCGTGAAAGGCTGTGTACCCGCGCTCTCAAGAATTGAACAGAGCAAGACTTTTTCGCGCTGCCACCCGTGCGCGAATTTCCGACCTCGTGTTATGCACTGCCGTATCTCGTCTGAATGGCGATCTCAATGCGTCCTCTAGCGTCCGCCTCAAAGGCAGAAATTTCTGGCCGTGATTCAGCCGCAAATGTCTGTGTGACCGGCCCCTTAGTCTTCGATAGCTTTATATTACAAGTACATTTTGAAGAATTACAAAGTGAAGTCACATTTATTTGTCTAGTCAAAGTCATGGTAGATAGAACACGGCTGATCTCGAACCTACACGAGGGTAAGAAAACAATAACAACAAAAAAGAATGAACAAAATTAATATATTTTGAGAAGAAACCTCAAATAATGTAATGTTGGACAACTGTGCTCCAATGGATGTTGAGTGGACATCAATAGACATAATAAAACCAACACAAAACCACAACTAAACCAGAAAGATATGGATTGCCAAACCTAAAAGTCAAACTTAGCCAGTGCAAGTTAGCTAAGATTGTGTTAACATAAGCTAACTTTCTTACCCATGCCGAAAGTCTCACAGCAACACTTTGTACAAGCTTCAAAATTTTGGTGCTAGACATAGAGAGACCCAAGAAGAATATATTACAATAGTCAAGGTTATATGTCACAAAAACATGTATTATAATGTAAGCTTTAGTTTGAAGCAGCATCAGACAAATCTTCACAATATTGCAAAATTGGAATAAGCTTTTTTAGTAAGAGTTTTCACACGCCACTGAAAATGCACATTAAAGTAAAAATGATAGCAAGATTTCCAACAGAATTACTCTAAGTGATAAGACAAAGTTCAGAGCATTGTTCAAAAACAATTCACAACAATGAGCTGGACCAACAATCATCGTTTTTTTCATCAAACTATTACATGATATACTTCTTTTCATATCAGTGAGGCAAGCCGCCAAATATTCACAAACATATGGAGCAGTTGTTTCGAATGGCAGATACAGTTGAATGTCATTTAAGGTGCTCATTGTATTGTTCATTACTTTTGCCTACAATACGTCGAGTTTGTGTGTCCAAAATGAAAAGTTTGAACTTTAACATTTTTTTTCTGCAGGTCATGATCGTGTCCTTGATTGGCCGTACAGCACATCTTTTGTGGACAGCGAGGAGCTATCACAGAGCCAGGCAGACATCTATATGGACTCTCAACTCACAGAAAATGTACAGGAAGAAACCAACCTCTATCCCTACATTAATCAATCCTATAACGCAGACCCAGATCTTCAGACTCAGGGTCCGGTGCCACCGCCTCTTCCTCCCTCAACTAGACACAAATCTCAAGACTCACCACGTAGTGCGAAAGTGTCATTTATTTTTGGAGGAGACCCACCTCTGAGTAAGCCTAGGGGCTTAGTTTATCAACCATTTCAAGAGGGTTCTGAGAGAGCTGAGCACAGACCAATCTACTTGCAAAATACTGACTTTGGGGCACAAGAAAGTGGTTCATTTCAATTCAGTGGTCTGACACATGTTTATAGCAACATAATAAGTGAGGAAGGTGGTGAAGAGCCATTTTTAAGAGACCTTTTTTATCGTGATACGACAGACGATGCGGAAGATGAGGATGAGGCATCGTGTGAAGAAGACTTCACTGGAGGAACACCACTTGGCAATGGAGAAGCGGGCGAAGGGGTGGCCACTGCGGCTGGCAAAGCTTCTTTTCTTACGCTTTCTGGACCTACTGATGACATAATTGATCTTACCTCCTTGCCCCCGCCTGAGGGGGATGACGCCGTTGATGACGACGAGGATGACTCGCTGCTGCAAACACTTAACCTTGCAATTGCAGCGCCGCCCCCAGGCTTCCGTGACAGTTCAGATGAGGAAGTTGTGCCTGAGGGAATGTTTTTATGCACACAAGAAAATGATGATATTCCAGTCACATTAATTGATGCCATACCCACTCAAGAGGAGGGAGGTGGGAAGGGTAAGAGGAAACTGGAGAGCACTGTTGTTAATACACTGCAGGCGATTGAAGCATTGTCTGTCTCCAAACAGAGACCTCCACTACCTCATCCCCTATCCAGCAGAAAAAGTCCAGGTCTGTTGATTTAAATAAGGAGTAATCATTGATGTTTTTAAATGGATCACCTATGTTAAACCAATCTTGTTCTTCAATTCTTTTTCAGGTGTTCACACAACTCGAGGCTTTAGTCCACAGTCTTCTTCAGACTCTGGAAATGAAACAAATTCCTCAGAAATGACAGAACTCTCTGAGTTGGCTGCTTGCCATCGACTCAGTGAAAGCCACATGCGCCTTCTTGTGGCCACAAGGGAGGGGTACCAGCCTTTACTTGAGGAGAAAACAGAGTTTCCCATTTCACCCAACACTGATGCAACTACCTTGAAGAAGGTTCGTAGCCCACAGCATCTCCGGCCCCCTGCCGTACCTCCAAGACGGAGCCCTCATCTGAATACACAAGGATCGTTACAGCCAGATTTTTTTGGAGGGCGATCTCAAAATAACCCCTCATCGACTCTTCAGCGGCCAAGCTCCACAACTCCCGGAGGCAAGCAGTACCAAAAGTCTGCAGACTCAGTTGGAAAATATAACACCTTCAGCACAAGGGAAGGATACCGAGGTAGGGGTCCTAGAACTGTTCATCTTGATAAAGATGAGAGTACTTTATTCTGTGATCGAGAAGAAAGTCAAAGACGACACAACTTGTTTTTAGAGGAAAAGACACATTCCAAAGACAATGATGCAAACAGCTGCCACAGTGAGCAACAAAGAAATCCCCTTCCTGCTTCCTCTACATCTGATAGCCTTTTACATGTGGCTGCACTTGGCGAGTGCCCTGCACATAATCGAACTGTTGAGCAAGATGAACATCTTGTAGTAGCGTCATTGCTGTCACCAAATAAGAACAGCAGACCGGTGGGTTTTGACCAAGGATCAGACATACAGCATGACCATCAGTCTATTTCAAGACAGCAAAGTGTTGCACGTCTTTGTGAGTACCATCTTGCAAAAAGGATTTCAAACTTACAAGGTGAAGGACACAGCTCTTTACAGGGCTCCCTGTGCTCATCACTGGATGCTGGTGGCAGTGCAAACAATAGTGTCTGTGGCACCCCGACTGACTCACCACTTGGTCCAGGTGCAATTGAGTCAAACCACCACCGCCTTCAGAGGCATCCCATCTCAAGTTCCTCCTCATCCTTACTCCGCGTTTTAAATTATGATGAAGTTAGACCTGGACAAAGCCTCCTAACAAAAGACTTTCACCCTCAAGCGGACCCTGCTCTTGTTCGAAAAATGCTGCCCAACATTCACCCTGCTCTGAATGCTGCAGAACATGGCCGTCCCTCCTCAGCCATAACCCCAAAACACAAAGAGACTATTTCAAGCAAAAAGCCTTGTTTTAAAGGGCCGAACCAAAAAGAAGGGAGTGAGGCATACAGGCAATTGATCAACTACCTAACGGTCAGTCAAATGCACCAAGGTGGAAAGCTACACAGTGCCGGCCTGGGGTGCGGAGTGAAAAAAGACTCTCGTCGATATATCACCAGTAACCCTCAGCTTGTCGAAATGGTTAAGAATAGAGGGAGTACAATGCCCCGATGTCAATGCATGTCATCATCCATCTCATCATCTCCTTCGGTTCTCCCTAATTTTCTTAGTCCAAATGCGTTGCAGTTCAAATGTAAGGATCAAAAGTCCTATCACTCTGCCACACTTCCTGCCAAACTGAAAAGAAGCCCTGATGTGCACCCTCTGGGCAGGTTAGATGTAAAACAGACATATACAGAGAGAAGAAGCTCCTTTTCTGGCCTGGAAAGTGAACTTGAAAGGAGCGGTCTGGATCCCGACCAAATCATTTCTCTCTACAACAAAGATGACTGTATTCCTCAAGAAGGCAGAGGAACTAGCAGTAGGCCACCACCCTGTTCAAGAGATGGTGGCACGGATGCTTGGTGCAGATCAGATCCAAGAGAAAGACATGCAGTACTTCAACCTTTTGTCTCCTGCTTAAGTGGTCAACGAGCAGACCTGAGCAATTCTTTTGGAAGGGGTCCTTCAGCTTTCACCCGGCAAGCATCGACAAGTAACTCTGCTGGCGTTTCATCTCCATTCCCACCACTTCAACCACGGTCATCCCCTCCTCCTCTATCAATTGAAGGCCAAGCCGTTGCTCTCTCAAGAAACTTTGCATGCACACTGGATAACATCCCTTCAACACTGTCTCAGCCAAATCAAAACCATATTGACGCTCTTAGCCCAATCACACAGTTGGATCCCCTCAATAATTACCAGCAACGGGGCAGGGAGCTTAAACGTAGTTCTAGTAATGTCACCAATTGCTCTGGTAGTGTAGAAGTTCTGTTTGAGAAGCCTTGCAGAAGCCAGAGCCAACAGCCCCTGTCACCAAATGCGCTCCAGCAAGGGCAAACCAAAGTTCAGAGGAGAACAACAAGGAAGCGGCTATCCAAGAGTTACTCCCAGGGCTCAGTGTCACCCCACACAACTTGCTGGTCTTCAGGCACCAGAATAGACAGTAGGAGGGCTTCAGTGGCATTTCCTTTGCAGAAAGACAAACAAATAAAGGGCTCTCATAAACTGGACACGAGTCCTTGGAGGTGCAATGGACCTTTCAGCTACTGTTTCTTCAAACGTAAAAGTGAGGGAGAAGATGACGATACTGAGTGGGATGCACCAAGACGAGGTGGTGGTAGAAGTAACCTAGATTATAACTGCGCTGGGTCATTTGCAATCTTCCCTTGTGGTTCAGTGGTGGATTCTGCGGGAGATCAGCTGTACAGTGAGGTTCTGAACAACATGAGTTTCAGTGACCGTCTGGCCCGAGTCAATGCCCTGAAGGACCGCATGTACAGCTTCCCTTCTGGTTTCTCTGATGTTCGGCGTGATGCTAGTGAACTAATCGCACTGGTGAGGTCCAGCATTGGTCGGTGTGATAGAGGAGTCCAAATGCCAATGCAGGAAGTGTCTCAGTCCAAGCAGCTTCTCTCAGTGGAGTCCAAAGAGCTTGGCCGGGCATGCCGAAGGATGGCCCAGGCGCACAGCAGTCCTGAAGAAATGCTGCTAGCTGTGACATGCAGTTTTCAGGTGCTCTGTTGTCTCTGTGAAGCTTGTATGTGTCTTGTGAAAGGACTCAGCACCTCTGCTTCACAGCAACAGCGAGAAGTTGTTGCAAAAGTCGATGAAGTTGTGATGAACTATATCTGTTTACTTAAGGCAGCTGAGGCTGCAACTGTGGGAGCCCCGGGAGAGCACAGTGTCAAAGCCCTGGTGAGACACTCCAGTACCATGTCGGCCATTGCTAATGCACTTACACGCTCTCTTAAAACATTGCTTAGCAAGTAGAATTGTTTCATCCCTGTTGCTGCCTCAGTGTGGCCTATGCAGTCAGCAAACGTCTGTCAACATCCTTTGGTTCTTTTGAGGCAACTGCAGGAGGTAAATATTTTACAATAAACATACAATAAATTACTATAAAAAAATAACTGAATAATGCAGTTTTTATATGTATGAATATAAATAAATATCAAGTGCAGTTTTAACCTGATGTAAATGTTCTTAAAATTCTACAAAAGTCTCATATTTCAGAAATGACTTATTTATGCGCTAAATTTTAAGGTGTGTTAGTGAAATGAAGTACCGGTGAATGTTCTGTTGCCATGTACATTCTTTGTTTATGTTTTTTTAGTCCCTTCCAACAACGACAAAAGTGACGATTTCAACATATTTGTTGTATATATACACATATACATATATATACACATACACATATACATATATATACACATACACATATATATATATATATATATATATATATATATATATATATATATATATATATCAGTGTAATTCAAAATTAATCGGCAGCAGTAAGGCAAGTGAATTCTGACAGTATATTTGACCATGCTAGAGTGACAGTTAGCAAAGCCATATGTCAGTAATTTCAAAGCTAGGGAGCATAAATAGACGCAATGTACAACTGTGAGCTTCTGCAGGTAGGCCATGATTCAGATTATAGTATTTTTAATTTTTTTTACATTCCCATCATGGTTTCTTGTATGTGCTTGTCTGTGGAGTAGAGGTGAAATCGGGCCTGAAAATCCATTCCAATGTGCAAGGTATTGAAGGCTAATGTTGGAGGCGCAGGTGTGAAATAAAGGTTCTTATTTTTCTCTTTTAAGTCTTTTATTTCATGTGTTTTTAAGAGCTGCACGCCTAATCTCTTTTTTTAATAATGTTCACCACGTTGTTATCAATGACAATAAAGAAAATTCTAATTCCTATCGATTTGATAAATTTGTGGGGAATTTATTTCATTGATCCTTTATAAAGAGCAAACTTCTCTCTTTTTGACGAGGGGGGAGGTGAATTGGAGTTGGACCTGAATCTATTGAATTGACCTCATCAAAGACTTTATTGATGCCATCTTTGCAACTTTTTGTGTCACCTCTTAGAATCGGAAAAATAGCAGAAATGCACCTATTCATCAAGGCTCTAATGGCAATCGACAAGTATTCCCAATTAGGATATCAATAAAAACAAAAAATACTTACCAAACTAAATATAAAATTTGGTACTTAACTCAAAACGAATTTTATTATTTTCCTTTGTTCTGAAAAGAAAAAAATATATTACGGATATACAGAAATTTTACAAAAATACTACTACAGGATTACTTCAAAAACACTACAGAAATACTCCTGTAATACTGTCACAATACAACTACATAAATACTATAATGATGCGACTACAGAAACATTCCAAAAATGTTACCACGGTAATACTACAGAAATACTACGACTTAAATACTACAAAAATTATATTGTAATGCTATAAAAATACTACAAATCCAAATATTAAATTTAGTGCACGAAACAGAATTGTTTGGCTTTAATTGTGAGTGTTTCAAAACCAAATGATGAAATCAATCGATATCGAAATATATATATCAAAAGAAATACAACATGTACATGTAAATGTCTTCAGGCATATTTATCCATAGGTGAAAAGGAAGGAAATTGTCTTGGTATCTTTGCCAGGGCCTCCTGGCGAAATGCTTTAACCCAATGGGGCCTGCGACTCCAAAAAGTTTGCCCGCCCCTGCACAAACTCATATTAACGCAGTAAGTATCCATCCATCCATCCATTATCTGCACTGCTTATCCTCAGTAGGGTTGCGGGGGCGCTGGAGCCCAACCCAGCTATCATCGGGCAGTGGGCAGGGGACACCCTGAACTGGTTGCCAGACAATCGCAGGGCAAACTGAGACAGACTATTCACTCACTCATTTACACCTAGGGACAATTTGAACCGGCCAATTAACCTGACATGCACGTTTTTGGAATGTGGGAGGAAACCGGAGTGCCTGGAGGAAACCCCTCGCAAGCACGGGGAGAACATGCAAACTCCACACATGAGGTTTGATCTCACGACCTCAGAACTGTGCCGCTCACGCGCTAACCACTGTTCCACCGTGCTGCCCTTTACGCAGTATAATAAACGTTAAATACTTGAGTTACACAGACGTAAATGAATAGCAAATTGAACTTATTCAATTTCTGATTAAGCTAAAGCTCATTAATTTCAATTATATTCAGCATTCCAGTGTGCATCGTGTGTCACGTCATCTAACAAGGACTTGTCTTCAGCAGTTTCCATTCAAAACGGAATGATATGCAAGCCTTTTAGCACCCTCTGCTGGTGAGAAATAGAAATCCCTTTGGTGGAAATTAACACGGAGCTTTAGTCCTTACAGTAATGTACAGTATAACGATTGTGTAAAGGTTTCCAATTGTTTGAGGTGTTCTTGAGCCCCCTGATAGCGCGTTTCCTTCCCATAGTCTGCTTTATTTTAAGTTTGATTGATGACAATAACAAATAAATCAGTTACACCACAACAAACTACAGAAACAAGCATAGATTAAAGATACAAATAAGTCTATGGCCAATTTATGCACTTACAGGTCAATCAATCAATAATGCATGGGTAGGCAACCCAAAATGTTGTAAGAGACAAATTGGACCAAAAAAATGTAGAGAGTAGGGATCTCCAACATGGTGCCTGTTGGCACCAATGTGCCCCCGAAGGACAGCTGCGGCGCCCGCCGATCCGTCCTAAAAATAGCTCACCAGTACTGGGTCATTGTGATTTTCCACTTAAACGATTTTTTTAGTGGTTGACTGAGTGTTTTTAGCCCTACTTCCAATAATAAACCTGGTAATAACATAATATCAAATAGTAAAAACGTTAGTATTTTAGAAATACATATAAAACTGGAGCAGGCGGGCAGTGGTTAGAGCATGTGCGGCACAGTTCAAGTCATGGGAACCTCCTGCATGGGTTCAAATCCAGCTCCAGACTTCCTGTGCGGAGTTTGTATGTTCTCCCCGTGCTTGCGTGGGTTGCCTCCAGGCACTCCGGTTTCCTCCCACATTCCAAAAACATGCATTTCAGGTAAATTGGTCGGTCCAAATTGTCCCTAGTTGTGTATGAGCGAGTGAGTTGTCTGTCCCCGTGTGCCCTGCGATTGGCTGGCAACCAGTTCAGGGTGTCCCCTGCCCACTGCCCGATGATTACTGGAATGGGCTCCAGCCCCCCCGCGACCCTACTGAGGATAAGCGCTGCAGCTAATGAGATGAGATGAGATATAAAACTGGCTGCTCTTTGCTCAAGATCAATGGTTCCCAAACTTTTGCAGGCTGGCGCTCCCTTGGCTCCCCAGAGTATTACAAGCTCACACGGTGGGTGTGGCTTAGTGTGGTGCTTGCAAACTTTGAATCACATTTATTGGCTCGTGCTATTATTAAAAGCTTCCTCTGATTGGTCGGCGCTTTTAAAACTCGAACAGTAACAATTGTGCCTGGCCAAAACTCCATCACTCACTACAAAAACATGAAAAAAACGCAGTGCTTTGTGGTTTTTCAAACCGCACTACGTTCAAACTTCTACCTTCGACTTTGGACTGACGCCCCTCTACTGGCCCCTACTGCCTCTTTTTTGAGGGGGGCGGTGCTGGTGTTGTGCCGAGAAATGCATTCCTGCCGAGATTTGCATCCCCTAGCTACTATAACCACTTTCACCTCGTTTTATCTCACTTTTATATCACTTTTCACACCGGTCGTCGACGTTCTCGCTCGGTCTCCTCTTTGGCTCACTGAAGCTTCTCTTGAAGAGGTCTTTCCCCACTGGAGAACAATTTTCTCCAAGTTTAAACGAAAAAACGCCACGAGGTGTCGCTCCAACTCGGGAGTTAAAAGGACAAACCTTCGAAAGTTGACTAGAGGACTTTCTCGACATTTCTCGTTCGGCCATGACAGCTTCTCCTTCCAAACACCGCCGAAATGGATTGTGGGTACACCTCGCACAGATCACATGCTGCATTCAATAAAATTGGTGCGTCGGGAGATCCGACCAGTTACGACCGAAAAGCGTCTCAAGAATGTGGGAAATCGGGGTTTTCCAACCCCCAACCAGGGAAATATCATTGGAATGACACTTGAGGTGGGAGATCCTAGTTGCAAAGTTGGGATACATACCCTTTCTACTGGTCGGAGGTTGGAAAAGTCAGTTGTCGTCTTTTCCATGTTAAGGCAATGTATGTTAAAAAAAAATAGGTAAAAAGAAAAAAGCCGGAATAAATGTAACGTGTTGATATATGTATTAATAACTTTTGTTTTTTGAAATTCCTGCTGAAATATGTTTGTATAGTTAGTGTAAGAGTGTCCTGCAATGACAAGTCCAACAGCGCCACCTGCTGGTGTAACAGTTGAAATTTTATTGTTTTGATTTTCTTTTTATTCTCACAAAATCTGTGTTTCTGTTGCATTACTGTTAAAATGCTTTTACTGCATTCATTTGTTAAGCCATGGGCGTGTGCGACTATCTTTTTCGTTTGGCACTTTATGGGCTTCTGCACTTGCCGTACCTTCAACTCAATAACGTCGTGCTGAAGGTAAGCTGTGCCCAATATCTTTGGGTAAAAATGCATATTTTGCTAGATATAGGAGCTGCTTTCACAAACTATTTTTGTATATAAGTTGTGCTAAATGATGTATATAAAAAGCACTCATTAAAAGTAAAGTAATGCAGCTTGAAACAATGATTACTGTGATGCAACATGTTTCAATGCAACTACGCCACGAGGTGCGGCATGTTGAGTAATGTCCCGTTTTTGTATTTTTGGTCATGTTTTAGATGATTGCACTCATGCACAGACGCTCTGACTTTTTTACTGTTTTGTTTACTGAATGCAGGTGCATGGGAAAGCTATGTTCGTTTTTAATATTAAAGTTTCACTATTATTGTGCTCACATGTTGACTCCTGGCCATAGCTGCAGCTCAATAACATCGTGCTGAAGATGATTGCAGTCGTGCACAGACGCCCTGGCTTTTGTACTGTTTTGTTTATTGAATGCAGGCAATAAACCGAGTGACTGTGAACCCTTGTGTCGCGCATGATTGAGGGTCGTTACACTGGTGCGGTGACCACAACTGGATCATCTGGATCAGCTCCGTGAGCAGATCACCCTCGTTGCTGCATATTATTCTCGTGTCCACTAGAGGGTAGTGTTACACTGCATTAGTGCTTTGATTTAGTCTCATGTGTTTGTGCCACTGTGCATTTGTCATCAATACTTAAATTATTAGTTAATTTCTGTTTTTTATTTTTTTCCTGTTTTATTTCCTAATCTTTTTACTACTGAAAGTATAATGGCTGAAGGAAATAGTAGTCAGAATGATGAATTCAGGGGCTTTCCTATTGGCAGGGGTGTTTCAGTGATGGGAGGAACAGGGGACATGTTATGAGCCTAAGCTGGTCTCCAAGTGAACAGTTATTGAGGGAGAGTGCACAGACGTCAACCCCAATGAGTGATAGCATCGCCCTGCAACACCTGACTAACATGTTAGGCCGAATTGGAGAGCAGATAGGGAACTCCGTATTAGCTAATCTGCTCTCTTCTGGTTTCATTGATCGCACACATGCACATGGCACAACAATGACTGACAAAGCAGTGATTGTTCTGACTGAAGACGACCCTAGATCACATAACACAACGCAGGAAAATACTATACCAGCAATTGTCCATGTCCAGGCTGAACGTGAAATTGTGAAAATTGTTGTTTTAGGGTAAATAGTTCTGACAGGTGCTCAATTCAGGAATGGATCGCCATGACTAAAGGCCAGCTTCAGATACAGTCATTCACAACAGCTAAAAAAGCTGATAAAATACTAAGCAGGCTTTTAGGAAGGGCAAAAGACGTTGTCAAAGTAGCTCTCAGGAGTGATGAGACACTTGATGTGAGGCAAGACCCAGATATCATTTATGACATTCTAATGAGATACTTTAGTCAGTCCTCATCGTTTCTCCCGTTGCAAGATTTTTACACCACGCTACCCACGCCAAAGGAAAATCCAGTCGACTACTGGATCAGACTAAACAAAGCTGCAGACACTGCTGATGAGGGTTTGGGTCGTCTGGGCAGGAAAATCGAAAACCTCGGCGGAGAAGTAGCACAAATGTTTGCAAAGTACTGTCCTGACCCACAGCTATTGGACATTTTTAGATGCAAACCTGTCAATGAGTGGACCTGTAAGGACTTTCAACTCAGGATAGATGAATATCAAAGGGAATCAGAGGCGTCAACCAGGTCTTGCAGTGTCCCGCCACTGAAGAATTACCCGACTACAGTGCTTGACAATGAACCTTATTGTTGGCTCTACTCTGACTCTATAGAGACAGGCCTCCAGTCCACTTGTCCTCCTTACCATGTTACCCCCGATCCATGTAAAGATTTTTCTTGTATTCAACAGCACGTCCAGCATCCGCAACATAATCCACCACTTTATGCCCAGCGCCCACAGCATGTCTCGCCGACTGTCCGTGTCCCATGCGAGCATGTCCCACCAAAGCATGTCTAACAGCCTGCTCAGAAAAATGACGGTGATGTCCTTGACCGAATGATGAACATGCTTGAGAGAGTTTTGGCTAGAGTGGAGCCACGCAATCCTGAGCTTATTCAGAGGCGCCCCAGTCCCTTCAGCTCTTCTCCATGTAAGGTATGTGGTGGCGCTGATCACTCCACCCTATCTAATTGCACATGGGATAATCTCTGTTTCAAGTGCCTAGCCCCTGGTCACTCCAAGCAGCATTGCTCCAATGAGGCTCCTCCCCAACTCGGTTCAAGTTCGGGAAACTAGCTGGCCTGTATCGAGAGGGAGGAAGTACAGGTCAAAATGAGTTCTCCCACCCACTCTATTTCAATTTCAATTTCAATTCAGTTTTTAATTCTGAAGCTTTTACACAATCTCAGTCGCCTCATATTATTTATCAAAACACACATACTGTAGGGGGCAGCGATAGTTTGTTTTATGTACCAGTTAAAGTAGGGAGCAGTATGACCCTGGGGGTGGGGATGCTGGATAGTGGCTCTATGACCTGTACAGTGAGTGAGACTGCTCTGCGTAAGCTGCTCTCTGTTGAAGCAGTACGTACAGAAGACGAATTTTCCACCAACGTGACTCTCATTGGTGTTTGGGGTCGACGAGTGTGCCCAAAGTCAGCTTTCAACATCCATATGGAAATCAATAACTGCAAGATGATCGTGCCAACAATTGTTGTTGAGGGACAACATGATGACCTAATCATTGGGACCAATGTTATCAAACACATAATGAATGAGTCAAAGAAGTTTAGTACGTACTGGACAGCAATCTCTGCTCCATCATCCACTAATGCTGAAACAGAGCACTTCCTTTTAATGCTAGCTGGCTTGCATCGATGGAGTGGTGGTGAAATGCCTGAGAATATAGGCACTGTGCTCTGCATTTTAGCCACACGCCTTGAGCCTGGCCGTGAGTACCTCTTGTGGAGGAAGCTGTCAAAACCTGCACGAGTATCTCCTGGGAGCGCAGCGAGGACCGAGCCTACGTCAGCACGGTCTGCCCCCAAGGGTCTAATGGTCGCCAGAATCGTCACACCTCTGTGGGCAGACGGATGGGTTCCACTAAAGGTCATGAATGTCACAGAATATCCGCTGTTTTTGAGACTCAATGCAAAGCTTGTGTTGCCTTGGAGGATCTAGATCTGGTCAGTGGCCATCAGAGTACTTAAGTTGTGCGGTTGCCCCCTGTCTGCTCTGATGTGAGTAATGCTGAAGAGAAGCTACAGTCCATTGGCCCGGGTGAACTGGATGTTGGCTGTTGTGATGCATCGTCTGAGTGTAAAGACAAGTTGTCAGAGCTGATCATTCGCTACCAAGATATTTTCTCGCGTAATCACCTTGACAGCAGAAAGGTGAAGGACTTAGTTCACAGAATCCATCTGGTTGACCAAAAGCCTTTCAGACGGGTACCACCGTCGTCAGTATCAAAAATTACGCCAAGTCTTGAATGAAATGGACGAGAAAGAGATCATTCGAAAGTCGACAAGTGAATATGCTTCACCTCTGGTCCTCATCTGGAAGAAGAATGGTGATTTGCGTGTGTGACATTAGGTGGTTGAACAAGAGAATTTTGAAAGACGCTCATCCTCTGTCACATCAGGGTGATTGCTTAGCAGCACTTGGTGGCAACTTCTTATTGAGCACAATGGACTTGACGTCTGGGTTTTACAACATGCCTTTACTCGAGGATAGGAAGCACTCAGTGTTCACTACGCCTATGGGGGTCTATGAGTACAACACGCTGCCACAGGGGCTCTCTAATAACCCAGGGAGTTTCATGAGAATGATGACTTCTATTTTCGGAGACCAGAACTATTTAAGTTTGCTATGCTACTTGGACGCTCATTTTGATTTTTGCCCCTGATGAAAGTTCTGCACTCGAGCATCTTGAATTGGTGTTCAACAGACTCCGTGCCCACTGTCTCCGAAGAATCTCATGTTCGATTGCCTGCTCAGCCAAACCGGTCTCGATGTGTTGCAGATGATGCGCAGTCTTGTAAGCATCTCAGGCCCTGACCACTACACAGACCTCAAATCTGTGTCTGGGGAGAGAACCAGAGAGTGGGTGAATGGCCTGAACTCTGAAAATTCTGATCACTCTGGTCAATTCTTATCCACTCACACTCACGACGCTGCTGTTAGGGATGACGTTTCGACTATTAGTGAGCATGACACTTATCTGTAGTGACTGCTGTCTCTGTAGGTGACGTTACCCATACTGATCAAACAGGGCCTGCACCACACCGCACTACACGGCTTGGTCGTGTTATACGACCAGTCAGCAGGCTTCTTCACACTATGGCTAGACAGAATGTTACCAGACACCTACAGTGTAATGTTTAGACCACAGGTGTCAAACAGGCGGCCCGTGGGCCAGATCAGGCCCGCTAAGAGATTGAATCCGGCCCACGAGACAACACTTAGAGAAGCGCAAGAGAAAAACAAGCTGCAGGTTGAAATATGTCAACTTGATGTTGCTAAAGCCAGGTGCCACTCACAAAGACACTGTACTTGTATTTATTTCTCTCTTTTTTTTCCACCCCTTTTCTACCACTCTGTCTCTTTCACGCTCTGTGTCTCTCTTTTTCTCTTCATTTGTTGCTCTTTGTCTCTTTCTCTTTTTGTGTCTTTCAACCTATTTTGCTCTAACTTCCTCTCATCCTTTTCTCTCTTTCTCTCTTCATACCCTTCGTGCTCTTTTTCTCTTTTCTCTCCTTCTGTCTTTCTATTTCTCTTTGGATTTCTTTCTTCCTCTTCCTTTCTTTTCCCCCTCTCTCACGACTTTTTATCTTTTGTTTCTCACGCTCTCTCCCTCTCTCTCTTTTTCTTTCTTTGTCCCGCCCTCTCTCCTTTTTCCTCCCTCTCTCTTATTTATTTATTTCTCTTTTTCTTTCTCTTTAATCTACTAGTCCGGCCCCCGACAGAATGTGTGTTCTATCATGTGGCCCCCGAGTTAAAATGAGTTTGACACCCCTGGTTTAGACTATGCGTAACACGATAGTTCGAGCTCTTGAGGCATGATTTATTTTTTTCTCTTTACGATTCTTCTGAAATAACTCGGTTTTGGAGAGAGTGTTCTTGTGCTCACTTATGTCTTATATATGTCTTGGGTGAATGTGGAATGTGTAAGGCATTCTATAGCCGGGGGCTGGTTCGGAGAATTTTTAATGTTATTCTCTGACCACTGCATCCTTAGGGGAAACTTCTCAGGTCGGTCCTAATATGTGTGACTCAATGACGACTGTTA
The DNA here is from genome assembly GCF_059441175.1 of Urocampus carinirostris. NCBI lineage: Eukaryota > Metazoa > Chordata > Actinopteri > Syngnathiformes > Syngnathidae > Urocampus > Urocampus carinirostris. Next base: position 27,150,779 of record NC_142351.1, on the reverse strand, counting down.
TGTAGTAATTTTGTTTTTGTAACCAAGAGGGAGATTTTGTCCAGAATTCAGTGTGGCTGGGTGTAACAGAGTTGAAATTTGATTGTTTTGGATTTTTTTGTTTGAATTCTCACAAAATCTGTGCTTTTGTTGCATTACTGTTAAAATGCTGGTACTGCATTCATTTGTTAAGCCATGGGCTTGTGCGACTCTCTTTTTCGTTTGGCACTTTATGGGCTTCTGCGCTTGCCGTACCTTCAGCTCAATAACATCTACTGAAGGTAAGCTTTGCCCAATATCAGTTTGGGTAAAAATGCATACAGTGGGACCTGCTACTTCGCGGTTCCACGTTCACGGGTTCAGAGCTTCGCGGGTCTAAATAATAATAATAATAAAATTAATTAATTAAAAAAAAAAATAAAAAAAAAAATATATATATATATATATATATATATATTTTATTTTTTAAAAGCATTTTTGAAGGGGCTTCGCTACTTCGCAGATTTTCACTTTTCGCGGGTGGTTCCGGTCCCCATTAACCGGGTCTAATAAATAATAATAATAAAATAAAATAATAAAAAAAGAAAGAAAAAAAAAATGTAAGCATTTTTGAAGGGGCGTCGCTACTTTGCAGATTTACACTTTTCGCGGGTGGTTTTGGTCCCCATTAACCGCGATAACCGAGGGATTAATGTATTTTGCTAGATATAGGAGCTGCTTTCACAAGCTTTTTTTGTATATAAATGTATATAAGTCGTGCTAAATGATGTACAGTGGAACCTCGGTTCTCGACCATAATCCGTTCCAGAACCGTGTTCAAAAACCGATTTGTTCGATCACCGAAAATCGTTTTTCCCATTAAAAGTAATGTAAAATCGTTTTAATCCGTTCCAACACCCTGAATGTTTACCATGAACGTAAACATGAAGCTAACCCAGGCTAATCGTACGTTAGCGTTAGCGTAATCTTCCGTACGAAAGATTACGCTAACATGAACTTGTAAAAATAAAAAAAAATCAGGTCGTTTATACGTCATTTAGCACCCGGGTCTCCACAAAAAGTGGTGAGCGGTTAAAGGATAAAGAAAAGAATTATGAATAGGATTTCTTACCTTTGTGGTGGTCTGCAGAAGCCATGCTCTATTCCCTCGAAAGAAGGTAAACTCGCACACCTTCATTTAGCTATTATTTATTTCTTAAATGCAATAGTTGTACGCACTACTCTTCTTTTTTTTTTACCTGTAGCAACTTTGCTGCTTGCACCGACCTTCTTCGGAGGCATAATTAGGGGCTAAAACACTCCGTTCACCGATATTAAAAGCGAAAATAAGTCATAACGTCATAACAGTTCTTCACGAGGGGTGGGGGCAATCTGCACGATCTACACCCGTATGCCGCTCAGCATCACACCCTAGCGTACCGGTGTTCGAACTCCGATTTGAACGAAAAGCGAAGCAAGAATTTCTCGAAATTTTTGGTCGAGGACCGATTTGTTCGAACTGAGAGGCGTTCGAAAACCGAGGTTCCACTGTATATAAAAAAAACACTCGTTAAAAGTAAAGTAATGCAGCTTGAAACGATGACTACTGTGATGCAACATGGTTTAATGCACCCACGCCACAAGGTGCGGAATGTTGAGTGATGTCCCGTTTTTGTATTTTTGTTCATGTTTTAGATGATTGCAGTTGTGAACAGATGCCCTGACTTTTGTATTGTTTTGTCAACTGATCGCAGGCAGTAAACCGAGTGACTGTGAACCCTTGTGTCGCGCATGATTGAGGGTCGTTACACTGGTATAGGGTAAGGTTTAGTTTAGCCTCTGATTTTATGACCGGAAGGCGGATATTGTTGGCAGTCTCCAGCGCGCTGCTAATGATGTTGAGAACCAGCGGAGGTGCTAACCACATGGTGTGTTTATGTTGTGTCGCTCACTGCAGCACTGTAATAAAAGCCTCATCATCCAGTCCAGCCTGAATGTGGATCCTTGGTGGGACAGCTACACCACAGTTACATATACAGTATACAGTACTTATAACAGTTCATATTTCAGTTTAATGTTGTATTACATTGTGTTCATGGTGCTTTCCAGTGTCAACTTCATTTTGGTTCAGGAAAATCCAAGTCCCTTTTCTTTTTTGTTTTGACTTAACACATCGTTAAGTTTCGGTTCTGGCAAAAGTCATCACTCATAACATGATTTCTGACTCTTATACGGCCAAAATAACAACTCATTTCCATATGTCTTACAATTATATTTGTTTGGTTCGGAATCTAATTTGGTGGTTACCAATTCGGTCAGCAGGTGGTGCTCTTGGTTTCCAACACAAATTCATTTGAAATAGCCTGTGTCTAGTATTAATAATGAAGGATGCAACTTTAAAAACAAATAATTTTCAGCTTTAAATTATCGATTTTATAGTTCGTTGATATGGATAATGATTGATCGGACCAGAAGAAAAATAACAACGACCCACAAATAATGCATGCAGTTTGATTTTAATTAAACAAAGTTTTAGTCACAGGAAAAAGAAAATTGGATCAAACGAAAGAATAAAGTACATTGTTGAAACAAGCACTCAGTGTTAGCAAGGGGGAAGGTGGAAGAAATGATGCAACAGGTTAACAGTACTGATCAATGAACCCGGTTTGAAAATAATAAACCCATTCGAATGATCAGGGATTGTTTTCATAGCGCACCAACATGGGATATTTGCCCAAAACACCAGATAGGTTGTTGCACTAACCCTTTTTGTGTACTTTTGAGAACGAAACGTCCCTCAGTGGAGGGTGTGTAAGAAGCAGCACATGGCCAACCAGGAAGATGAAGAAATAAAGGTTCCTATATCTTTTGGTGGTGGACTTCACGGGGATTGTTCTCATCCCGACAACAGGGACGGAGAGAACCACAGGCTCTCCAAGCTTTGGGGCTCTGGTGAGAACAGTCCCCAACCCTGGGAACCTAGGTCGGCGATCTTATTAATTCATAATTATGATTGTTGATAAAAGGCAAAATTTTATGCGGACACACAATGAAATAGATCATCTATCAAGAAACATGACACATATGCAAATCATGAATCTTTTGAATTCATATGAAGACTTTGGAGTTTCAAATCTTTATTATACAGCAGGAGAGTCTGCTCACTTCCTGTGAATGTATGCAGGGTTTTTGATGTGTTGGCAAAGTCAGTGGTTAAAAAAAGGTGAGGGCTAATGGTTTTGTGGCAGTTATGTTCCTATAGACTACTTGTGTGATACTTGGTCTATTAAGTGTTTTTAAGCTCCAACTTCTTGTGTGTAATTTCTAGTCTCCGGTATGGATGAGTTTTTCACCACAAAGTCAACAAGTTCAAGGCTTCTCGCCAGTGTGGGTTCTAGTGTGTATTTTTAAGCTCCCACTCTGGGTGAATCTTTGACCGCAAACTAAGCAGGGAAAAGGCTTCTCCCCAGTATGAATACTTGTGTGTATTTTTAAGCTCCCACTTGTAAAGAATCTTTGACTGCAAACTGAACAAGAAAAAGGATTCTCACCACTATGGGTTTTTTGGTGTGATTTTAAGGACCAATTACATGAGAATTGTTTTCCACAAATCGAGCAGGCAAAAGGCTCCGCGCTAGTGTGGGTTAGTTGGTGTAATTTCAAATTTTCATTTCGGGTGAATCATTTACCACAAAATGAGCAGGCAAAAGGCTTCTCACCAGTATGTTTTTTTTTTTTGGTGTGATTTAAAGGACCAATTATATGAGAATTGTTTTCCACAAATTGAGCAGGCGAAAGGCTTCTTGCCAGTGTGAATTAGTGTGCATCTTTTTAAGCTCCCATTCTCTGTGAATCGTTAACCACAAATTAAGCAGGGGAAAGGCTTGTCCCCAGTGTGGGTTAGTGTGTGTAATTTCTCGTGCCAATATGAAAGAATTTTTCATCACAAACTCAACAGGTCAAAGGTTTCTCACCGGTGTGGGTTCTAATGTGTTTCTTTAAGTTTCTATTCTCGCTAAAACTCTGACCACAAACTGAGCAGGAAAAAGGCTTCTCGCCAGTGTGGGTTCTCATGTGTCTTTTTAAGACCCCACTCTGGATGAATCGTTTTCCACAAATTGAGCAGACAAAAGGTTTCTCACCGGTGTGTGTTCTAATGTGTTTTCTTAGGTTCCCACTTTTAGTGAATCTTAGACCACAATCTGAGCAGGAAAAAGGCTTCTCGCCAGTGTGTGTTCTGGTGTGCATTTTTAAGCTCCCACTCTCCGCGAATCTTTTACCACAAATTAAGCAAGCGAAAGGCTTCTCGCCAGTGTGTGTTCTAATATGTTTTGTTAGACTCCCTTTTTCTCTAAATCTTAGACCACAAATTGAGCAAGCGAAAGGCTTCTCGCCAGTGTGGGTTAGTGTGTGTATTTTTAAGTCCCTACGCTGGATGTATCCTTTTCCACAAACCAAGCAGGCAAAAGTCTTCTCGCTGGTGTGGGTTAGTTGGTGTAATTTCAAGTTTCCTTTTTGGGAGAATTTTTGACCGCAAACTGAACAAGAAAAAGGCTTCTCCCCGGTGTGGGTTAGTTGGTGTAATTTTAAGTGTTCATTTCGGGTAAATTTTTGACCGCAAACTGAACAAGAAAAAGGCTTCTCCCCAGTGTGGGTTCTGGTGTGTTTTTTTAAGGCCGAACTCGTGGTTAATCTTAGACCACAAACTGAGCAGGCGAAAGGCTTCTCCCCAGTGTGGGTTCTAGTGTGTCTTTTAAAGCTCCCACTGTCAATAAATCTTTTATCACAAACTGAGCAGCAAAAAGGCTTTTCACCAGTGTGGATAAGTGTGTGTTGTTTTAAGTCTCCACTCTGGGAGAATCTTTTACCACAAACTGGACAAGAAAAAGGCTTCTCGCCAGTGTGGGATCTAATGTGTCTCTTTAAGTTTCCACTTTCAGTGAATCTTTGACCACAAACTGAGCAAGAAAAAGGCTTCTCCCCAGTGTGGGTTAGTGTGTGTCGTTTTAAGACCTTACGCAAGGTAAATCTTTGACCACAAACTGAGCAAGAAAAAGGCTCCTCGCCAGTGTGGGTTAGTTTGTGTAATTTCAAGTTTCTTTGTTCGGAGAATTTTTTACTGCAAACTGAACAAGAAAAAGGCTTCTCGCCAGTGTGGGTTAGTTGGTGTGATTTCAAGTTTCCTTGTTGGGAGAATTTTTTACCGCAAACTGAACAAGAAAAAGGCTTCTCGCCAGTGTGGGTTAGTTGGTGTAGTTTCAAGTGTCCTTGTTGGGTGAATCTTTTACCGCAAACTGAGCAGGCGAAAGGCTTCTCCCCAGCGTGGAATTTCATATGCAACTTCATATAAGACTTGCATCGAAACGTTTTCCCACACTGAGAACATGTGTTACCACCTTCCGTGTCGTCGTCATCCATTTCTACGTGTTGACGGGAGCTAATGCTTCGAGGCTCCTGCCAACCGTTATTTTCAGGTTGACCTTGATCTTTGACGGTTAATCGAACCCCGGTCACTCGCAAGACTGGAAAATCGTCCTCTTCTTTAACGCCAACAGGCTCCCCATCCTCTGTCTCTTGCTTAACGTGATAATGCTTAAGTTCCTCCTCCTCCTCCTCAATTTTAACGGCAGGCAACTCTGGTTCCTGCCGCGCAGTAGGAAGATATTCTTGGCTGACGTCTGCAAGACACAAGTCACATTTATTTGTATTGCCCTTACCTCGTTCAGTGCCATAACGTATTAGTACGTTTTCAGAAGCTTGTCCCCGAATGCCATAACGTAAAAAAAATTCTAAATGCTTTGAAGCTGCTGATCAGTAAGTATTAAACTTCTGTGAATGAAATACACTAAACAGCATCATCTCCAAACGGAACAGAAGCTTCAGTGTCAGACTGCTTCACAGTCTTGTTCCACAGACAGACTGAGGAGATCATTTCTTTCTTATGCCATGAGGCGCTTTAACTCCACCCGGGGGAGTAAAAGCCCACATTAAACCACCCCCCACATTGCATATTACCCTATTTTTATTACAGTGTATATTTTATGTAGCACTATTCAAATACTCTATATCAACACGTTACATTGGGTATTTATGTATTATATTCCTTTTACTTTATTACTGTTTTATTTTCAACACAATGAGACTGCTGGAAGTGTGAATTTCCCTACGGGGATGAATAAAGTATGTATCTATCTATCTAAATCACCTCTAGATGGTAGGAGGGGCTTTGATCAGATTCCTTTGTCAACACTTAGTGCCGCGTTTTGTTCCTGTATCCGCCGTATTACACTGTAGGGCCACCCGAGACATCAGGGGCTGAGAATTCTTACAAAGTTCATGCATAAGTTTAGTGTTCTTGCAACCAAATTATATTTTTCAAGCAAAGTGCCCTTATGTTTATGGAAAGTATCGTTTAGATATTCTAGGTATCGAAAATATAAATATTAAAAATAAAATAAAAAAGCACCGTGGCGAAAGTTCTGCTTGAAATGCATCATTTTGCAAGGAGACATTTTTCTCAGAAGTTTTCCGGGTATTTTCAAAAAACTAAAAAAAAATCCCAGCGAGAGGAAAATCAAGAAACTTGAGAATGAGCCACACATGAGGTCATCTCCTTGACCAAGCCAGAATGGATAATGCAGGGACAATAACAGAAAACACACAGTGTTTGTCATACCATAGGCGTCTGGCTGGCTGCTGGGGTTTAATTGGTCCCTCCTGGGTTTCTAAAACGTGTATTATTAAAGAAGTATTATTTGAAATAGAAATTAATAGGAATTTCATAAATATAATGAAGTTATTACATTATAAATGTAGGAGAAACAAAGGCAGATGACTCAACTAACGGGAAGTGACTGAACTCCCAAAGGGATGGATTGGCCTAGGGTCAACCGAACATGTTGAAGTCCGCCTCCCATCTAGAAAACGCACGCTCCAAATTTACTTTTCTCGCTTCAAGCCGGCGATCACGCTCGACACCAGCTCTCATGCCATTTTAAGTTCTCCCATTTTTGGAAGAAACGTCGTTAAGCGTCGCCCCAAAAAATACGCAGAGTGGAGATATGGCAAAAAGGGAACACTCTTTATTGTATTGCTCAAAACTCGCGATAACCCGCGATGGTATTCCGCCCCGGCTCATTCGGCAAACAGTTTGTGACTTCCTGCAACATCATCATCCCATGACTTCCGCCAGATGTCTACACACAATAGGCTCTGGTCAGCTCCATGTTCATTTCAGGTTCAACTTTCCTCATCATTCTTTATCATCTACTCTCTAAAACAATATCTCACTATTCCATTCGTTTAGTAGCCAGAACCGTGAAAGAAAATTTTGGAAACTGAATCGAACACCATTATTGTCATTACACAGCGTCATGAATTTCAAATCTGCCCCATTTCGTGCACCTATAAACATAGAATTTAAGGTAAAACAGAATTTAAAAGTAACATCGAATTTAAAAAATAACATTATGTTTAAAAGTAAGGCAATTACCAATGTGCTACCAAATATTTTTGAATTTAACACAATGTAAAACGTAGGTAGGCAGAAACTGTGACAGGAGCGAGGGGGGTGTTTTTAAAGGTTGGGTGCGACATTTTAAAACTTAAAACCTGTCATTATGACAGAGCCAGGAGATGGCAGCACAGCAACACATCTTTTAAATTTATTTCTTAGACACGCTCAAATGAACTTGTTTTTTTCATATTTTTGGGGGGTTTGTTCCTTCCTGAACAGGCTTAATAAAAGTAACAAACCAGCAGATAGGCGCAATGGAAAACAGCATGAGGGCTCTTTGAACTCAGTTGAGCTTTGCTCACACATCCTTAATAGAGAAAGTATTGAACTTTTAAGAAAAACTCACCCCATCTTCAAGTCTAGAATCAAAAACAAGATCGTGTAAAAACCGCACACACACGAATAAAGCAAAATCATCACTACAATAACTTTCATTATTTATTCCGTGTAAAAATATACGTCTTTGAAAAGAATCAGCGATGGAGAAGCCCGGGTCTTTTACAACTCGACAGCCGAACGTAAGATGTCAACTGTCAAGTAGTAATATGCCTGTCACTTCGAATCCCTGAAGCGTGTGCTGAGTATTTTAGAGTAGTGGTTCGTGTAGCGCGAGCCAATCTGTGTGTTGATGATGTAAGCTGAGTCATTTGAAGCCCCGCGTAACGCGTGTGCCAAGTCATCGGTTCAGAGAATGATTCGCTAGCAAAGACTTTCATTTGAAGTAAAAGTGCACAAGTAACGCTGTATTTTGGAAAATAACGTCTGGAATAAGCACTTACCTCCTTGTATGGCCACTTTCACGTGGCATGAGCACAAACAGACCGAGTACTACAGAATAATTAATTTTAAAGCACTCTTTTTGAGAATAATTGACACCCCAATATTTTATTGCATGCACCAAGCACATTATAAATTATTCTGTCCACGCGATGGCGTCATCGAGGACATGATTCATCTTAAAGCGCCTACATGTGTGTGAAACATTTCGTTGCAGGGCTTCACTGCTTTATGGGGCTTCATTTTGCCATTACTTAACTTCTAAGGATGTTGCAGAAACTACAGTGAGCAACCTTGTCTGTTAGCCCAGAAAATAAGGCACAGTGAAGAAAACACCCTGCAGTTTTGCTATTTATCCCGCTTAGAAATCATGGAGGGGTCTGAAATTTTCATCGTCTGTGCATGTCCACTGTGTGAGAGATAAACTAATATGAAAAATCCAGAAATCACAATGCATGATTTTAAAACAATTTACCGTAAACTATGGACTATAAGCCGCTACTTTTTTCCCAAACATTCAACCCTGCGGCTTATTCAGTGATGCGGCCAATTTATGTAATTTTCCTAACAGCCGCCAGCGGCGGTCGAGTTCAAGGCACATGATGCAGCTTTCAAGCTAAACGCAAACGAACAGTCCGATAAAGAAGGAAACAGAGCTACTGCACTCACTACCTTGCAAGCGTGTTGCTAGCGTGTATTTGAATAAGGGAGCGTGCAACGACGTATATATGACAAAGTCTCTTTCCCATATTAAAGAAGGACAACTTTGATAACGACAGTTATAGGGAGGAAGATGAGAACGGTTTGCCGTGACTTCTACATGCACGGTATGTTTATTTGACAGACCCGTTAACTGTATAGAGAGCGTGTTGCTAGTAGCGTTTTGCTACCCTTCACAGAAACAGTTTGGAATGAAAGTTATAAGATTATTATTAAAGCTTTGAAAACTCTCTCGGTGTACCATCTTTCTTTGTAAATATGTGTAACCATGTATAATATGTATTTGCAACTGTATATTTTTGTAATGTATTTATTTGTATTTATTTTGGACACTTATTCTGATAAGTCTTGCACTGACCAATTAAAAAGAAGGGGCGTAACAGACACGGGGGATGACGGGAAGTGGGGACAGGTAAAGGTGATTGTTTGTAGACACAGCAGACAAAAGTGGATATATATTTTTTCCACCCTTACCTTTGGAAATATACACTTTTTTTCCTTGGATTACTCTAAACGGGATCTGGACTCTGCAGCATCATATATTAAGTACCGGTATCATTTTCCGGTTATTTTGCCGGCTGTGGTTGTTGAACTGCTCTGTCCACGCCACGCATCGGTCCGGTATTGCAGTACCTCCGGGAACGGTGCATTCCCACTGATCGCTGCTTGGTCCTGTGGCTAGGACCTTGACTCAGTCTCGTGGCTGGAAACAAGTGTCTCGGCCTCTTGGCTTTGTAGTGTATTATGATTTGACTGATAACGGATAATGGATAATTGATAAAGAATATAGAACAATAAACCTCTACAAAATATCCCCCCCCCCCCCCCCCCCAGTTAAAATCGCGGGACTCAAAGTTTCCATGATTACTGTATGTTATACACTAAGACGTCATGATTTGAAATCACACATGGCACAAAGGTTCCCCTGCTTAAGCCAGCACATGGCAAGGCCCGTCTTCAGTTTGCATATGACAATTTGGATGATACAGAGGAGTCGTGGGCGAAGGTTTTGTGGTCAGGTGAGACCAAAATAGAACTTTTTGGTCATAATTCTACTAAGCGTGTTTGGAGGCAGAAGAATAAGGAGTGCAATCCTTACTGCGAAGCATGGGGGTGCTTTGGGGGTGTTTTTCTGCACATAGGACAGGACAAATGCACTGCATAAAGAGAGGATGACTGGGGCCGTGTATTGTGAGATTTTGGGGAACAATCTCCTCTCCTTAGTCGGATCATTGAAGACGGATCTTGGCGGGTCTTCCAACAACACAACGACCCGAAGATCACAGCCAGGTAAACCAAGGAGTGGCTCAGTAAGAAGCATATCAAGGTTCTAGCATGGCCGTAACAGTCTCCAAAGTTGAAACCAATCGAAAATGTTTTGAGGGAGCTCCAAGTCTGTGTTTCTCAGCGGCAGCCCAGAAACCTGGCTGATCTACAGAAGATCTGTGTGGAGGAGTGGGCCAAGAAATCTCCTGATGTGTGTGCAAAGCTGGAAAAGACTACAGGAAAGGTTTTACCTCTGTAATAGCAGACAAAGGCTACTGTACCAAATATTAACATACATTTTCTCAGGTGTTCTTTTCAGCTATATCACACAAATAAATTGTTTAAAAATCATGCATTGTGATTTCTGGATTTTTCTTATTAGTTTATCTCTCCCACAGTGGACATGCACCTACGATGAAAATTTCAGACGCCTCAATGATTTCTAAGTGAGATTGTAGCAAAATAGCAGGGTGTTCAAATACTTATTTTCTTCACTTTATGTGTTTTGAAAGAATGAGCGAGACTGAAGCCAGGACCGTATTCAAAAGGAAAGTACAATGGACGTCAACGGCCAAATACGAGATACGTTGCAGAAAGTAAAATGACCAACCTGCTCTGTTCAACACAACTCGGAGTATCTTGTAAACAGTTCCTGGCAACTCTGGTTCCTGCCACGCAGTAGGAAGATATTCTTCACCAATATCTGCAACACACAAGTCAAATCACATTTATTTCTCACGCCTTTAATCACAGAAACTCACAAAGGGACGCACAGAACACAGCAGGGTTCCTACAGCTTAAGGCAAGTTAAATTCAAGACTTTTTTCATGCCTTTAGATGTCAAATTTAAGACAAAGTTGACAAATAAAAAACACACAATTGAAACCAACATTAAACACTACACGAATAAGAGGCACTTTTAAACATATGTTTGTTTTATTTTATTTATTTTTTTAAATTACATTTAGGTCCAGTTGTAAACGTTTGATCTGAAAAACATAGCACTCTCCAGAGTTGAAGACGTTTAAGCAGGTTGCAATGAGTTTTGCAAGGGCCTCAAACTAAACATTAAATATAGAGTATGCTATAGACTCTAAAGTATAGAGAGATCAAGCTTCCTGTCTCAAAATTTCAAAAGATGCAGCTGGTTCTACAGTAGCATGCATCTGGTCCAGGTGCCAATCTGAATACTCAGAACGCTTGAACCTGTCAAACTTCTATGCTCGTCCTTCTCCCTCAAGGACGAGGGAAAAAAAGCAAACACCTGGAGAGAGGAAAAGTGAAGGGGGCTGGAAAATGGAGTGAAGCTGCCATGGTTTGGAGATTAGAAGGACTGAAGGCACAAAACCCTGACATTTCCACATGGTGGTGTAAAATCCGCACACACAAAAATACGGCAAAAAGATCACTACAACCACTTACAGAAGTTTTCATGTATAAAGTACAAATACGTTCATATAGAGGAGACCTGGTACATTTGTAACATTCTGCTTTCTCCCTCTCCATTTATGTGGTTCTTAACTAGCATGAAAAAAACCTTATAGGACTGAAGCCAAGAATGTGGACATAAGATCCACTCTCCAGAAATGTGACAATCTTCAGCAGATTGAAAATACAAAAACAAAACAGCGAGAAAGAAAAAGGTGGAAATTTTACCGCAATTGTGTTTTTGGACCATACAATTAAGACACCTGGGCTCCCGGGTGGCCTGCTTGGCAGGCGAGGGGGCCCGAGGTGGAAAGGAACCATATAATGCTTAGGTTGGTAAACCTGTGTATGCTGATGAAGGGTTGCATGTTATACTACCTCAGCCTTTGTGCAGTGGGCTTAAAGTTCGGTGTTTGGTTGGGAAGAGCCAAGTGGATTGGATTTTTTGGTGACTGCGAGTGTGTTCTTAACTCTAGCCTCCTCCCACTTGAGGATATGGCTTTCATATATAAAGAAAATCAATTGAGACGCTGTCACTCAAGAGTCTTCAAACCTCTTGTGTGAGGTCAAAATGGAAAGGAGAGTATCATTTATCAACGGCATCCAAAAAATCTCTTCCGATGGGTCAAACTTTGAGTGTACAAGCTCAACGTGCTGCTGGTGTCCCCATGATACAAGTGTACACGGTCTCTCCTAAATGTTTTAAAGAATCACTACAAAGAGCCTGGGACTATTCCGGACCGAACTACAACTTTTTCATGGACAAATTCAAGCACTTTTTAAGGACTTTCAAAGCCAATTTTCCAATTTCGCAAGGACCATTGAAGAAGGAAATTAGGCGCAGATCAAAAGAACGGGAACCTAAACATTAGTGTCAGACCCCAACATTGTTTCAGAATCGTTGAAAATTTTCACTTGCAGCCAAAACCCTCGCAAATAACCCTTCTCCTAACTTTAGACCAAACCCCGTTTCAAACTGTAACCTTAGCCTTACACCTTAATATAGCTGTAACCCCAGCTCTATAGCTGGTTCTATTTTATGGAAACCTACATTCGGTTGAGAACGCCAATATGCAGGGAGGGGCCGCTCCCTACGTGGGGACTGAAGCTAGTGCCCTTATTACTACATCCACTTTTCTTTGGGTGGGCTGAGCGTGTCTGTTAGTGAGGGACCAGCCACCCCCCACTGGTAACACCCCTGATGTCAAGGATGGAGCAGAAGCGAAAATGACCAACCTGCCCCGGAAACAGCGCCCGGTCGTCGACGTTCTCGCTCGGTCTCCTCTTCGTCTCCCCCGAAGCATCTCTTCCCTTCCCCGCTAGAGCACATTTTCTCCAAGTTTGAACGAAAGACCGCCCAGATGTGTCGCTCCAACACGGGAGTAAAAAGGACGAACCCTCGAAAAGGACTGCAAAGTGATACGTCTGTCGAGCTTATATAGTTTTAACTACAGGACTTTCTTGATATTTTCTTGTTCGTCAGCCATTACACCTTCACCATCGAAACCCCACCGCAATGGATTGTGGTACACAGATATAGACGACTGAATAGGTCGGTGTTTTGTAACAGCCCGCTAACTAGCATGCCTACGTGGCGGCCATTTTGGTCAGGGCAACTTCGTGCAATGGATGAACATTGAAAAGAAACGTGCTTATTTTAAAACTGATATTCGTGCGGGTAACTTGTTGTTATCAACGTTACGGAAAATTAGCTTGAAAACATTTAAAAACTAAAACATTCTTCGGTAAAAAAAACCCAAGTTATTAAAACAACAATATATAAATAATTATAGAAGTGTAGCGAGCAGAGACGGGAGTCGTAGGCGGAGTGTCAAACAAAGGTGCCAGCTGCTTTAATGACATTTAAACTTGCAATAACAAAACAAACACGAGAGTGGCTCGAGCCGGCCGAATTAAGAGTCCCCCTAGGAACTCGCTAACTAAACAATGGTTCCGTGGGTGTATTATGTAAAACCCACTACAGAAGTTAAATTTTAACACTGTATAAAAAAACGCTGAGAGAAACCTAAAAAATCGGTGTAAGAAGGACATTTTGAGACTTTAAAAAAATCGCGTAACCTTTTTTTTACAATGTTTTTTTTTTTTTTTTGCAAATCAAGGTCGATGAATTACCACATACTGAATGTATATATATATATATATATATATATATATATATATCACTTGCAAAAATCATCCATGTATAAATATATTTCTAAAAACTAAAAACTCTTAAGTTAAAGGAAATGATTCATCTGACGTCTACTGAAGTGACCGTATAGATTATGATCACTTGCTACGGGAACGGTTAAAACACAGTTCCGGAAACCATCGAGAGGACCGTTTTACAAGACTTTTTCTTGTACTTTCACTTTGTAAATCAAGGGAAGTGAATCTGGCGTTGTGACGCAGTTTTATTTTTTATAAACAATGTCGGCTACCAAGGACTGGAGCTCTCAACACAATTGAATAATGAAAAAAATCAAGGCAAACCAAGTTCATTCCAGTTTTCCGGGGCTTTACGTTACGATGTTGAGTGTATTCATGGGAAGCTCAATTAACCGGCATTCTCTTTTAGATTTTTTTTTGGCTCCGTCCACGTGCAATGGAACTTTCTGATACTTTGACATGACTAGCTGAGGCTCGCAGTGGGCACGCAGCTCAAACGGGCACGTCCTACCTAGTCCTCTCTATACCTGTGGTATACTCTTCTTCTTCAAGTTTAACGGCGGTCAGCATCCATTATTTGTTGCATTACCGCCCCTCATCAGTTTTCGTGATTTTTTTAATTCACTCTTTTTTTTCAAGAGAAGTTATTTTAAAAATCGGGGGTGTCCAAATTTCTAGAAAGCAGGTTCATATTTGGTAAGCTGAAAATGCATGGTTCCGACTTTTAAGCCTGGTATTATTTGAACAGTCTTTTAAAAAATGTAACTGCACTTCAGCACTTTCTGGAGACGATGGTTGAGTGCTGCGTGAAGATGACGATGTCAGGAGATGACAACGATTCATCCGTAGAACAGCACCGTCTTGGGTGGTGATGTTGTAAGATCTATTTGTAGCAGCCTCTACCGAGACAACGGCTGATCTAGACCATGACTTTTCTTGGTCCAGCCTGGTGTAGACCACTTCTCCTGGTTGTGGAGCTGGTAGCTCCTTTGTGAAATCCTGAAACACTGCACTGTTAAATTGTGGACCGTTATCACTCCTGGCCTGGTACACGACACCAAATCTAGCAAACATAGTTTTCAGTTTCTGAATTATGTGTGAACTGGTGGTTGAGGACAGGTGGAGTATTTCCAGGAATCGGGTGTCGTAGTCTGATACGATCTGGCAGTTGTGGTTGTGTTCGTACAGGTCCAATACAATTATTTGCCAAGGTCGATCGGGTAGTGGTGTAGAGATGAGAGGTTCTTTTTGTTGTTTCCTTCTCATTTCCAGACACATTTGGCATGTGTCCTTTAACTTTTTGGACAGCCCTGGCCACCACACTGATGTCTTGGCTCTCCCTCTACACCCTGAACCCTCTTAAGACTAGGCCGCCTTCAACAGAGAGCTCTGACTTCACTTTGGTGAACTCCCTCGCATCCAAAGGGACCCTAGTTATGTGTTCAGGCCACCGTGACCTGGAAAGCTTACTGACTCACTGTAACTCTGTGTCAGTTGAAGTGACATTTCTGATGTTTTTAGGTCTCCTTGGTGTAGCTGGTATTCCCCCACTACTGTGGCTACATAGCTGGCTACATCACAGTGTGTCACGTCCCCTTCGCTGCATGTCAGTGGGCTGCCGATAGTGTGTCCTCTACCGCAAGGGTTTTACCTGGTGCATACACGGCCACAGAGCTGAACCTCATGAGCCTCATCAGTAGACGCTGACATCTGAGAGGGACATTTTCCAAGCTCTGACTGTTGATAAGAGGTACCAACGCCTTGTGATCTGTCACTAACCTGAAACATTCAAGGCCATTTAGGTATCTGTTGAACTTTTGACATGCCCACATGCCTGCCAGACACTCCTCTTTCTGGGCATAACATGTTTCTGCATCAGATAGTCGTCTGGAGCAGTATGCCACTGGTTTCCACCGTTCTCCATGAAGTTGTAACAGCACACCCCCAGTCCAAAACTGCTAGCATCTGCTGACACTGCCATGGGTTTGGTGACATCATAGTAGGCCAGCACCGGTGCAGTCGGCAGTAGTTCTTTTATGTTTTCGCAAGCTGTCTTTTGAGCATGTCCCCATGTCCAGTTATTCTTGTCCTTCAGCAACTCATGGAGCGGCTGCCCCACAGTGAAGATATACTTGCCTGTTGAAAGTCACCAATCCCAGGATTCGCATTAGCTCAGTGACATATCCTGGAGAAGTCATTTTCTGATTTGCTGCAACCTTTTCAGGATTAGGTCCAATCCCTGACTTGTCGATGAGATTCCCCAGGAACTTTAGTTGGCTTTGCCTGATGGAGCACATCTCCTTATTCAGCTTAAGTCCGGCTGACTAAATGTGACGCATCACTTTGTTGCGATGTCTGTTGTGTTGCTCCATACTGGTCCTGTAGACCTAAATATCATCCATGAAGACCTCCACACCTCCCAGCTTGCAAAGTTTCTATCATCCTCCTCTGGAATATTTCAGGTGCACTAATAATTCCAAAAGGCAAGCGTTTAAAACTGTACCGACCGAATGGAGTTATAAAGGCGATGAGCTTGCAGCTGTCTGGATGCAGTGAAATTTGCCAAAACCCGCTGGCTGCACTGAGTGATAAAAAAATGGTTGCTCCACTTAGCTTGGCTGTTATTTCATTCACAGTAGGTAGGATGTATCACTCCCATTTGAGAGACTCACTCAGTCTTTTAAGATCAACACACATGTGAGCTTTATCTGTGTTCTTCTTTGAGACAGGCATCATAGGTGCACACCCCCCAGTAGGTTGTGTCACGGGCTCAATGATGCCATTACTCTCCATTCTCTTTAGCTCTTCTTTTACCTTCTGGAGCATAGGGAGTGGTACTCGGCGTGCACTATGTACAGCATACGGCTGGGCATTGTCTTTAAGCTGTATTCTAACCGGCTCTATTTTCAATGTCCCATAGTCTCCATGTTGCTCAGTGTTCAAACTGACTTTGTCAATTCTCCTCACAAGATTATTTTTCACCGATATGGACCGTCTTAAATGATTATTGAGAGTGGTGCCCCTTACTACATAGGCTGCTGGTGGATATGATTTTCCTTTGTAAGTTACTGTGGCCTGGAACCTCCCTAGACAATGTAGCTCTCCACCTGGGCCGTCCAGTGGAATGTCTGGTGGCTCTAACACACTTTCTGGAGTGTATGTGTTGTATGTCGCCTCACTGACTACATTCACATCTGCCCCGATGTCGATTTTGAACATTATTGGCTTATTATTTAGCTGGAGCACAACTGACCACTGTTCTTTTACATTTTCCACATGTGTCACAGCACCAAGGAAGTAGGCTGACTGCTCGGGTTGTCCTGAATGTTCTGCCGGCTCACTAATCTCATTCACTTGCTTTTCATTCCTGCACACTCTAGCCTTTGTGACAGATATGGCAGGTACATATCTTGGCAGGGCAGCTTTCATCTTTCCTATGCTGTGTTTTTCCACCTTTAATACATTTTTTCATTCTTTCTCCCCACCTTGTGGTTTAGACTTTGGGTATCTGTAGCTCTGCTTTGTAACTTCATGCACCGTCGTCACTGCTTCTCTTTGCATGTTGACGTGCGCAGTAATCTCTTCCACCTGTCGAACTACTTGCTCAGTCTAAGTCAAAGTCAGGCCTTCTATCAACTGAAGCCTACGCGACACTTCCTTGTCCGATATTCCAAGAACTATCCGGTCCCGGATGTTTTCCTCACGGCTCGTGTCAAAATCACAGTTCTCTGAGAGTTCATATACAACCCTTATGAAGCTTTCTGCCCTCTCCCCAGGCTTCTGAAAATGCTGATTAAAACTCGCGTTCGTGGATGATATCCCTCCGCGGAACGAAGTAGTCGTCAAACTTCTTTAGCACAAGGTCATAATTCTTCTCTTCACTGTCATTAGCAAAAACAAAAGACTTGAATACATTCTCCGCCTCGCTTCCCATTGCGTATTTCAAGCAGCTTACTTGAACAGGTCCATCGTCTTTGTTTAGTTTCGTGGCGATTCTGTAGTGCTCGAAACGCTGCCTCCAGTCCAGCCATTCTGACAGCTTTTTGAAAGCAAAGTTCGTTGGAGGATTAAACTTGTCCATTCTGGAAATACAAGATACAATAAACAACTTGAAAATACATAAATCACCAGGAACGGATGGATTCTCAGGGGTGTTCTACAAAAGCTTTAAGGAAGAATTAACACCAGTACTGCATAAAGTATTTAACTATGCGCTAACAAAAGGAGATCCGCCCAAATCATGGTCAGAAGCCATCATAACAGTCCTGCATAAAGAAGGAAAAGATCCAATGTTGTGTGAAAGCTATAGACCAGTTAGTTTAGATAGATAGATACTTTATTCATCCCCGCAGGGAAATTCACTGTGTAACGATTTAAAAATTCTTACAAGCATACTGGCAAAAATAATGCAGAAATTCATAGCGAAATTAATAAAACGGATCAAATAGGGTTTATTCCGGGAAGGCAGGGTGCAAACAATATTAGGAGGATAGTAAACATAATTTCGAGCACAAAATCTGAAGCCCAACCCTCGATGTTACTGAGCTTGGATGCCCAAAAAGCTTTCGATAGGGTGAAATGGAGCTTTTTACATCAAACACTTATAGCTTTTGGCTTCCATCAAAAATTTGTAGAATGGGTGAAAATAATCTATGAAAATCCTAAATCTCGTTTTAGAGTAAATGGTCACTGCTCAGATTTCTTTGATATCAAAAGGGGAGTCCGGCAAGGGGACTGTTTAAGTCCACTCTTGTTTGCAGTAAGCATAGAACAACTCGCGGAATCAATAAGACAAAATGAGCAAATAATGGGGGATATTAGATGAAGGAGGAGAAGAACATTGAATATCACTGTTTGCAGATGACTTGATGGTAATGCTGAAAGAGCCCTCTTTATCAATACCACCACTGTTGGAGAACCTTAAAATATATGGAGAAGTAGCTGGGTATTTAAATAATGAGAGCAAATCAGTAGCAATGATGATATCAGGAAAATGTCTAACAGATGTGATTGAAAGATTTGATTTCAAATGGACAAATAAAGGGTTTAAATATTTGGGGGTGACTATTACACCACATTCCACACAGCTGTTTGATGCAAATTACGGAATGTTGATGAAAGAAATAATTTGGAAAGATGGGAAATTTTGCCCTTAAGCCTTATCGGAAGGGTAGAAACAATTAGAATGAACATATTTCCAAGACTATTCTTTCTGTTTCAGTCCCTTCCTATTCTGATCCACATTTAAAGTGTTAAATAAATTGATATCAAAATTATTTTGGCAAAATAAGAAACCGAGAATAAAATACAAAACGCTTTTAGCTTCCAAAGAAAAAGGGGGCCTGGAGCTACCCAATATTAGATATTATTATTGGGCCGCTCAAATTAAAGCTCTTATTTTGTGGATGACTACAGACAAATATACGATATCGGTGGACATGGAGCAGCGATCTTGTCCAAATGTGCCTGTGGACATATTAGTAGTGATGTGGCAGAAGTTAAAAATCCAGAATGAATGGATTAAAGGAACTATTTAAACATGGTGAACAATACAAAAAAAATATATCAAGGGCTGTGAATAGGGCTACAAAAATAGAGAAAACCCCAGACTTGAAACCTGGGGTTATGGATGTAGGATTTGAAAAATGGGCCCGAAAAGGATTAATGTTGATTACCAAAATGTTCGAAGGACAGACATTGAAATTGTTCGAACAACTCCAACAAGAATTAAACCTACCTAGAATTGATTTTTACAAGTATTTGCAACTCAGGCATTACCTCCAGAAACATGATGAATGGGGGAAAATATGTAAAGAGCCAACTAAGGTTGAGGAATTATTAATATCATACTCAAAAGGACAATCAATAAAGGGGGTTATCTCAAAATTGTATAAAGTTCTGCGAATGGATCTCTGTAATAATGACATGGTGGTTAAGGACAAATGGGAACAAGAAGCTAATGTAGTGATAAAAGATGACAAATGGGAAAAAACTTTGAAAGAGGGACACAACATAACCAGTAGTCCGACATGGAGGGAGTTTGAATGGAAAGTAAAAATGCGATTCTTCGATACACCCTCTATCACTTCAAAATATAAAAATACCTCAAATCTATGTTGGCGTAACTGTGGGAGGGTCAGAGATTTTACGCATATTTTCTGGAATTGCCCTGTAATATTAAATTTCTGGAGAAGTATTCGGACAGAAATAAAATGAATTATTGGTTGGGAGTTGCGGTTGGACCCAGTGACCTACGTATTAGGAATTTTGCCAGAAGAATTATTGACTGTTCAACATAAATATGTATTAAGGGTTATGCTTCTGGTAGCAAAGAAAATGATCACAGTGTCCTGGCTGAAACCACAACCTCCTGACATAAAACAATGGAGAGACAAATTAAACCAAATGTACATTATGGCAAAAATCACTGACTTCAATTGAAACTAGATCAATTCGAGAAAAGATGGAAGCTTATCACACCATTTTTGCTTGATTTCTAAACACCTCACATTTTATTTTATTTATTTTACTAACATTTTTTGTTGTTGTTTCTTTTGCGATTTATGGGTATGTCAATTGTATATATTTTTTGTCTGTTTTGCTGTATGATGGAGGAATCAAACATCTGTCATAGTGTGTATGAGAAATAAAAATATTAAAAAAACAAAAAAAAAAACAAAAGGAGAAAATAAAAAAAACAGGTTTGTGGTTATCTCCTTCAATAAGTATATTACCAACAATAATTTAATGCAGAAAATCAATTTATAATTTGAATACGAAAATGTATTATTCTACTTAATTCGATTTGCATGTATTTTTTCCTTCTACGGTGAACGTCCAAGCGACTTCATTTTTGAACTTTTTTGATAATAAACCTCATTCATGTCGAGCAATTCAGTATCTCACAATAAAATGTTAATTAACAATAGATATGATATAATGAAACACATATAACATGTTAAACGACATAAATGAACACGTTTGAAAAATAAATATGGTGTAAGATTATTTTGTATTTTGTAAGGGAAAATACGACCGTTTGTAAGGGCATGAAGCCCTGGAGCTTGACAGGTATCCGATTTATCCCACTTCTTTGCGTTTCGCACAGCAGAAGGCTGCCATTAAAATGAATACAGCGCAGTATGAATCTGCATGGGAACTTTACTTTGTGGTTTGAGGACCTGCAGCAGAAACAACCACTGATCACTTTCCTCATCGAACCTTTTAATGCAGAGACTGACTGCCTGAAATCCCAACTGGAGATGATTGAGCTACGCAAAGATCACAGGCTGAAATCTCTTTTGATAGAAGGCCCTGTTACGTTTTGGAGAACCGTGTCGACTGAAAAACACCCATGTGTAAGAAGAGCCTCTCTCAATGTTCTCGTCAACATATGTCTGCGAGTCCCTGTTTTCTACCTTGAAACACGTGAAATCAATGATGGGACAAAGACTCAATCCGACAATTGAGAATATGTTACACATTTTTACTTTACATACTTTTATGAGGGGCAGCACGGCGGCGCAGTGGTTAGCGCGTGTGCGGCACAGTTCTGAGATCGTGGGAACCTCCTGAGTGGGTTCAAATCCAGCTCCCGGCCTTACTGTGCGGAGTTTGTATGTTCTCCCCGTCCTTGCGTGGGTTTCCTCCCACATTCCAAAAACATACATTTCAGGTGAATTGGCCGGTCCAAATTGTCCCTAGGTGTGACTGAGCGAGTGAGTTGTCTGTCCCTGTGTGCCCTGCGATTGGCTGGCAACCAGTCCAGGGTGTCCCCTGCCCACTGCCTGATGATTGCTGGGATGGGCTCCAGCATCCCCGCGACCCTACTGAGGATAAGCGGTGCAGCTGATGAGATGAGATGAGATGAGATACTTTTATGAACATGATAAACATGATCAATTCCAAAAACGATCATTGTGACACAAAATAAAAGCCAAACAACAAGAGCGAAGGAGAATTCTTGCTTAATCAGAAATACTGCTGACCTTTCAATAGATTTTTGCAGCTCAAATAAATGACAAAAGATAAATGAAATCGATAAACATAAGTAAAAAAAAAGCCTACAAAAAATACATATCACTCCAAAAACTTTGTGTTTAACTCTCGTGTTGTATGTCAAAGTGTCCTTGGACAAGACACTGAATCCCTAATGCCCCCAATAAGCAGTTCGGCACCTTGCATGGCCGCTATTGGTGTGTGAGTGTGTGTGTGAATGGGTAAGTGTGAAGTACATTGTAAAACGCTTTGGGAGCTCTTCATTGACTTGAAAAGCGCTGGAGAAATGCAGACCATTTACCATTTACTCCAAGTGGCAACAACTGACTACAAAGCTGATTTTCAGAGGATTACCGGAAAGTGTGTATTGATAAAGTAAAAATTCCAACAGCTTCCAATAAAATTTCTTTTTACGTGACATTTTTATTTTGCCCTAGTGTAGTTTGGAAAAAAAAACTGTCTGAACATTCTTATGTGAAAATTTTAAGAATATTTTAACACTTTCCTAATACGTTTTTAATTGTGTGTGTTCATGTCGGTCTGTCTGTCTGTAATGGCAGGTCAGTGCATGGTGTAGCTCTTTGACTCTCACAGTTGAAAATGTCATCTCTTTGTTTCAAGCTTGTACGCCACCCCCTGGTATTGCAAAAAGGGTAAGAGAAGTACCAGTATATCACCGCTAGATGGCAAAGTCTCACAGGTCAGAGAAGGGTGCTTGGGCCAGGTCGTCAGACCTGCTCAATAATAGATCATTAATGCCAACAATTAAATGGTGTCGTGTGAGACTGACATTTATCATCTATTTTGTAGATGAGGTAAAAAAACAACCAAAAGACAACCAAAAGACAACCAAAATATACAAAACAAATGTGTAACACCAGCTGGGGCGAGGCCATCCACCTGGGTCCCGTTACACATTAACTTTATTTAAATTCGCGTAATACGTCGCGTTAAACTTCTGCCAAGTTTACAATGTCCACTTAACTCCAAGCTTCGATTGATATTTTGCGCCGACCTATCTAGTCTTCTATGTGTTTCTGTTGTTGCGGGGGGTTTTGGGGTTTTTAAGGGTTATTGTTCTGTCTTCGTTATTCATTATCCATTATCCGTTATCGGTCAATTCATTATACGCTACAAAGCCTAGGAGCCGGGACACTTACTCTCAGCCAAAAGGCTAAGCTAAGGTCCTAGCCCTAAAGCCTTGTTGCGATCATTGCGAATGCACCGTTCCCGGAGGTACTGCAATACCGGGCCGATGCGTGGAGTGGACAGAGCAAGCGTTGCATTCCCCAAAAGACGACAACTGAGTGTTCCAACCTCCGACCAGGAGAAAGGGTATGTACCCCAACTTTGCAACCAGGACCTCCCACCTCGAGTGTCCTTTCAATGACATTTCCCTGGTTGGGGGTTGGAAAACCCCGATTTCTCACATTCTTGAGATGCTTTTCGGTCGTATCTGGTAGGATCTCCCGACACGCCAATTTTCACGAATGCAGCATGTGATCTGTGCTCCCTGTACCCACAATCCATTGCGGCGGTGTTTGGAAGGAGAAGCTGTCATGGCTGCCGTACCACTGCCGAACAAGAGAATGTCGAGAAAACTACCAAAAGTCCCGTAGTCGACTTAATACGACGTAAGCTCGACAGAAGTATCACTTTGCAGTCCTTTTCGAAGGTTTGTCCTTTTTACTCCCGAGTTTGAGCGACACCTCGGGCGTTTTTTCGTTCGAAGGCAGAGAATATGTGCTCCAACGGGGAAGGACCTCTTCAAGAGAAGCTTCGGGAAGCCAAAGAGGAGACCGATTGTGAACGTCTACGACCGGACGCTGTTTCCAAACAGCTCGGGGCAGGTCCGTCATTTCCTTGACATCATGGGCGTTACCAGTGGGGGGTGGCCGGTCCCTTAACCACGGGCACGCTCTGCCCACCCAAAGAAAAGTGGATGTAGTAATGAGGGCAGCCTGGGCAGCGCATACGCCATCTATTATATAATTGTGTAGGTCATCAGACACTAGCTTGGACTCTCCTGCCCCATCAGCACACAGTGTGCGCATCTGTCCCCATGGAGGGAGCAGCCCCTCCCTGCACATTGCTTCGTATTAGTGGCAGGAATTCTGTTTATTTATTTATTTTTTAAGAGAAGCGACTCTTTCAGCTTGACTGACCGAAAGCAAACGGCTGTTTTCGTCTCAGAAGTGGCTCTTTAGATTATTTTTGTTGATTTTATGCATGTATGACTAATTGTTATGCAACACTACGCACAAAACGACTTAAAAGTGGGGACAATTCAGCATGAAAACACAAAATAGACCAAAATGAAAAAAAAAAGAAGCAAAAAATCAAAAATGGTAAAGCAATTAAAATAGGTAAAAGGATAGGATACAAATAAAAGTAGTCAAAAGGAGTCTCAACGATCACTGATGGAGGGAGACTCATTTGAAGTTGAACAGCCTTCGGTCGTATTATTATTTATTGGATGCGATCAAATCATCAAATGTCACATAGTAAAACAAAATGTGCTGAACAATAAGCTAAATTAGCTGTCCGACACCAAGTGACAAGAAATGTTCGAATCTCACTTAAGACACACCAACATTTAATATCTTCAAAAGTAACCTCATACTTTTTTTCCCTCGTCCTTGAGGGAGAAGGGCGAGTTTAGAAGATTGCAAGGTTCAGGCGTTCTGACTATTCAGATTGGCACCTGGAGCAGATGCATGGTACTGTAGAACCTGCTGCATCTTTTGAAATTTTGAGACAGGAAGCTTGCAAACACCCATTGTAACCTGCTTAAATGTCTTAAAGTCTGGAGAGCGCTGTTTTTCAGATCAAACGTTTTCAACTGGACCAAAATGTAATTAAAACAAATAAAATAAAACATTTGTTTTAAATTGCTTCGTATTCATGTCGTGTTTTTTGTTGGTTTCAATTGTGTGTTTTTTTTGTCAACTTTGTCTTAACTTTAACATCCAAAAGGCATTCAAATAGTCTTGAATTTAACTTGCCTTAAGCCGTAGGAACCCTGTGGTGTTCTGTGTGTCCCTTTGTGAGTTTCTGTGAATAAAGGCGTCACAAATAAATGCGATTTGACTTGTTTGTTGCAGACATCGGTGAAGAATATCTTCCTACTGCGTGGCAGGAACCAGAGTTGCCAGGAACTGTTTACAAGACACTTCGAGTTGTGTTGAACAGAGCAGGTTGGTCGTTTTACTTTCTGCAACGTCCTCGACATCTTGTATTTGGCCGTCGACATCCACCGTACTTTCCTTTCGAATAAGGTCCGGGCTTCTGTCTCGCTCATTTTTTCAAAATACATATAGTGAAAAAAATAAGTATTTGAACACCCTGCTATTTTGCTACATCTTCCGCTTAGAAATCATTGAGGCATCTGAAATTTTCATCGTAGGTGCATGTCCACTGTGAGAGAGAAAAACTAATGCTAACAATCCACAAATCACAATGCATGATTTTCTCAAGATTTATTTGTCAAACGTTTCCAGTCGTCTTTCACCAGCTTTGCACACACTGCTGGAGATTTCTTGCCTCACCCCTCCACACAGATCTTCTGTCGCTGAGAAACACAGACTTGGAGCTCCCTCAAAAGATTTTTGATTGGGTTCAGCTCTGGAGACTGTGTGGACCATGCTAGAACCTTCATATGCTTCTTACGGAGCCACTCCTTGGTTTTCCTGGCTGCGTGCTTGTTGCGGGTTGTTGCAGTGTTGGAACACCCGCCACGACCTGTCTTCAATGATCTGACTAAGGAGAGTAGGTTGCTTCCCAAAATCTCACAATATACGGCCCCAGTCATCCTCTCTGTAATGCAGGGAGCTCCATTTACTAGCTCTCTGCTTGCTAGTCGAAACTCCCTCGGACTCTCCCTCCTACTGCCCCTATGTTTTATTGAAGTCACAGGTACGGGAATGTTGAGACAAAAAGAAAAAGACCACCACCCCTGGAAACGTAAATAAAGACAGGAAGACCAGGGGGTGCCAAAAAGGGCCATAGAACTGATTAGAAATACACACCTTGAGAAAATATGTTTAAGCTTACTTTACAATTTCCTACAGTAATCTTGGAAACGGTGGTCCCAGCTCTTTTCAGGTCATTGATCAACTCAGTTCGTGTAGTTTCGGGCGGATTCCTCACCTTTCTTAGAATCATTGAGACCCCACGAGGTGGTATCTTTCATGGGGCTTCACTCCAGTTGAGACATACCGTCATGTTTAGCTTCTCCCATTTTCGAACAATTGCTCCAACAGTGGACTTTTTTTCACCAAGCTGCTTGGCAATTGCTCCGTAGCCCTTTCCAGCCTTGCAGAGGTGTACAATTTTGTCTCTTGTGTCTTTGGACAGCTCTTTGGTCTTTGCCATGTTCCCAGTTAAAGTCTCACTGATTGTGTGGGGTGGACAGGTGTCTTTATGCAGCTGATGAACAGGTACATCCTATTCAGGATGATACATCGAGTGCAGGTGGACTTCTAATAGGCGGACTAACAGGTACCTCTGGGTCAGAATTTTGGATGATGTACAGGTGTTCAAATCGTTATTTGCAGCTGTTCAAACATATAAATTGTTATAAAATCATGCATTGTGATTTCTGGAATTTTCTCTTTAGTTTCTCTCTCACGGTGGACATGCACCGACAATGAAAATTTCAGACCCCTCCATGATTTCTAAGTGGGGGAAATAGCAAAACAGCAGGGTGTTCAAATACTTATTTTCTTCACTGGACCTTATATCTTGGGCTAAGAGACAAGGTTACTTACTGTAGTTTCTGCAACATCCGTGACAGTTAATTAATGGCAAAATGAAGCCCCATAAAGCAGTGAAGCCCTGCAGGGAAATTTTTCACACACAAGTAGGATGAATTGTGTCCTCTCGTGGACAGAATAGTTTATAACGTGCTGGGTGCATGCAATAAAATATTGGGGTGTCAATCATTCTCTGAAAGAGTGCTTTAACATGAATTATTCCGTGGCACTCGGTCTATGTTTGTGCTCATGCAACAAGTGAAAATGCCAAATAAGGAGGTAAAACAAAATGCTTATTCCAGACGTTATTTTCCAAGGTACAGCGTTACTTTGGCGTTTTTACTTCAAACGACACTCTTTGCTAGAGAATCATTCTCTTCTCACGCGTTCGGCGGGGCATCAAATGACTCCGCTTACGTCATCAACACACACATCGGCTCGCGCTACACGAACCACTCCTAAAATCCTCGGCACACGCTTCATGGATTCGAACTGACAGGCACATTACCAGTTGACATCTAACGTTCGTCTGTCGAGTAGTACAAGACCCTGGCTTCTCCCTCGCTGATTCTTTTCAAAGACGTATATTTTTACACGTAATAAATGATGTAAGTTGTTGTAGTGATGATTTTGCTTTATTTGTGTGTGTGCGGATTTTACACGACCATGTGTTTGATTGTAGACTTTCTCTCTTAAGGATGTGTGAGCAATGCTCAATTGAGTTCAAAGAGCCCTAATTATTTTTTCCATTGCCCCTATCTGCCGGTATGTTTCTTTTATTAGGCCTGTTCAGGGCGGAACAAAGCCCCCAAAATATGAAAAAAAGTGTTCATTTGAGCGTGTCTAAGAATTAAATGCAAAACGTGTGTTTTACCGTGGTGCCATGTCCTGGCTCAGTCATGATTACAGGCTTGAGTTTTAAAATGTCGCACTCAACCTTTAAAAACACCCCCCCTCGCTCCTGTCACAGTTTCTGCTTAAATATGTTTTATATTGTGTAAATTCAAAACTATTTGGCAGCACATTGGTAATTGCCCTACTTTTATATGTAATGTTATTTTTTGAATTAAATGTTACTTTTAGATTCTGTTTTTCTCTAAATTCTATGTGTAAAGGTGCACGAAATGGGGCGGATTTGAATTTCATGACTCTGTGTAATGACAATAAGGGCGTTCAATTCAGTTTCCAAATTTTGCTTTCACGTAAATAAAATAAGGGTTCTGACTAATAAACAAATGGAATGGTGAGATACTGTTGTAGAAAGTAGATAATAAGTAAGGATAAGGAAAGTTGAACCTAAAATGAACTTCAAGCAAACAGTCTTGGAGCTGACAAGAGCCTATTGTGTGTAGACATCTGGCGGAAGTCATGGGATGATGATGATGTTGCAGGCTTTTTGTCGAGTGAACCGGGGCGGGCGCCTGTCACGAGTTATCATGAGTTGTTTTGAGCAATGCAATAAAGAGTGTTCCCTTTTTGCCGTATCTCCTCTGCGTATTTTTTGGGGCGACGCCCAACGACATTTCCTCCAAAAAGGGGAGAACTTAAACTGCATAAGAGCAGGTGTCGAGCATGTTCTCCAGCCGGAGGCGAGAAAAGTGAATTTGGAGCGTGCGTTTTTTAGATGGGAGGCGGACTTCAACATGATCGGTTGACCTTAAGCCAATCCATCCCTTTGGGAGTTCAGTCACTTCCCGTAAGTTGAGTCATCTGGCTGTGTTTCTCCTACATATATAATGTAATAACTTCATTATATTTATGAAATTCACATTAATTTTAAATAATACTTTTTTAATAATACACGTTTTAGAAACCCAGGAGGGACCAATTAAACCCCAGCAGCCAGCCAGACTCTTCCTCTTATATGGCAAACACTGTGTGTTTTTTGTTGATGCCCTTGCATCATCCATTTTGGCCTGGTCAACGGGATGACTTCATGTGTGGCTCCTTCTCAAGGTTTCTTCATTTTCCTCATGCTGGGATTTTTTTAGTTTGTCCTTGAATATCTAAACAATACTTTCCATAAACACAAGGGCACTTTGCTTGAAAAACTATCATTTGATTGCGAGAACACGAAACTTATGCATGAGTTTTGCAAGAATTCTCAGCCCCTGATGTCTCGGGTGACGTGATCACATGATTCAGGTCGTCATGGTGATCGTCCTACGATACGTCATCACAACAAAGGCCCTTGGTCATTTTTTTAGAAAGACTAAAGATTTGAAGCGTTAACAGTATGTACTTATATCTTTGCTTTTGTACTCACCGCCATACAGAATAATACGGCGAATACAGGAAAAAAAAGCGGCAAATGACAAAGGAATCTTGTCAAAGCCACTCCTACCATCTAGTGGTGATTTAATTCCCAGGATTTAATACTTACTGATCAGCAGCGCCTAAGCCTTAAGAAATGCAAGAACTTTGCAAGAGTTCTCAGCCCCTGATGTCTCGGGTGTTGGATCACATGATTCAGGTCGTCATGGTGATCACAGGTTCCTACGATACGTCATCCCAACGTAGGCCCTTGGTCATTTTTTTAGAAAAAATAAAGATTTGAAGCGTTAACAGTCTGTACTCATATCTTTGCTTTTCTCGTTACACTGCGCGTACTTGGCATATACGCCGGCGCCTACTCACCGCCATACAGAGTAATACGGCGAATGCAGGAACAAAACGCAGCACTAAGTGTTGACAAAGATCTGATCAAAGCGACTCCTACCATCTAGTGGTGATTTAATTCCCAGAGGCCCAATACTTACTGATCAGCAGCGCCTAAGCCTTTTCATTTTTTTTTATGTTTTGGTACTTGGGGACAATGCTTCTGAAAATATGTGTGGAGTCACAATTAGGAAAAATTTACAAGACAATCTCAACAAAGCCACTCTTGGCATCTAATGGTGATTTATCATACTAATTTAATTCCCAGGGCCCTAATACTTACTGATCAGCAGCGCCTAAGCCTTTCGAATTTTTTTACGTTTTGGCACTCAGGGACAAGCTTCTGAAAACGTACTAATACGTGATGGCACTGAACGAGTGAAGGGTAATAAAAATAAATGTGACTTTTTTCTTGCAGACGTCAGCCAAAAATATCTTCCTACTGCGTGGCAGGAACCAGAGTTGCCTGCCGTTAAAATTGAGGAGGAGGAGGAGGAACTTAAGCCTTACCACGTTAAGCAAGAGACAGAGGATGGGGAGCCTGTTCGCGTTAAAGAGGAGGACGATTTTCCAGTCTTGCTAGTGGCCGGGGTCCATTCAACTGTCGAAGATCAAGTTCAACCTGAAGATAACGGTTGGCGGGAGCCTGAAAGCATCAGCTCCCGTCAACACGTGAAAACAGATGACGACGACACGTCCCACTCCGCAAACCCTGAAAGCGACTCGCAGTCGGAAGGTGGTAACACATGTTCTCTGTGTGGGAAAACGTTTCGACGCAAGTCTTATATGAAGTTGCATATGAAATTCCACGCTGGTGAGAAGGCTTTTGCCTGCTCAGTTTGCGGTAAAAAATTCACCCTAAATGGGTGCTTAAAATCACACCAACTAATCCACACTGGGGAGAAGCCTTTTTCTTGCTCGGTTTGCGGTAAAAAATTCACACAGAGTGGGGACCTAAAAAAGCACATTAGAACCCACACTGGGGAGAAACCTTTTGCCTGCTCAGTTTGCGGTCAAAGGTTCACTAACAGTGGGAGCTTAAAAATACACACCAGAACCCACACTGGCGAGAAGCCTTTTTCTTGTTCAGTTTGCGGTCAAAGATTCACCGAAAGTGGGAGTTTAACAAAACACATTAGAACCCACACTGGTGAAAAGCCTTTTTCCTGCTCAGTTTGTGGTAAAACGTTCACACAGAGTGGGAAGTTAAAATCGCACCAAAAAGCCCACAGTCGTGAGAAACCTTTCGCCTGCTCAATTTGTCGTCATTGTTTTACCGAAAGTGGAAACTTAAAAAAACACATGAGAATCCACACTGGAGAGAAGCCTTTTTCCTGCTCAGTGTGCGGTCAAAGATTCACTAAAAGTGGAAGCTTAAAGAAACACATTAGATCCCACACTGGCGAGAAGCCTTTTTCTTGCTCAGTTTGTGGTCGAAGATTTACCTTGCGTTGGGTCTTAAAACGACACATACGAACCCACACTGGCGAGAAGCCTTTTTCCTGCTCAATTTGTGGAAAACGATTCTCCCATCAAGGAAACTTTAATTCACACCAAAAAAACCACAGTGGCGAGACGCCTTTCGTCTGCTCAATTTGTGGAAAACAATTCTCACAGAATGGGAGTTTAAAATTACACCAAAAAACCCACACTGGCGAGAAGCCTTTTTCCTGCTCATTTTGTGATAAAAGATTCTCCCACAAAGGAAACTTGAAGTTACACATTAGAACCCACACTGGTGAGAAGCCTTTTGCTTGCTCAATTTGTGGAAAACGATTTTCTGAGAATAGGAGCTTAAAATCACATGAAATAACCCACACCGGGGAGAAACCTTTTTCCTGCTCAGTCTGCGGTCAAAGATTCACTAAAAGTGGTAGCTTAAAGAAACACACTAGAACCCACACCGGTGAGAAACCTTTGACCTGTTGACTTTTTGGTAAAAAAAAAAAATCATCCATATAGGACACGAGAAATTACACACCAGAACCCACAATGGTGAGAAGCCCTTTTCCTGCTCAATTTGTGGTCCAAGATTCACTGCAAGTGGGAACTTAAAGACACACATAACAACCCACACTGGCGAGTAGACTTTTGCCTGCTCGGTCTGTTGTCAAACATTCACTAAAAACAATTAATTGACCAAGTATCACGCTGTCTATAGGAACGTAACTGCTAAAAAAAAACATTTCCCCTGACTTTGCCAACACATCAAAAAACCCACATTCATTCACAGGGAGTGAGCAGACTCTCCAGCTGTATAATAAAGATTTGAAACCACAAAGTCTTCATCTGGATTCAAAAGATTAATGATTTGTGTCATTTTTCTTGATAGATGATCTATTTCCTCGTGTGTCCGCGTACAATTTTGCCTGTTATCAACAAGTATAATTATTATTTTTTGTATTTGTATTTGTATTTTATTATTATTCAGCCAGTATCAACCACCAACATGATATCTACCGGAAATCATTTTGTCACGCGAAGCTATCGACGTGACTCGTCGCCTTCGATCGGCGCCGGGTTTTTAGACCCAACTGCTGTGTTGGGAGTCATTAGGTGACCAAACCCCTCAATTCCAACCCTTAATGCCGAGCGACAAGCAGGGAGGCAATGGGTACCAATGTTGTAAGTCTTAGGTATGACTCGGCCGAGCCTTGAACCAGAGACCTCCCAGTCTCAGAGCGGGCGCCCTACCATCTAGGCCAGGGGTCGGGAACCTTTTTGACTCAAAGAGCCATAAAAACAAAATATATTAATTTTATTTTGGGAAAGAGACATATATTATGAGACAAATTTACTATAATGCTAAACACGCGCCCCAGACAAAAACTTAGTCTTCAGCACATTTATTTTTGATGATTTGATAAAAATTATGAAAAGAGAATAATGCCAGAGCCCGTGTCCCAAAATCAACAAACATACCACTTTAAACTTCTTGCAATTACTTAAGATCGGTTAAACTCACTTTGACTCTTCGTGATTTAGGGCTATACAAATAAAAATGACTTGACTTGACTTGACCCTTTTTTTTCATACATATTGGTTTCAAAACCAGATGTAAGCAGTTATTTTGTAAAAACGTCACAACATTCTGCAAAAAGGGAGCCTGATGTGCTTATCTATGGTGCAGACGGCGTAGGGCGAGAGATGGGAGGGAGGCTTGCACTTTTTGCATAGCTCCACCCATCCCTCCCACTCACCCAATCAAAAAACTTTAAATTCTCTTCCGGTGTTTTGGCGTATTTACAGTGTGTTCTGTGGATTCATCATAAGGTATCTGAACACTGAAGACAGATAATATAGTGAGGTTTTATATAACGGATTCTTTAGCGATGTACAGCCAGAACGAGGTTTTTTTTTTTTTTTTTTTTTTTTCGTGTGACACCTTGACTGTAAATTGTAGTGAAAAACGTGCCCTATATATTCTGCCAAGCACTACTCCGAAATCAGCTTTGGTGTGGCTTTGTGTGTACCTGAACAGGATTAGTAGCTTACGTTTTGGACGAGATGGAGAAAATTAGCATGCAATCAAATTTGTCTCCGAGCCACAGGTACTCATAGAAAGAGCCATATATGGCTCGCGAGCCATAGGTTCCCGACCCCTGATCTAGGCTATCGAGCTGGTCAAGCCGATGCAGCCGCAGCAAACTGGGCGCAGGCAAACAGGGCGCAGCCATTTTAGTCATTTGGTGACCAGACCCCCTAATTCCAACCCTTAATGCTGAGCGCCAAGCAGGGAGGCAATAAGTACCAATGTTGTAATTCTTAGGTATGACTCGGCCGAGGCTTGAACCAGCGACCTCCCTGTCTCAGAGCGGGCGCCCTATCATCTAGGCTACAGAGCTGGTTGTGACTTCCCAAAGCGCTTTACAATGTGCTCCACATTTCCCAATAGCGGCCTTGCAGCCATGTAAGGCGCTAACCTGCTTATTGCTAACCTGCTTATTGGGGGTATTAGGGGTTCAGTGTCTTACCCAAGGACACTTCGACATGTAACACGGACGAGCTGGGAATCGAACTGGGATCCCTTGATCCCAAGACGAGCGCGCTACCTCCTGAGCTACTGCCGCCCACCTAAGATTGCCCACCTAGGTCCCTAGGGTTGGGACCTGTTCTCACCAGAGCCACAAAGCTTGGAGAGCCTGTGGTTCTCTCCGTCCCTGTCGTCCGGACGAGAACAATCCCCGTGAAATCAACTGCCAAAAGATATAGGGACCTTTATTTCTTCATCTTCCTGGTTGGCCATGTGATGCCTCTAACACACCGCTCCCCTGAGGGACGTTTTGTTCTCAAAAGTACACAAAAAGGGTTAGTGCAACAACCTCTTTGGTGTTTTGGGCAAATATCCCATGTTGGCACTCTATGAAAACAATCCCTGATCATTTAAATGAGTCTATTATCTTCAAACCGGGTTCATTGATCGGTACTGTTAACCTGTTGCATAATTTCTTCCACCTTGCTAACACTGAGTGCTTGTGTCAACATTGTACTATATTCTTTCGTTTGATTCAATTTTCTTTGTCCTGTGAATAAAACGTAGTTTAATAAAATCAAACTGCGTGCATTATTTGTGGCTCGTTGTTATTTTTCTTCTGGTCCAATCAATCATTAGCCATATCAACGAACTATAAAATCCATCATTTAAAATTGAAAATATATTGTGTTTAAAGTTGCATCCTTCATGATAAATGCTAGACACAAGCTATTTCGAATGAATTTGTGTTGGAAACCCAGAGCACCGCCTGCTGACTGAATTGGTAACCACGGAATTAGATTCTGAACCAAGTAAATATTACTTAAAGCCATTTGGAAATGTGTTGTTATTTTGGCCATAAAAGAGTCAGAAATTATGTTATGAGTGATGACTTTTGCCAGAACCGAAACTTAACGATGTGTTAACTCAAGACAAAACAGAAAAGGGACTTGGATTTTCCTGGACCAAAATCAAGTTGAGACTGGAAATCACCATGACCACATTGTAAGACAACATTAAACTGAAATATGAACTGTTATAAGTATATACAGCACGTGACCCATCAGTAGCCCAATTCATTCCCCCTTAACAAACAAACCTAATAATGTTCAAATGAGTCCGATGCTTCAACACTTGGCATTCAAAATATCAAGATTTTGGAATGTTCTCATCCCAGTAACTCTAAATCTGATGTAGTTCACCAAGGACATGGTCTTGCAACCATGAAGTTCCATGATAGTACGTAACATCCGCGTGAGTCCAGTAAATCCGAGCGTGTAAAAAGGTTTACTCAAAAACACACCATAATACCGATGGATAAAAAAAAAATCAGTCGAAAAGTATCTCTGCCTTGTTACTAGCTGTGTATGGCCATTAACTTTTGATGGACAACTTTTTCGGCGGCTTCGCTTCTCGGTCCTTAGCCCGCATTAGCCTATAACGGTCCGTATTGCTAAAAATCGACAACGCCTCCTTGATTTCTGACGAACTCTAGCCAACCGTGACCGGGTCAAATGATAATTGACACATTGGTTGGCCAATAAAATTCGAAATAAGTCGATAAGAAGATGTGTCTATTTTATTCAAATTAAACCCTGAAATAAGTGTTCGTAACGCCACCAGTGATACACACCATTTTTAGGGGCACCTATGCAGAATTGGGATAGACGCGGAACGATAATTTAAGCAAGAAAAAATGGCCGAAATAATATACCTATTTGCAGAGGTTTTCGGACTGTAAACTGGTCTTCTCCAAAAAGCCACTTTTTGAAACACCTAAACATACCCATAGAAAAATGTGTAAAATGCACTATTCAGCTTTTAAATTGGGGATCCTGCAGAAACATGGGAGGTGCAAGAGGCAGTGAAAGAAATGAAAGGGGGGATGTACCTGGGTTGGATGGTTGTACTGCTGAATGCCTGAAAAAAGGCGGCACAGTTATGATTGACTGGTTAGTACGCTTGTTGAATGTATGCTTTTTAAGTGGTGTGGTTCCTGTTGATTGGTGTAGTGCATGCGTGGTGCCATTGTATAAGGGTAAAGGTGATAAGTATGAATGTAGCAATTCGAGAGGTATCAGTTTGTTGTCTGTGCCGGGTAAGCTGTATGGAAGAGTCTTGATTAAGAGAGTGAGAGGAAGAACAGACGAGGTGGTGGATGGAGGAGCAGAGTGGTTTCAGGAAAGGAAGAGGATGTGTGGATCAGGTGTTTGGTGTACGACAGGTGTGTGAGAAATATTTTGTAAAAGGGAAGGATGTTTATTTGGCTTTCATGGACTTGGAAAAGGCTTATGACAGTTGATAGAGAGGCGTTATGGCAAGTGATGTTAATGTATGAAGTGGGTGG
Source organism: Urocampus carinirostris (assembly GCF_059441175.1). Taxonomy (NCBI): domain Eukaryota; kingdom Metazoa; phylum Chordata; class Actinopteri; order Syngnathiformes; family Syngnathidae; genus Urocampus; species Urocampus carinirostris. The sequence continues at coordinate 27,115,215 of NC_142351.1, read as the reverse complement.
AAAGTTGTTGGAAGCATTGAAAAGTTTTTATGTGAGCAGCAGAGCATGTGTAAGAGTAGGGAGTGAGATAAGTGAGTGGTTCCCTGTGTTGACTGGTGTGAGACAGGGGTGTGTGATGTCACCATTGTTGTTTAATGTGTACATGGATGGCGTGGTGAGAGAGGTGAATGCAAGAGTATTTGGCAGAGGTGTCGAGATGGTGGATAACAAGGGAACTGTGTGGCAGGTAACTCAGTTGTTGTTTGCAGATGACACAGCGCTTGTGGTTGATTCTGAGGAAACATTGAGAAGGTTAGTAATGGAGTTTGGAAGAGTATGTGATAGGCATAAGTTATGTGTGAATGTTGGGAAGAGTAAGGTGATGAAGTTCACGTGATGGAATGTGCATGACTTTAGAAATAAGGTTACATGGACAGGTGCTGGAAGAAGTTGAAAGCTTTAGGTACTTGGGTTGTGATGTGGCTGCAGTCGGTGGAATGGAGTGCGAGGTATTGCGCAGAGTGAATCAAGGAAGCAAGGTTTTGGGTGCTCTGAGGAGAGTGAATAGCTACAAGAGTATGAGTATGGATGTTAAGAAGGGACTGTATGAGAGTCTGATTGTGCCGACTGTGTTGTATGGTGCAGAGACTTGGAGCCTGAATGCAAATTTAAGAAGGAAATTAAATGTTTCTGAGATTAGGTGTTTGAGGAGTATGTTAGGAGTGACAAGATTGGATGGATTGAGAAATAAAATTGTGAGAGACAGAACTGGAGTAGTGGAATTGAGCAAGCGTGTGGATGATAAAGTATTAAGTTGGTTTGGACACATGGAAAGGATGCATGAGGAGTGAATGTTGAAGAGTATCTACAGAGCAGAAGTAAATGGAAGGAGACCAAGAGGAAGGCAGCGATTGACGTGGGTGGATGGTGTTATGAGTGCACTGCAGGAAAGAGGTCTGAATTTAGTGGAAGCTAGAGCTCTTGTTGGTGATAGGAATGGGTGGAGGGGTGTTGTAAAAGGATAGTGGGATGTTTGGACGCGTTCTAAGGGATGGGCAGGGCACCCGTATGATGCGGCAGGGGTAAACCAGTGAAAGCTGTCGGGCCCTGCTATTGAACAAAAGAGTGTGTTGTGTCACCCTGACCCGAGTGACATGGCCGCTCTCTTGTGTCCCGTTTCATCTGGAGGGACGAAAGCTTGACCAACATAGGTGCCGAGGTGCCTAACTTGTTTGGGTGTTTGGGCATTTGGGTCGGCGATGGTCAAAAAAATGTTTGTGTGTGTTTTTTGCTATTTTTTCCCGATTTTAATTTGTTTGGTATTGTATATGCTTGTCTTGCTTTTGGTCACCCCTCTTGAGGGATATAACCAAGGTAGCTAGATAGATAGAAGTTTGGGATCCAATTTGACACGGTACCAGGTAAGGCTTTCGGCTATTGTCTCACCTGTTAAGCTACCCATGCTCCACTCATTTGCAGGCATTTGATTGTAAAAACAAATTCAGGCGAGGAAAAAAATAACCTTATATATATATATATATATATATATATATATATATATATATATATATATATTTATATGTAACCGCGGTGTACGTGTCCCACCAAAGATCCACATTCACGCTGGACTGGATGATGAGGTTTTTATTATTACAGTTTCTGCAAATGGATGAGTCACAACATTAGCTTTTCTGTTGGCTTTGATCTCTTTGATCTCATTGCAGTTCTCTCTGGTAAGACTGCCAACAAAGCATATCAAAGAGCTTTCTTTTCACTTTACAGAAAATACATTTTAGAATATCACAATACATTTTTACATCTTTACATTTTAACAAGATACTTTTAACAAGAGATCGTATAGTGGATTTTTAACGTTTACAATGGATTCAACATATTTTTCTTTCGTCTGAATTTTAACCAACATCATCCTTTTTTTAATGTATATGAAAAAATAGAAATAAAAACAATAATGAGTATAAAAACGGGTACAAGTTACCTGCAAACGGATGAGTCACAACATTAGCTTTTCTGTTGGCTTTGATCTCTTTGATCTCTACAAGGGTAATTCATAATTTAGTAAAACAGAAACAAAACGAAAATAAACCTAAACAACTTGACAAAATCAATCACATTACTGTGCATGTTGAGAGATTTGTCAGCTGGGGTTATAATGTTTAAAATTAACTTCTTTTGTGGAGCACCATAAGATGTGTCTTACCATTGCAGTTCTCTCTGGTAAGACTGCCAACAAACCCCGCCTGCCGGTCACATGTCAGAAGCCAAAACCAAACCCCACCCCATACCAGCAGATAGCACTGTTGGACTCATCATTGCAGGACATTTACCAAAAACTATACACATATTTCAGCAGGAATTTCAATAAAATAAAAGTTATTATTACACCCGTTACATATATATATATATATATATATATATATACTGTATATATACAGTGCATCCGGAAAGTATTCACAGCGCTTCACTTTTTCCACATTTTGTTATGTTACAGCCTCATTCCAAATTGTATTAATTTAATCTCTTATCTCAAAATTCTACACAAAATACTCCACTATGACAATGTGAAAAAGTTTTTTTATTTACTTTTTTTGAATTTATTAAAAATGGAAAACTAAGAAATCACATTTACATAAGTATTCACAGCCTTTGCTTAATACTTTGCTGATCCACCTTTGGCAGCAAATACAGCCTCAAGACTTTTTGAATATGATCCCACAAGTTTAGCACACCTATCTTTAGGCAATTTTGCCCATTCTTCTTTGCAATAAGTCTCAAGCTCAATCAGGTTGGATGGGAGACGTTTGTGCACAGCCATTTTTAGATCTCTCCAGAGATGTTCAATCGGATTCAAGTCTGGACTCTTGCTGGGCCACTCCAGGGCATTCACGGAGTGGTTCTGAAGCCAATCTTTTGAGATCTTGGCTGTGTGCTTTGGGTCGTTGCCCTGGTGAAAACTGAACCTTCGCCCCAGCCTGAGGTCAAGAGCGCTCTGGAGCAGGTTTTCATCCAGGATATCTCTATATATTGCTGCATTCATTTTTCCTTCTATCCTGACTAGTCTGCCAGTTCCTACTGCTGAAAAACATCCCCACAGCATGATGCTGCCACCACCATGCTTCACTGTAGGTATGGTATTGGCCTGGTGATGAGCAGTGCCTGGTTTCCTCCAAACATGGCGCCTGGCATTTACACCAAAGAGTTCAATCTTTGTCTCATCAGACCAGAGAATTTGTTTCTCATGGTCTGAGAGTCATTCAGGTGCTTTTTGGCAAATTCCAGACGGGTTTTCATGTTCTTTTTACTAAGGAGTGGCTTTCGTCTGGCCACTCTACCATACAGGCCTGATTGGTGGATTGCTGCAGAGATGGTTGTCCTTCTGGAAGGCTCTCCTCTCTCCACAGAGGAACGCTGGAGCTCTGACAGAGTGACCATCGGGTTCTTGGTCAGCTCCCTGACTAAGGCCCTTCTTACCCGATCGCTCAGTTTAGAAGGCCGGCCAGCTCTAGGAAGAGTCCTGGTGGTTCCAAATGTCTTCCATTTACGAATAATGGAGGCCACTGTGCTCATTGGGACCTTCAAAGCAGCAGAATTTTTTCTGTATCCTTCCCCAGATTTGTGCCTCAAGACAATCCTGTCTCGCAGGTCTACAGACAGTTCTTTTGACTTCATGCTTGGTGTTTGTGCTCTGACATGCACACTCAACTGTGGGACCTTATATAGACAGGTGTGTGCCTTTCCAAATCATGTCCAATCAACTGAATTTACTGCAGGTGGACTCCAATTAAGCTGTAGAAAGATCTCAAGCATGATCAGTGGAAAAAAGATGCACCTGAGCTCAATTTTGAGCTTCATGGCAAAGGCTGTGAATACTTATGTAAATGTGATTTCTTAGTTTTCTATTTTTAATAAATTCAAAAAAAGTAAAAAAAAACGTTTTCACATTGTCATAATGGAGTATTTTGTATAGAATTTTGAGATAAGAGATTAAATTAATACAATTAGGAATGAGGCTGCAGCACGGCGGCGCAGTGGTTAGCGTTTGTGCGGCACAGTTCATGTCATGGGAACCTGTTGTGGGTTCAAATCCAGCTCCAGACTTCCTGTGCGGAGTTTGTATGTTCTCCCCGTGCTTGCGTGGGTTTCCTCCGGGCACTCCGGTTTCCACCCATGTTCCAAAAACATGCATTTCAGGTGAATTGGCCGGTCCAAAATTGTCCCTAGGTGTGAATGAGCGAATGAGTTGTCTGTCCCTGTGTGCTCTGCGATTGGCTGGCAACCAGTTCAGGGTGTCCCCTGCCCACTGCCCGGAGATGGCTGGGATGGGCTCCAGCCCCCCGCGACCCTAATGAGGATAAGCGGTACGGCTAATGAGATGAGGAATGAGGCTCTAACATAACAAACTGTGGAAAAAGTGAAGCGCTGTGAATACTTTCCGGATGCACTGTATATATATATATATATATATAGATATATATATGTATATACTGGTATATATGTATATATGTAGTCCTCCTCCCATGGGTGCGCCGCCGCCTCTTCGCCAAAAGACGCCGCCATGTCTGGAGGGCTCAAAGCAATGCCAAGCGTTTATCAAAACAAGGCCTGATTCCCTCGTCAGCGCCCCGCAATCAAAATTCCCCAGCCAAAACACTCTACACTTCGAACGGCGTGACCTTCAGCCTTCTGTGAAAAATCCCCACTATATTCAACAAAATTTTATTTGTTTTATATTAAATCCTTTGTAATCAATTAAATAAAATAAAAAATACTTCAATATATATAATAATAATAATAATTTCCTTGTATTGTCATTCTGTGTAACAATGTACACAGAACGAAATGTCGATTGCACCTGACCCGTTGTAGCGAGCCGATGCAGCCGCAGCCAGTGCGCTGGAGACTGCTAACAATATCCGCATTACGGACATAAAATCAGAGGCTAAACTAAACCTTACCCCATACCAGCAGGTGGCGCTGTTGGATGCGTCATTGCAGGACACTTATACGAACATATTGCAGCAGGAATTTCAACAAAACAAAACTTATCGTGACACCCCCGAGGCGTGTTCAGGAGAGTGATCAGACATGTAGTCTCTTGTTAATCGCTTGCCGCGCACTGCTGAACGGTTGTAATCGCTCACTGTGATTGCCTTACTGATCCAAAATGGCCGACGACAGTACAATGGATTTCGTTCTACAGCTTGCTTTGAGCGAGTTGGCTGATATGAGCGACAGTTCGCATATTGACACAGTTAAGGTTATCCTAAACGCAGTGGAAGGGTCATACCTGTCTTGCATTGTTCACAAACATTACCAGGCAATGTAAGACGATATATTACATCGCCAACAGCACTCGTCAGGGTGAGATCCTCCATCTTCTGCACTGTCGACGCCATGTTGGAAATCAAAGTAAGCGGTCTTTCTCCCGTGATTACTCGGGCACGCGAGCGCTCAATAATCACTGGCCGTTCAGAAGCTAGCGATAGCTCGCGATAGCAATCACTCACTCTCCTGAACACGCCTCCGTTACACAGTGTTAAATGTTAACTTCTATAATGGTTTATAAATTGTTTTTTTTTCAGAAGCAATATTTAGTTTTTATATATATTTTAAGCTATATTTCCGCAATAAGAGCAAGTGTTGACGGTGAAAACAAAATGTTACCCTCATGAAAATCAGTTTTAAAATGAGCAGGTTGTGATTTAGTTTCAATGTACAGTACATCCATTGCGCGAAGTTGGCCCGACCAAAATGGCCGCCACGTAGGCACGCTAGTTAGGGGGCTGCTACGAAACGCCGACAAATCCAGTCGTCTATCTTTATGTCCCACAATCCATTGCGGCGGCGTTTGGAAGAAGAAGCTGTCATGGCTGCCGCACCACCGCCGAACAAGAGAATGTCAAGAAAACTACCAAAAGTCCTGTAGTCAACTTAAAACGACATAAGCTCGACATAAGTATCACTTTGCCGTCCCTTTCGAAGGTTTGTCATCTTTACTGCCGAGTTGGAGCGACACCTCCTGGCGTTTTTTTGTTCAAAGGCGGAGAAAATGTGCTCCAGTTGGAAAGAACCTCTTCAGGAGAAGCTTCGGGGAGCCATAGAGGAGACCGAGCGAGAATGTCGACGACCGGACGCTGTTTCCAAGCAGCTCGGGGCAGGTTGGACTTTTGGATTTTCGCCTCTGCCACAGTGCCAATGCTTCCTTAACTTTTGCAGGCTGGCCCAAAAATTCGACTATTTAAAAGAAAGAAAGAATAGTGCTTTTAAATACAGTTTTTGCACCCTTTTACTGTAAATGACACATTTTTCACCTCGAGCAAATACTAAAAGTGCAGGAAATGAAATGAGGCTCTCGAGTGACTCGTATAAAGTAACATGAAAACTTAAATGGCTCCCTGAAAATTTTCACTCAAACTAAAAAGCAAAAGTGCATGAATTAGAATGAAGTTTAGCAACAACTCGTATGAAGTCGCATCAAAACTTCAATATTTCCCTGATATCTTTACGATAAAAAAAATCATAAATACCTACATGACTTAAAACAAAAAGTGCATTGCAATTTCAAATGTGCAGATTTTACATAACCATGTGGAAATGTCAGGGTTTGGCGCCTTCAGTCCTTATATCCAAAAGATGGTAGCTTTACCACATGTTCCAGCCCCTCCAAATTTTGCAATTAGACAATCACCCACCTCTCCGATAAATACCCCAGGCTCCCACCTCATTTTGCTGAACCGTTTAGATTCCTGTAGACTTTCAGTCACCAAAACTACAAGCTACGCCTCCCGCGACGTCGTCCATCTATCCCTTCCACGTTCCAGTTTTCTCCACTCCAGACCACTCACTCCAACCTTCCTCTTGAGTATTCCAAAGTTTCCTTTTCAAGATTCTCTCCTCCCCAAGAACTTCCCCAGGTCTCCCTATCAAGTTTTCCCTCCTTATCCCAAGACCTGCCAATTCTAGCGTTTTCTTCAAGGTATTACCTGGTAACCTATTTTCAAGATTCTCGCCACAGAAAGATCCCCTCTCAAGTTTCCCTCTCAAGATTTCCTCCTCTACTACCCAAGTCCCACACCCCCTTTTCACCTGTAAAGTCTTTTGTTGTTGCTGTTTAAATAAACGTCTCTCAACTGGACCAAAATGTAATTAAAAAAAATGAAATAAAACAAACATTTGTTTAAAATAGCCTCTTATACATGTCGTGGTTTATGATTTATTTAATTGTGTGTGTTTTTTTTTTTTTTGTCAACTTTGTATTAAATTTGACATCCAAAGGCATTCAAAAAGTCTTGAATTTAAATTGCCTTAAACTGTAGGAACCCTGTTGTGTTCTGTGCGCCCCTGTGTGAGTTTCGGTGATTAAAGCCGTCACAAATAAATGCGATTTGACTTGTTTGTTGCAGACATCGGTGAAGAATATCTTCTTACTGCGTGGCAGGAACCAGAGTTGCCAGGAGCTGTTTACAAGATACTCCGAGTTGTGTTGAACAGAGCAGGTTGGTCGTTTTACTTTCTGCAACGTCCTTATTCAGGAGGGAACGTCGTTGGGCGTCGCCCCAAAAACTACACAGAGAGGGCAGAAAGGGAACGCTCCTTATTGCATTGCTCACTATAATTCGTGATGGTTGCCCGCCCCCGGCTCATGACTTCGGCCAGATGTCTACACACAATAGGCTATTGTCAGCTCCAAGACTGTTTGCTTCAAGTTCATTTCAGGTTCAACTTTTCTTATCCTTAGTTATTTTCAACTTTGCACAACATTTGACATCTCGTATTTGGCGGTCAACGTCCACCGTACTTTTCTTTCGAATACGATCCGGGCTTCTGTCTCGCTCATTTTTTCAAAATACATACAGTGAAAAAAATAAGTATTTGAACACCCTGCTATTTTGCTACTTCTTCCACTTAGAAATCATTGAGGCATCTGAAATTTTCATCACAGTTACATGTCCACTGTGAGACAGATAAACTAATAAGAAAAATCCAGAAATCACAATTCATTCAACGATTTATTTGTGTGATGTAGTTGTAAATAAGTATTTCAACCCCTGAGAAAATGAATGTTGATATTTGGTACAGTCGCCTTTGTCTACTATTAGAGGTCAAACGTTTCCTGTAGTCTTTCACCAGCTTTGCACACACTGCAGGATATTTCTTGGCCCACTCCTCCACACAGATCTTCTCTTTGGGTATTTGTATATTGTATTCCTTTTGCTTTATTATTGTATTGTTCTCAGCGCAGGGATGCTGCTGGAAATGTGAATTTCCCTGCGGGGATGAATAAAGTATCTATCTATCTAGATCAGTCAGGTTTCTGGGCTGTCGTTGAGAAACAGTATGAGCTCCCTCAAAAGATTTCTGATTGGGTTCAGGTCTGGAGACTGTTTGGGCCATGCTAGAACCTTGATATACTTCTTACGGAGCCACTCCTTGGTTTTCCTGGCTGCATGCTTCGTGTCGTTGCGGTGTTGGAAGACCCGCCACGACCCGTCTTCAATGATCTGACTAACGAGAGGAGGTTGTTCCCTCAAATCTCACAATACACGGCTCCAGTCATCCTCTCTTTACGCAGTGCACTTGTCCTGTCCTTGACCCCACAAGGAGGTATCTTGCATGGGGATTCACACTTGAGATTGACCGTCATGTTTTGCCTGTCCCCTTTTCTAACGCTTGCTCCAACAGTGGACCTTTTTTCACCAAGCTGCTTGGCAATTGCTCCGTAGCCTTTTCCAGCCTTGCGGTGGTGTACAATTTTGTCTCTGGTGTCTTCGCCATGTTACAAGTTCAAGTCTTACTGATTGTGTGGGGTGGACAGGTGTCTGTATGCGGCTGACGACCTCAAACAGGTGCATCCTATTCAGGATGATACATGAAGTGCCGGTGGACTTTTAATGGGCGGATTAACAGGTCTTTTAGGGTCAGAATTCTAGATGATACACAGGTGTTCAAATACTTATTTGCAGTTGCATTGTGATTTCTGGAATTTTCATTTTAGTTTCTCTCTCACGGTGGAAATGCACCGACGATAAAAATTTCAGACCCCTCCATGATTTCTAAGCGGGAGAAATAGCAAAACAGCAGGTTGTTCAAATACTTATTTTCTTCACTGGACCTTATTTTCTGGGCTAACAGACAAGTTTCTCACTGTAGAGTCTGCAACATCCTTGACAGTTAAGTAATGGCAAAATGAAGCCCAATAAAGCTGTGAAGCCCTGCAGGGAAATGTTTCACACACACGTAGGGGCTTTAAGATGAATCATGTCCTCGATGACGCCATCTCATGGACAGAATAATTTTTAACATGCTCGTTGCATGCAATAAAATATCGGGGTGTCAATCATTCTCTGAAAGAGTGCTTTCACATGAATTATTCTGTGTCACTCGGTCTGTTTGTGCTAATGCAACAAGTGAAAATGCCAAATAAGGAGGTAAAACAAAGTGCTTACTCCAGATGTTATTTTCCAAAATACAGCGTTACTTGGGCGCTTTTACTTCAAACGACACTCTTTGCTAGCGAATCATTCTCTGAACCGATGACGTGGCACACGCGTTTTGCGGGGGTTCAAATGACTCACCTTACGTCATCAACACACACATTGGCTCGCGCTACGCGAACCACTCCTCTAAAATACTCGGCACACGCTTCTGGGATTCAAACTGACAGGCACATTACTACTTGACACCTAACGTTTGGCTGTCGAAGTATAAGACCCGCGCTTCTCCCTCGCTGATTTTTTCAAAGGCGTATATTTTTACATGTAATAAATGATGAAAGTTATTGTAGAGATGATTTTGCTTTATTCGTGTGTGTGGGGATTTTACACGACCATGTTTCGATTCTAGACTTGAAGATGGGGTGAGTTTTTCTTAAAAGTTCAATACTTTCTCTATTAAGGATGTGTGAGCAATCCTCAACTGAGTTTAAAGAGCCCTATGCTGTTTTCCATTGCGCCTATCTGCTGGTTTGTTACTTTTATTAGGCCTGTTTAGGAAGGAACAAACCCCCAAAAATATGAAAAACAAGTTCATTTGAGCGTGTCTAAAAAATAAATTTAAAACATGTGTTGCTGTGCTGCCATCTCCCGGCTCAGTCATAATTACCGGCTTAAGTTTTAAAATGTCGCACCCAACCTTTAAAATCACCTCCCCCCTAGCTTTTGTCACAGTTTCTGCCTACCTACGTTTTACATTGTGTACATTCAAAACTATTTGGGAGCACATTGGTAATTGCCCTACTTTTAAACTTAATGTTTTTTTTTTTAATTCGATGTAACTTTTAAATTCTGTTTTACTCTAAATTCTATATGTATAGGTGGACGAAATGAGGCGGATTTGAATTTCATGACGCTGTGTAATGACAACAATGGGGTTCTATTCAGTCTCCAAATTTTGCTTTTCACGTAAATAAAATAAGGGTTCTGGCTAATAAACGAATGGAATAGTGAGATATTGTTGTAGAAAGTAGATAATAAGTCAGGATAAGGAAAGTTGAGCCTGACATGAACTTGAAGCAAACAGTCTTGGAGCTGACAAGAGCCTACTGTGTGTAGACATCTGGCGGAAGTCATGGGATGTTGATGTTGCTGGAAGTCACAAGCTGTTTGCCAAGTGAGCCGGGGCGGGCGACCATCACGAGTTATCGCGACTTGTTTTGAGCACTGCAATAATAAGTGTTCCCTTTTTGCCATATCTCCTCTCTGCGTATTTTTTGGGGTGACGCCCAACAACGTTTCCTCCAATAATGGGAGAACTTAAAATGGCATGAGAGCTGGTGTTGAGCGTGATCGCCGGCCAGAAGCGAGAAAAGTGAAGTTGGAGCGTGCGTTTTATAGGTGGGAGGTGGACTTCAACATGATTGGTTGACACTAGGCTAATCCATCCCTTTGGGAGTTCAGTCACTTCCTGTTAGTTGAGCCATCTGGCTGTGTTTCTCCTACTTATATAATGTAATAACTTCATTATATTTATGAAATTCATACTAATTTCTATTTCAAGTAATACTTTTTTAATAATACACGTTTTAGAAACCCAGGAGGGACCAATTAAACCCCAGCAGCCAGCCAGCCAGACTCTTCCTATGTTATGGCAAATACTGTGTATTTTCTGTTGATGCCCTTGCATCATCCTTTTTAGGCTGGTCAAGAGGATGACTTCGTGTGTGGCTCCTTCTCAAGGTTTCTTTTTTTTCCTCATGCTGGGATTTTTTTAGTTTTTCCTTGAATGTCTAAACAATACTTTCTATAAACATAAGGGCACTTTGCTTGAAAAATATCACTTGATTGCAAGAACACTAAACTTATGCATGAGTTTTGCAAGAATTCTCAGCCCCTGATGTCTCGGGTGACGTGATCACATGATTCAGGTCGTCATGGTGATCGTCCTACGATACGTCATCCCAACAAAGGCCCTTGGTCATTTTTTTAGAAAGACTAAAGATTTGAAGCGTTAACAGTATGTACTTATATCTTTGCTTTTGTACTCACCGCCATACAGAATAATACGGCGAATACAGAAAAAAAAGCGGCATCAAGTGTTGACAAAGGAATCTTGTCAAAGCCACTCCTACCATCTAGTGGTGATTAAATTCCCAGGATTTAATACTTACTGATCAGCAGCGCCTAAGCCTTTAGAATTTTTTTACGTTTTGGCACTCGGGGACAATGCTTCTGAAAACGTACTAATACGTTACGGCACTGAACGAGTTAAGGGCAATACAAATAAATGTGACTTGTGTCTTGCAGACGTCGGCCAAAAATATCTTCCTACTGCGCGGCAGGAAGCAGATTTGCCTGCCGTTAAAATTGAGGAGGATCTGAATCCTTATCACGTTAAGCAAGAGACAGAGGATGGGGAGCCTGTTAAAGAGGAGGACGATTTTCCAGTCTTGCGAGTGACCGGGGTTCGTTCAACCTTCGAAGATCAAGGTCAACCTGAAGATAACGGTTGGCGGGAGCCTGGAATTATCAGCTCCCGTCAACACGTGGAAACGGGCGACGACGACACGTCCCACTCTGCAAACGCTGAAAGCGACTCGCAGTCGGAAGGTGGTAACACATGTTCACAGTGTGGGAAAACATTTCGACGCAAGTATTATATGAAATTGCATATGAAATACCACACTGGGGAGAAGCATTTTGCCTGCTCAGTTCGTGGTAAAACATTCACACATAGTGGGGACTTAACAAAACACATTAGAACCATCACTGGGGATAAGCCTTTTTCTTGCTCAGTTTGTGGCAAAAAATTCACCAGAAATGGACACTTGAAATTACATCAACTAACCCACACTGGCGAGAAGCCTTTTTCTTGCTCTGTTTGCGGTCAAAAATTCACCCAAAATGGACACTTGAAATCACACCAACTAACCCACACTGGTGAGAAGACTTTTTCCTGCTCAGTTTGCGGTAAAAAATTCACCCATAGTGGACAATTGAATGTACACACTAGAACCCACACTGGGGAGAAGCCCTTTGCCTGCTCAATTTGTGGTCTAAGATTCATTCAGAGTGGAGACTTAAAAAAACACATGAGAACCCACACTGGCGAGAAGCCCTTTGCCTGCTCAATTTGTGGTCTAAGATTCATTCAGAGTGGAGACTTAAAAAAACACGTCACAACCCACACTGGCGAGAAGCCTTTTTGTTGCTCAGTTTGCGGTAAAAAGTTCACCCATAGTGGAGAATTGAATCTACACACTAGAACCCACACTGGCGAGAAGCCTTTTTCCTGCTCAGTTTGCGGTCAAAGATTCACCCATAGTGGAGACTTAAAAAAACACATTAGAATCCACACTGGCGAAAAGCCTTTTTCTTGCTCAGTTTGTCGTAAAAGATTCACCGAGAGTGGGAGCTTAAAAAAACACATTAGAACCCACACTGGCGAGAAGCCTTTCGCCTGCTCAATTTGTGGTAAAAGATTCACCGAGAGTGGGAGCTTAAAAATGCACACCAGAACCCACACTGGCGAGAAGCCTTTTTCCTGCTCAGTTTGTGGTCTAAAATTCACTAAAAGTGGAAGTTTAAAGAAACACATTAGAACCCACACTGGTGAGATACCTTTGACCTGTTGACTTTGTGGTAGAATAAATTCATCCATATTGGCCACTAGAAATCACATACCAGAACCCACACTGGTGAGAAGTCTTTTGCCTGCTCGGTTTGTGGTCTAACATTTACTGAAAACGGGAGCTTAAAAACACTTAATTCACCAAGTATAGCACAGGCCGTCTTTAGGAACATAACTACCACAAAACCATTTCCCCTCACCTTTTTCCAACCACTGAATCTGCCAACACATCAAAAAAGCCACATTCATTCTCAGGAAGTGACCAGACTCTCCTGCTGTATGATAAAGATTTGAAACCCCAAAGTCTTCATATAGATTCAAAAGATAAATGATTTGCATATCTGTCATGGTTCTTGATCGATGATCTATTTCATCGTGTGTCTACATAATATTTGCCTTTTATCAACAATTCCTATTATTATAAGATTGCCGACCTAGGTCCCTAGGGTTGGGGCCTGTTCTCACCAGAGCCCCAAAGCTTGGAGAGCCTGTGGTTCTCTCCGTACCTGTCGTCCGGATGAGAAATATCCCCGTGAAGTCCACTGCCAAATGAGATAAGAACCTTTATTTCTTCATCTTCCTGGTTGGCCATATGCTGCTTCTCACACACCCCTCCCCTGAGGGACGTTTCGTTCTCAAAAGTACACAAAAAGTGTTAGTGCAACAACCTCTTTGGTGTTTTGGGCAAATATCCCATGTTGGCACGCTATGAAAACAATCCCTGATCATTGAAATGAGTCTATTATCTTCAAACCAGGTTCATTGATCAGTACTGTTAACCTGTTGCATCATTTCTTCCGACTTCCTCCTTGCTAACACTGAGTGCTTGTGACAACTATGTGCTTTATTCTTTCGTTTGATACCATTTTCTTTTCCCTGTGAATAAAACGTAGTTTGTTAAAATTAAACTGCGTGCATTATCTGTGGGTCGACGTTATTCTTCTTCTGGTCCGATCAATCATTATCCATATCAACGAACTATAAAATCGATCATTTAAAGCTAAAAATCCAGTGTGTTTAAAGTTGCATCCTTCATGATAAACGCTAGACACAGGCTATTTCAAATTAATTTGTGTCGAAAACCGAGAGCAGCGCCTGCTGACCGAATTGGTAACCACCAAATTAGATTCTGAACCAAATAAATATAATTTAAAGCCATTTTCAAATGTGTTGTTAATTTGGTCTTAAAAGAGTCAGAAATCCCGTTATGAGTGATGACTTTTGCCACTTTTTTTTTTGCCAGGACCGAAACTTAACTATATGTTAAAGAAAAGGGACTTGGATTTTCCTGGACCAAAATCAAGTTGAGACTGGAAATCACCATGACCACATTATAAGACGACATTAAACTGAAATATGAACTGTTATAATTATATACAGAACGTGACCCATCAGTAGTCCAATTTGTTCCCCCTTTAACAATCAAAACTAAAGAGTATAACTATAGAGTATAGAGTGATGATCAAATGAGTCCGATGCTTCAACTCTTGCCATTCAACATATCAAGATTTCATAACGTACTCATCCCTGAGACTATAAATCTGACGTAGTTCACCAAGGACATGGTCTTGCAGCCATGAAGTTCCACGATAGTAAGTAACATCCGCGTGAGTCCAGTGAATCCAAGCGTGTAAAAAGGTTTACTCCAAAACACACCATAATACCGATGGATAAAAAAAAATCTGTCAAAAGGTATCTCTGCCTTGTTACTAGCTGTGAGTTTAGCCCCTTAATTCCCGTTTACAAGTAAACAGACAACTTTTCGGCCAATCGCGGCTTCGCTTCTCTGTCCTCAGCCCGCATTAGCCTATACCGGTGTGTATTGCTAAAAACGAAAACGCCTCCTCTACCTCCGAAGAACTCTAGCCAATCGTGACCGGGTCAAATGATAATCGTCACATTGGTTGGCCAATAAAATTCGAAATAAGTCGATATGAACATGTGTCTGTTGTATTCAAATTTATTCCCTGAAATAAGTGTCGCCACCAGTGATATATTTTACGCGCCATTTTTATGCGCATGTATGCAGAGTTGGGATAGACGCGGAACGATAATTCAAGCGTTTACAACTCTCGCAATGTCCAAGAAAAAAATAAAATACACAATTGCAGAGGTTTTCAAACTGTAAACTAGCCACTTTTGATAACACCTAAACATATTGTGTCAAATTGGTTCCCAAACTCAAAAACAAAGAAATAATTTTACACATTTTTCTAAAATCACTAAATTTTGTGCAGGCTTGGGAAGTAACGGAATACATGGAACGGCAAAAATGATGTTGGCAAGCTGTTTGGATTTATTTTCATTTTGTTTCTGTCGCATGTTATGTTAGTTTTGCCAGAGATCAAAGTCAGGAGAGAAAGCTTACGACGTCTTGTGAGTCATAATTTTATTCATTTCATTTCTTTTGTCTTTTATTAGCATATTTGGTATTGGAGTAATCCAAAAGTAATTGAAAGTAATCAAGTTAAAGTAACCCTACCCAACCCTGCAAATGATAAATACCAACAAAAACAAAAAGTGCATCGCAATTTCAACTGAGCTTTGGAATCGAAAAGTGTGGGCACTCCCGTTTCAGAGCCGGTTTGACGAACAAATGTTATGGCAACAGCTCATCGCTTCCGCTTTAGCGTGCTTTTTACGCTCTCAATAATAAACGCACACAAACTAATGTTATGATAAGAGCTAATATAGCAGTCTCCACCTGAAATTCCCTCCCTCAAACAAGTTAACTACAATATTGACGCTTTTTCTAAATCACACAAGTGCTTTTCTACAATGGATTTTGAAAAAAACTCAGTATTATCAGCGGTCTTGATTCACGGGTGTGTGTTAGCAGAGGCGCCACCGTTGACTACCCTCTAACGTTATTCTTTCTGCTTCGGCGCCTTCGCCCCCGGTCGCTTATCCGCGGGTAGCGACAGGGAGAGGGAGGCTTCGCTGCATCTGAGCCTACATAATTGGGTTTTAAATGTATTTATCGGCCTGTTGAATTCCCGAATATCCGTGCCGACGGTCCTCTGCTTTTATCTCGTCCTATCTCTCACAGACACGAGACGGTCGTGCGTGTGATCTTTTTCTGGCCAATTTCCAATCTCCTTTCAAAATCGAGCTTCCGGTTTCCAAAACGAAATGGCAAAATGCAAATGAGAAACGATACAAAATAAGCCCGAACGGCTCTCTAGGTTGTTTTTGTTGCTTTTTCCCCTACATTCCCAATTATTTTGCAACATTGTGCTCGGAAAATGAAAACAACCAGGAATAAAAGAAACAAAGGGGAAAAATATAATTAAGGAAAAAGAGATGAAAGAATAAACAACATTTATTTTCCTCGTGCTGAGATTTTGAGTTTCAGATCAGGGGATGCTGTCGTTGTAATTCTGTGCAGTCCAACGAGACATATTGTGATTAAGGGCCAAACAAAGAAATGGGACTTGACACATCAACACTGGAAAACACAGAAAATGGAAGAAAATATTTCTAAATCTACAAAAAATGTAAAAATACAAAACAATTGTAACCTTTTTTTTTTTATGACCAACACGTTTAAAGTCAACTACACAGCATCTCCTAAAAATGCACAGCGGCCAATCACAAGAAGGGAATCGGGCGTCGTTCACTTCCAAGAGTTGGCTCATGGAGACCCTTCGGTCACGAACGACACGAGTTGGTTGCCGTGGCTTCCACCAATGGCAACAGCACTGTTAAATAAAATGTTCACGTTTTCGGGGACTCGGCCCTTGTTTGCCTTTTCTTTTGGCGTATTAGTAAATACTATATCGGTTATTGCTATATAACCATATGCGGGGTTCGTTTGAGTGCTTGAAAGCCTTGAAAATGCTTGAAATTTCATGTTGTGTTTTCGAGGTTGGGGAAAAGCTTGAGTTTTGGGTGAAGAGCTTGAAATTGTCGCCATTGTTGCAATTGTTGTCTTGGCAGTCTGTCTCTATAAACTATGCAATAAATGAAGAAGCGGCTCAAGAGGACAACTGTATTTCGTAAACTGGCTCTTCTGGCTCGGTTTACTGAGAAGTGTCTGCTCTCCTGGCTCCTCCGAGTTTTTTTTTTTAAATGATATATTCTCAATAATATTACATTATCCACCAAATTATTCAACAGTTAGTCATATACGTTTGCAGAGGATCTCCAAATGACACATTAAATCAAAATATTCACAGATCTACAAAACAAATTGTACAATACAAAACAATTGAAGGTTTTTACACGCTGAACACAAAATCCCTATAAATGCAAAACATGAACATATTCATTGAAAATATTACCTCTTCAGTGCTAAAATAGACGATAAAACACAAAAAATAATTTGCAATTCTATCTTGATCGATTTAGACGATTGAAAAGCACACAAAAAATACGAATTCAAATAAGTAAAACAAAAAGCAAAAGATCAGCAGTCGATTGAAAGATTGAAGGCACTCTTCTTCGGAGCAAACCGGATCATAAAAATGAGTCCAAATTTGGCTCATTTTTCTGCTTTTTATACACAATTACATTCTTCCTTTTTTTGCCTTTCTTAAGGAACTCCATCATTTTGCAACACCTTCAGAGCCCTTTCTGTGTTTGTAAACAAGTGTGATGTTGCCAAGCTGTGTGGGCATTGTTGAAGCACAATGGCAGAATTTATGTCAGTTTATAGCAGCCCTTTCAAGAACAAAGATCGTAGGTCATGGATAGGAACATCCTAAAATAGCTCAAAGTATGTGCTAGGATCAAGAGAGCGCTTTATTTTAGTCATCAAAGATGACAACAAAAGAAACCTTCTTCTGATGGCTGCTGGATTTTTTTTTTTCCATTGGAGGTACTGGAGAAAAATTTTAAAAATGGCTTTGAAGTACTTGAAAAGTGCTCGGATTTGGCCATGAAAAAGATGTATGAACCTTGTTTATATTACTTCCTGTATGTTTAATGGTGAGGTTGGCTGTGTATTAAGCGCTAAGGCCCTTGCAACATCCATTTCCGTTTGGTCATCCTGGAAGGGGGATTACCCCATGTGCGGTCCCTTCATTTTCGCATCCTGACCTTTTAGAGTTTTTCCTTGCCTTCATGTAGCTTTCAGATCAGGTTGATGTTGCACTGCCGTTCTGCGCGTCCCTTTGTGAATTTCTGTGATTAAAGGCATCACAAATAAATGCGATTTGACTTGTATGTTGCAGACATCGGTGAAGAATATCTTCCAACTGCGTGGCAGGAACCAGAGTTCCCAGGAGCTGTTTACAAGATACTCCAAATTGTGTTGAACAGAGCAGGTTGGTCATTTTACTGTCTGCAACGTCCTTATTTTGGAGGGAACGTCGTTGGGCGTCGCCCCCAAAAATACGCAGAGAGGAGATATGGCAAAAAGGGAACACTCCTTATTGCATTGCTCGAAACAACTCGTGATGGTTGCCCGCCCCCGGCTCATGACTTCCGCCAGGTGTCTACACACAATCGGCTATTGTCAGCTCCAAGACTGTTTGCTTCAAGTTCATTTCAGGTTCAACTTCCCTTATCCTGAGTTATTATCTACTTTTCACAACACTTGACATCTCGTATTTGTCCGTCGACGTCCACTGTACTTTCCTTTCGAATAAGGTCCGGGCTTCTGTTTGGCTCATTCTTTCAAAATACATACCTTATTTCTAATTCAGTCACGTGCGCTGAGGCATTTTCGAAGACGACATATTTGTCTGAATTGTCGAGAAATTGACGTTGACGCGTCGCGACGCGCAAACTGAAGGCAACAGTCGCATTCTGTTATGTGGTCATCATGGCGGCGAGACGTTTAGCTTCAAAACAACGCTTCAGTATTTTTTCCGAAGTGTATATTCACACCCTTAAGGCGCAGTCTCCCAAGTTGGTTTATTTTGGGTTTATACCAAATGACAGCGGTAAGTAGGGATGCACGATGAACCGAAATCAAATCCATATCGCGATGTGACGTAATGCGATAGCAAAACCGCAAACCCCTGTGTTTTTTTTTTCCGATGATTCAATAATAATCATAACATACTATTAAAAAAACTGGAACGATATGGCATCGGGGGCGTGGCTTTGCAATGGATTCAAAGTTATTTGACGGGGAGGAAGCAATATGTAAAAATGGGAGAGTTATCATCTGAATACTTGTACATCTGTTGTGGAGTATCACAGGGTTCTATCCTGGGTCCAAAGTTATTTAATTTATATATTAACGATATTTTTAATGTTTCAAAACTATTAAAATTAGTAGTATTTGCAGGTGACACTAACATTTTCTATTCAAATGATAACTATATTGATTTGGTAACCTGCATTAATCGTGCATTAATTAACCTAAAAGTATGGATGGATATAAATAAATGATCTTTAAATTTAAATAAAACCAAAGTAATATTCTTTGGTAATCGCAAGGCAAATTAAGATTTTGAAGTAAAAATGGATGATGCTGCAATGGACATTGTATCAGAAATTAAGTTTTTAGGGGTCATAATAGACAATAAATTAAGTTGGAAAACACACATCAGACACATACAAACTAAGGTATCTAGAAGCATTTCAATAATCAATGAAGCAAAATTCCTTTTAAACTATAATGCACTGTATTTATTATATTGTTCTCCAGTTCTGCCATACTTAACATATTGTGCAGAAGTCTGGGGCAATAATTAAAAAAGTTCAGTACAGCCCTTCTTTATCCTCCAAAAACGTAGAACCATACACAAGTTAGGATAACGGCATATTTTATTGCTGCAGTCCATGATTACAATTGGATGATTTAGTAGAATTTTTCACTTCACAACTGATATTTAAGGTCAACAAAAACATAGTGCCAGAAAACATCCAAAAATGATTCACACTGAAAGAGGGAAGTTATAATTTAAGGGGCTGTCGTCAATCCATATTCCCAAAGGTGAGAACCACCAGGAAAAGTATGTGTGTGTCTGTGTGTGGAGTCAAGCTTTGGAACAATTTACAAGACGATCTGAATAAAGCCACTCTTGGCATCTATTGGTAATTTATCATACTAATTTAATTCCCAGAAGTTTAATACTTACTGATGAGCAGCGGTTAAGCCTTTCGAATTTTTTTACGTTTTGGCACTCGGGGACAATGCTTTCGAAAACGTATTAATATGTTACGGCACTAAACGAGTTAAGGGCAATATAAGTAAATGTTACTCGTGTCTTGCAGACGTCAGCCAAAAATATCTTCCTACTGCACGGCAGGAACCAGAGTTGCCTGCCGTTAAAATTGAGGAGGATCTGAAGCCTTATCACATTAAGCAAGAGACAGAGGATGGGGAGCCTGTTGCCGTTAAAGAAGAGGACGATTTTCCAGTCTTGCGAGTGACCGAGGGTCGTTCAACCGTCGAAGATCAAAGTCAACCTGAAGATAACGGTTGGCAGGAGCCTCTTAACAGCAGCTCCCGGCAACACGTGGTAACGGATGACGACGACACGTCCCACTCCGCAAACCCTGAAAGCGACTCGCAGTCGGAAGGTGGTAACACATGTTCTCTGTGTGGGAAAATGTTTCGACGCAAGTCTTATATGAAGTTGCATATGAAATCCCACGCTGGGGTGAAACATTTTTCTTGCTCAGTTTGTGGAAAACATTTCTCACAGAATGGTAAATTAAAATTACACCAAAAAACCCACATTGGCGAGAAGCCTTTTTCTTGTTCAGTGTGTGGTAAAACATTCACACGGAGTGGGGACTTAAAAAGACACATGAGAACACATACTGGTGAGAAGCATTTTTCCTGCTCAGTTTGTGGTCAAAAATTCACACAGAGTGGGGACTTAAAAAGACACACAATAACCCACAATGGAGAGAAGTCTTTCTCCTGCTCAATTTGTGGAAAACGATTCTCCCAACAAGGAAACTTGAATGTACACACGAGAACCCACACTGGCGAGAAGCCTTTTTCCTGTTCAGTTTGCGGTCAAAGATTCACCCAAATTGGACACTTGAAATCACACCAACTAACCCACAGTGGCGAGAAGCCTTTTTCTTGTTCAGTTTGCGGTCGAGAATTCAATACAAGTGGGAGCTTAAAGAAACACATGAGAACCCACACTGGCAAGAAGCCTTTTGCCTGCTCAGTTTGCGATAAAAAATTCACCAAAAATGGACTATTGAAATTACACCAACTAACCCACACTGGCAAGAAGCCTTTCGCTTGCTCCATTTGTGGAAAACAATTCTCACAGAATGGGAACTTAAAATTACACCAACTAACACACACTGGCGATAAGCCTTTTTCTTGTTCAGTTTGCGGAAAAAAGAGTTTTACAGAGCGTGGAAACTTAAATAAACACATTAGAACCCACACTTGTGAGAAGCCTTTCGCCTGCTCAATTTGTGGAAAAAAATTCACCCAGAGTGGGGACTTAAAAACACACACACTAATCCACACTGGCGAG
Source organism: Urocampus carinirostris (assembly GCF_059441175.1). NCBI lineage: Eukaryota > Metazoa > Chordata > Actinopteri > Syngnathiformes > Syngnathidae > Urocampus > Urocampus carinirostris. The sequence goes on along the minus strand of NC_142351.1, from coordinate 27,093,748 downwards.
AAGCCTTTTTCTTGCTCAGTTTGCGGTCAAAGATTCACTACAAGTGGAAGCTTAAAGAGACACATTACAACACACACAGGCAAGAAGCCTTTTTCTTGTTCAGTTCGCGCTCAAAAATGCACCCAAAATGGACGCTTGAAATTACACCAACTAATCCACGCTGGTGAGAAGCGTTTCGCCTCTTCAATTTGCGATAAAAAATTCACCCAAAATGGACAATTGAAATTAAAACAAATAACCCATACTGGCAAGAAGTATTTCTCCTGCTCAATTTGTGGAAAACAATTTTCCCAACAAGAAAATATGAATGTACACACGAGAACCCATACTGGCGAGAAGCCTTTTTCCAGCTCAGGTTGCGGTAAAAGATTCATTGCACGTGGGAATTTAAAAAAACCCACTAGAACCCACACTGGGGAGAAGCGTTTTTCCTGCTCAGTTTGCAGTAAAAAATTCGCCCGAAATGGACAATTGAATGTACACACTAGAACCCACACTGGCGCAAAGCCTTTTGCCTGCTCAGTTTGCGGTCAAAGATTCACCCAAAATGGACAATTAAATGTACATACTAGAACCCACACTGGCGAGAAGCCTTTTTCTTGCTCAGTTTGCGGTCAAAGATTCACCCAAAATGTACACTTGAAATCACACCAACTAACCCACACTGGCGAGAAACCTTTTTCCTGCTTAGTTTGCGATAAAAGATGTAGCCAGAGTGGGGAATTAAAAAAACACATGAGAACCCACACTGGTGAGAAGCCTTTTTCCTGCTCAGTTTGTGGTAAAACTTTCACCCAAAAAGGACACTTGAAATTACATTATCTAACCCACACTGGCAAGAAGCCTTTTGCATGCTCAGTTTGTGATAAAAGATTCAGCCAGAGTGGGGAATTAAAAAACCACATGAGAATCCACACTGGTGAGAAGCCTTTTTCCTGCTCAGTTTGTGGTAAAACATTCACCCAAAATGGAAACTTGAAATCACACCAAATAACCCACACTGGCGAGAAGCCTTTTTCTTGTTCAGTTTGCGGTCAAAAATTCACCCGAAATGGAACCTTGAAATTACACCAACTAACTCACGCTGGCGACGAGCCTTTTCGTGTTCAGTTTGCGGTAAAAATTTCACCCTAAATGGACACTTGAAATTAGACCAAGTAACCCACACTGGAAAAATGTCTTTCTTCTCCTCAATTTGTGGAAAACGATTCTCCCAACAAGGAACTTGAATGTACACTCGAGAACCCACGATGGCGAGAAGCCTTTCTCCTGCTCTGTGTGCGGTCAAAGATTCACCCGCAATGGACACTTGAAATCACACCAACTAACCCACACTGGCCAAAAGCCTTTCGCCTGCTCAATTTGAAGAAAAATATTTTCTCAGAATAAGAGCTTAAAATCACGCAAAATAACACACCCTGGGGAGAAGCCTTTTTCTTGCGCAGTCTGCGATAAAAATTCACCCAAAATGGACTATTGAAACTACACCAACTAACCCACACTGGCGACAAGCCTTTTTCTTGTTCAGTTTGCGGTCAAGGATTCACTATAAGTGGGAGCTTCAAAAATACAGACGAGAACCCACACTGGCGATAAGTCTTTTGCCTGAACAGTCTGCAGTCAAAGATGCACTAAAAGTGGAAGCTTAGAGAAACACATTAGAACCCACAGCGGTGAGAAACCTTTGACTTGTTGACTTTTTGGGAAAAAAAAATTCATCCATATCGGACATTAGAAGTCACACACCAGAACCCACACTGATGAGAAGCCTTTTGCCTGCTCAGTTTGAGGTAAAAAATTCTCCCAATTAGGAAACTTGAAACTACACCAACTAACCCACAGTGGCGAGGAGCCTTTTTATTGCTCAATTTGTGGTCAAACATTAGGAAAGTGGGAGCTTAAAACACTTATCTGACCAAGTATCACGCAGGCCATCTTTAGGAACATAACTGCCACAAAACTATTTCCCCTCACCTTTTTCCAACCACTGACTCTGCCAACACATCAAAAAAGCCACATTCATTCACAGGAAGTGACCAGACTCTCCTGCTGTATAATAAAGATTTGAAACCTCAAAGTCTTTATATGGATTCATAAGATTCATGATTTTCATATGTGTCATGTTTCTTGATAAATGATCTATTTCATCGTGTGCCGCGTAAAATTTTGCCTGTTATCAACAATTATAATCATTATAATAATAAGATCGCCGACCTAGGTCCCTAGGGTTGGGACCTGTTCTCACCAGAGCCACAAAGCTTGGAGAGCCTGTGGTTCTCTCCGTCCCTGTCATCAGTATGAGAACAATCCCTGTGAAGTCCACCGCCAAAAGAGATAGGAACCTTTATTTCTTCATCTTCCTGGTTGGCCATGTGCTGCTTCTCACACACTCCTCCCCTGAGGGACTTTTTGTTCTCAAAAGTGCACAAAAAGGGTTAGTGCAACAACTTCTTTGGTGTTTTGGGCAAATATCCCATGTTGGCACACTATGAAAACAATCCCTGATCATTGAAATGAGTCTATTATCTTAAAACCGGATTCATTGATCAGTACTGTTAACCTGTTGCATCATTTCCTCCACCTTCCCCCTTGCTCGCACTGACTGCTTGTGTCAACAATGTGCTTTATTCTTTCGTTTGATCCAATTTTCATTTTCCTGTGAATAAAACTTTTAATAAAATCAAACTGCATGCATTCTTTGTGGGTTGATGTTATTTTTCTTATGGACTGATCAATCAATATCCATATCAACAAACAACAAAATGGATCATTTAAAGCTGAAAACACATTGTGTTTAAAGTTGCATCCTTCATGATCAATTCTAGACAAAGGCTGTTTCAAATGAATTTGTTTTGAAAACCAAGAGCATCGCCTGCTGACCGAATTGGAACCACCAAATTAGATTCCGAACCAAACAAATATAATTGAAAGCCATATGGTAATGTGTTGTTATTTTGGCCATAAAAGAGTTAGAAATAATGTTATGAGTGATGACTTAAGCCACTTTTTTGTGTTAACTCAAGACAAAACAGAAAAGGGACTTGGATTTTCCTGGACCAAAATGAAGTTGAGACTGGAAATCACCATGATCACATTGTAAGACAACATTAAACTGAAATATTAACTGTTATAAGTATATACAGAACGTGACCCATCAGTAGCCCAATTCGTTCCCTCTTTAAGAATCAAAATAAAGGAAATAAAATTTGAAATAAGTCGCTATAAAGATGCGTCTATTGGTTTCAAATCAAACGCTGAAATAAGTGTTTGTAACGCCACCAGTGATGTATTTTATGCACTATTTTTATGCGCACGTATTCAGAATTGGGATGGACACGGAACGAGAATTTAAGCGTTTACAACTCTCGCAATGTCTGAGAAAAAATGGCCGACATAAAATACACATTTGCAGAGGTTTTCGAACTGTAAACTGGTCTTCTCCAAATAGCCACTTTTGCTAACACCTAAACATACCCATAGAAAAATGTGTTTGTAAGTTTGGGATCCAATTTTTTACAGTACCAGGTAAGGCTTCAAGCTATCGTCTCAGCTGTTAAGATACATGCTACACTCATTTACAGGCATTTGATTGCAAAAACAAATTCAGGCGAGCACCGGCTCTTGAAAAGACGTGGGCAGAAGACAAAAGAAGAGACAGGAGATCAGATGTAGAATGAGAGGGAGGCTCGAAGAAGACTATTTAGACTAATTCGACCAATATGGATTTTTCAGGGCCAATAATTCCACACAAGTAGAAGCTTTTAAATCAGCTTTAACTTTGATGCCAGGTCCTTAGCTTGGCCTTTTGGCTTTGATGCTAGTTCCTTAGCTTGGCCTTTTAGCTTTGATTTTTGCATTCCGGAGATGGAATAAGAGCTTGCTCTGTCCACTCCACGCATCGGCCCGGTATTGCAGTATCTCCGGGAACGGTGCATTCGCAATGATCGCAACAAGGCTTTAGGACTAGGACCTTAGCTTGGCCTTTTGGCTGAGAGTAAGTGTCCCGGCTCCTAGGCTTTGTAGCGTATTATGAACTGACCGATAACGGATAATGAATAATGAATAACGAAGATAGATAAATAACCCTTAAAAACCCCAAAACCCCCAATTCGACAATAATTAGGCTAATTTCGATGGAATTCAATTAGTACTATACTCACTATACTTGTGAAAATATCGACTATTCTTGTGCATTTTTCCGTAAAGAAACGAGCATGCAATGCGAGGAGAGTTAAGTTTGTGTTTGGTTAATGTAGTCAGATAACTAATTCGAACAATTTGGTAAACGCTACATTTGTAATGTATTGTTTTCCTAACAATTTTATAATATATATATATATATGTAATCGCGGTGTACCTGTCCCACCAAGGATCCACATTCAGGCTGGACTGGATGATGAGGCTTTTATTACAGTTGCTGCAATGAGCGACACAAAGAGTTTGACACAAAGAGCTGAAATTTTTAACTGTGAGAGTCAAAGAGACACACCACGTACTGACCTGCCATGACAGACAGACACACACAAACACACGCAATTAAAAACATATTTCCTATAACACACTCCTCTCCTTACCAAATATTAACTAACATAAATAGTGACAGAAACAAAACAAAAATAAATCCAAACAGCTTGACAACATTAATTCCATTATTGTGTATGTTGCGAGATTTGTCAGTTGTGGTTTTAATGTTGTCAGTTCCATACCTGTCAACCTGTACGTTTTTGCCGTACAAAGTACGTTTATTATGAATTTTGAGACGTGTACGACGTACAAGAAAAAAATGTACGGAAAAACGAAAATTTGTCAATTATGGGTACCATCCGGTACACACCGACTAGGACAAAACGGCAAATCAATCAAGTCAAACGAGTTTGCCGCAGTAGCCTCTATCTCGGTGTGTTTTTTTTCCCGTTGCAAACGAAATGATGCTACTGTGCGCATGCATCTGCCGCCTCGGATTTCATGTGGTAGTTATGTAGTGAAAGGAAGTATTTTAGAGAACCGGCTTTTTCGGCTCAACTCATTACAGAGAGGCGGCTCTCAAACGGCTCACCTGTTTTGATGCATTATAGTACGGATGATTATGTTGTATAAAGAAGTTAAGAAAAGGAAAAACACGACCGTTTGTAAGGGCATGGAGCCCTGGAGCTTAACAGGTATGCAATTTATGCCACTTTCCTTCTTTGCGTAGCTCACAGCAGAAGGCTGCCATTCAAATGAATACACCGCAGTATGTGACACTGCTTGTGAATCTGCACGGGAACTTCGTGGTTTGAGGACCTGCAGCAGAAACAACCACAGATCACTTTCCTCATCAACCCTTTTGATGCAGAGATTGACTCCCTGAAATCCCAACTGGAGTTGATTGAGCTACGCGAAGATCACAGACTAAAATCTATTTTCAAAGAAGGCCCTGTTACGTTTTGGAGAACCGCGTCGACTGAAAAACACCCATGTGTAAAAAGAGCCTCTCTCAATGTTCTAGTCAACATATGTCTGCGAGTCCCTGTTTTCTACCTTGAAACACGTGAAATCAATAATGGGACAAAGACTTAACCCGACAATTGGGAATATGTTACTCAGTGTTTTGTTTTGAGCAAATCTGCTACATGACAAAAGTGATACAGCTTTTCTACTAAATCCGTTCCAGGTTGGAAATTTAGGTTCGCTTTTGTCGTGGTCTGAATTGATTTTCTCCATAAGAAATGCTGGTAAACTCATTTAACAGTTCTGTTTAGAGGTCAACACGGGCCCCAAAAGATCCAGCCTCACCCCAAGTGTTGAAACCCGACGGAGTAACATGAATGACAGGACCGCGCCAGGAACAAACCCTAAATTAATTTTTGCTAGGCCACCGTCGGACTAATGAACTTGATTTTGCAGGACTAGCCCGAAAACCCCCCAAATGTATTATTTTATTTGTGAGGACTCAGGATATACGTTTCAAAACTTAGAAAATGTCATGGCCTGCATTTTTTTCATCCCGTTGTATTTTAAGCAGAGAAAAAACAAGCTGTCTTATAATATAACATATTTTATGAACATGGTAAATATGATAAATTCCAACAACAATCATTGGGACACAAAATAAAAGCCAAACAACAAGAGCGAAGGAGAGCTCTTGCTTAATCACGTGGAGAAATGCTGCAGCCCACTAGACTTTCGATAGATTTTTGCAGCTCAAATAAATGATAAAAGTTAATTGAAATCGATAAACATAACAACAACAAAAATGCCTACAAAAAATACATATGACTCCAAAAACTTTGTGTTTAACTCTCTTGTTATATGTCGAAGTGTCCTTGGGCAAGACACTGAATCCCTAATGCCCCCCGTAAGCAGGTCGGCGCCTTGCATGGCTGCATGGCCGCGATTGGTGTGTGAGTGTGTGAATGGGTAAGTGTGAAGCACATTGTAAAGCGCTTTGGGAAGTCTTCAGTGACTTGAAAAGCGCTATAGAAATGCAGACTATTTACCATTTACCATCTTGATTATCCTCAAAACACTGACTCCCTATCGGTATGTAAGTGTGTGTGTGAATGGGTAGGTGTGAAGCACATCGTAAAGCGCTTTAAGAGCTCTTCATTGACTTGAAAAGCGCTATAGAAATGCAGACCATTTACCATTTACTCCGAGCGGCAACAACTGACGACAAACCTGATTTGCAGAGGATTACCGGAAACTAGAGATGCCAGATGAGAATATCATCCCATCACTCCAGCAATACTCATTCAAAACTTAGTATAAAAATGTTTTAAGTATCAAAATTTAATGATGAAAAAATCCCAACATTTGATCATGCATTCAAATTGTTTATTGTGTTTCGCTTCCAATAAACATTTACGTGACATTTTTATTTTGCCCTCGTGTAGTTTGGAAAAAACACCTGGCTGAACATGCTTGTGTGAATATTTTTATAATATTTTCACACTTTCCTTGAAATCAACACAAGAACAATATTTGTTGTATTGTAAGGAGAGGAGAGTGTTATGTGAAATAATAGTTTTTTAATTGTTTGTGTCTGTCTGTCATGGCAGGTCAGTGCGTGATGTGGCTCTTTGACCCTCACAGTTGAAAATTAAGGCTGTTTGTGGCAAACTTGTTCGCCACCCCTGGTATAGCAGAAAGGGTAAGAGAAGTACCAGTATATCACCGCTAGATGGCAAAGTCTCACAGATCAGAGAAGGGTGCTTGGGCCAAGTCTCGCGGGACCTCACGTGATTTCGTCAGACTTGCTCAATAAATGAACCTTAATGCCAACAATTAAATAGTGTCGTGTGAGACTGACATTTCTCATCTATTTTGCAGATGAGCTAAAACAACAACAACAAAAATATATTAAACAAACGTGTAACACCATCTGCAGCGAGCCCATTCACCTAGGTCACGTTACACTTTATCTTTGTTTAAATTCGCATAATACGTCGCATTAAACTTCTGCCAAGTTTACAATGTCCACTTAACTCCAAGCTTCGATTGATATTTTGCGCCGACCTATCTAGTATTCTATGTGTTTCTGTTGCTGCATTCCCGAAAAGACGCTAACTGAGTTTTCCAACCTCCGACCCGGAGAAATGGTATGTACCCCGACTTTGAAACTCGGACCTTCCACCTCGAGTGTCCTTCCAATGATATTTCCCCGGTTGTGGGTTGGAAAACCCCGCTTGAACAAAGGTTACATGGCGGACAGACCAGGTTAGCACTGCTTGTCCTCTGCGTTTATATTCACACTCGTGTCAGTTTTGAGCGCGTTATTAACTATTGATTTTACAATTAGAATCATTTTTGACAGAGCTAAAAGTAATGCAGCCGAGTCCTGCATTATGACGGCGGGCGGAGACATAACTGCGTATGATTCCTGTTCAAAAATGTTGGAGCTGATTCGGAAAGAATGTCAAGACTGGATTTTTTTTTTTCAGATCACTTGCTAGTGTCCTGCTCTCTCTCATTTCCTTCAGGTAGATAGATAGATAGATACTTTATTCATCCCCGAAGGGAAATTCACATGACTGTTGGGAGGGGTCTGTGGAAATTTAACTGCTCCCTGCTGGAGGATGAGGCCTTAGCCGCACAATACAGGGAGCGGTACAAGGACTGGCAGACCCTTAAAGACTCGTATGATTCACGAGCACAATGGTGGGAGATGACAAAGAAACGAACGCAGAATTTTTTTAAAAATGCAGGGGAAAACAAGAAACTTAAAGAGATGAAACGCACATCGGGACTACAAAGAAGACTTCAACACTATTTCACCCTAACAGAAAAGGGGATGGACTTTAATGATGTAATCAGAGAGATCAAACAAGAACTAAATGCTTTGGCGGAAATAAAGAGCAAAGGCATCATAATAAGAAGCAAAGAAAGAGAAATAGAAGAAGGGGAAAAATGTACGCGCTATTTTAAAAAAAAAATTATGAGAAAAAGTGAGGGGCTTTTTAAACTCCAAAACGAAAACGGGCGAATAACAAAGGAAAGTAGTGAAATAACCAAATTAGTCGAAGACTACTACAAAAAATTATATGAAAGGAAAGAAACACATGAGAATAAAATGGGGCATGTATTAGATCATATCTCGAGATCAGTGCGTCAAGACCCCTTTTTAGTATCAGACTTTACCCAATACCAACTGAATGATTGCTTAAAGACTTTTAAAAAATCACCCGGGGAGGACGGGCTCAGCCTCGAATTTTATCGGACTTTTTGGGATATTTTAGCACCGGATCTGATTACTGTTTTTAACTAATTTTCCAGTCGAGATAACATGCCAGACAGTTTCAGAATAGGGATAGTTACTCTATTGCACAAAAAAGGAGACAAAACTGACTTTAAAAACTGGCAACCCATAACGCTTTCAAACGTGGACTGTAAAATCTTCAGCAAGCTTTTAGCAACACGAATGTCTGTAGTCTTGGGAGACTTGGTTGATCCGGACCAAACCTGTGCCATCGTGGGAAGGAAGATCAGCGACAGTCTCATGCTGATCCGTGATACCATCTGTTATGCGAGAGACAGAAACATGCGACTAGTGGTCCTAAACCTAGACTTTGAGAAAGCCTTTGATCGAGTCTCGAACCAATACCTCTTCAGGGTACTGGAAAAATGTGGTTTTCCCCAAAAATACATCAAGTGGATGGGACTGCTATATCGAGACATCTACAGCAAATTCATGATTAACGGGAATTTATCGGAAGGAGTCGAGATCAACTGCGGTGTACGTCAATGTTGCCCTTTGTCTCCCCTTCTCTATGTTCTTTGCATTGAACCTTTGGCACAAATTTTAAGAAGATAGATTTGTCAAAGGGATCAATATCCCAGGAAGTGGGGGACAAATTACTAAGTGTGTTTTGTACATGGATGATTTTAATATTTTATGTACTGACCTCTTATTCGTTAGAAGAGCCCTAGACTTGACTGACCTGTTTGGGAGGGCCGTGGGTAAAGGCTCAATAGAGAAAAGTCACAAGCGAAGTTTTATGGGCTGTGGACAGAGACAGAAAAGGCAGGACTCCCACTGACTGTGTTAAAGACAGACCAGAAAATTCTAAGGATAAAATTCAATGCGAATGGAGGAGGCGAGACCAGCTGGGACGATGTGACAAGGAAAGTTAAGCAAAGACTAGTATTGCCCTTTACACATTGGTTAACTGCTGTTAAAAGTGTCGATAAAAAATGTTCAAACCTCATATTGTTAGAACATGATATAATGAAATTGTGAATGTATTTAATTGCTGTTAAAAGTGTCGATAAAAAACGCATATTGTTGGGATATGATATAACGAAATTGTGTGTTTAATTGATGTTAAAAATGTCGGAACAAATTGTACAAACGTCATATTGTCAGATATAACGAAATTGTGAATATGGTTGAATCCTGTTAAGATTGTTGAGAAAAATTGTTCAACCCTAACATTGTTTATTTGCTGTTATTAGTGTCAATAAAACTGTTCAAATCAAACCCCGATTTCCCACATTCTTGAGACGCTTTTCGGTCGTATCTGGTAGGATCTCCCGACACACCAATTTTCATGAATGCAGCATGCGATCTGTGCTCCGTGTACCCACAATCCATTGCGGCGGTGTTTGGAAGGAGAAGCTGTCATGGCTGCTGTACCACTGCTGAACAAGAAAATGTCGTGAAAACCATCAAAAGTCCTGTAGTCAACTTAAAACTATGTAAGCTCGACAGAAGTATCTATTTGCGGTCCTTTTCGAAGGTTTGTCCTTTTTACTCCCGAGTTGGCGTTTTTTCGTTGAGCTTCAAAGGCGGAGAAAATGTGCTCCAGTGGGGAAGAGAAGCTTCGGGGAGCCAAAGAGGAGACCGAGCGAGAACATAGACGACCGGACGCTGTTTCCGGGGCAGGTTGGTCATTTTCGCTTCTGCTACATCCTTGACATCAGGGGCGTTACCAGCGGGGGTCGGCCGGTGTTGTGCCCGAATCCGACTCCCATGCAAAATCCTCCCCCCCTCGCGTGAACGCGCATTCTCCTGCGCTTCCGACAAAAGCGATCGTATTCCATATAATAAGCTTATTAAAAAATAAAGAGAGCTAATTAAAACAATTGGGCGATCGTAGTTGATATAACGCGTTTGTTAAAACAATAAAGCGCGATCGAATTCTACAAAATGCGTTTGTTAATGTGGATGAAAAAGTCACCAACATCAAAGTACCGTATTTTCCGCACTATAAGGCGCACCTAAAAGTCTTAATTTTTTTCAAAAGCTGACCATGCGCCTTATAATACAGTGCGCCTTATATATGGCTCATTATCAAAATTCGCAAGGTCTCGCAACTTACGCAACAGCCGCCGACTCGATTTTCCCCCGAACGTGGAGTAGTCCGCGGTGTATGCTGGGATTTATATACCGGCGTTTCATTGGCTAACCAATGTGTCAATCATCATTTGAATCGATCGCTATTGGCTAAAGTTATTCGGAGCCTTGGATACGCTAGAGGGCCAAAACAAACCCTGCAATTGGCCGAAAAAGATGTGTCAATCATCCGTTAAATCGATCGCTATTGGCTGAAGTTATTTGGAGCCTCGGATACGCTAGAGGGCCAAAACAAACCCTGCAATTGGCCGAAAAAGATGTGTCAATCATCCGTTACATCGATCGCTATTGGCTGAAGTTATTCGGAGCCTTGGATACGCTAGAGGGCCAAAAAAGATGACTGAATAGCAAGCTTGCTAAACAACGCCATAAAGAAACATGTTTCATTAGTCTGTATCTGTAGATGTTTTACTCTCCTGGATTTACTACGCTCACGGTTGTAAGAAGACCTTGATTGCGTATCATTATTGAACGTGAGAACTTAGGTGAGTTATGCGGCTTTATATTTTCCCGGTATCTTGTTTTAGAACGATCTTGATGTTGCTGTGATGAGTTGAGTGAATTAAACTCAATTCCAAGTGTTTATTGTCAAATGCACAGTAAAGTTGCGAGCGAAAAAGAAAATAGAAACTAAGGAATGGTTGCCATTTTTTTGAATTCCAAGACTTTAACCTTCCGAATGATATTTGAAATGACGCATTTAAGTGACATCGTACGGACACCGCATCCGCACGTGTCTACGACACGTATTTGCTTCTTTGCAAGCTTTGGGAATGTTAAGGGGGTAATCAGTTGGACTGAATCATCTGACTGTTTTGTCGACGTTCCCATTGTAGCGCCTTATAATCCGGTGCGCCTTATCTATGGAAGATATAGGACCAAAAACTATTTATTGGGGGTGCGCCCTATAACCCGGTGCGCCCTATAGTGCGGAAAATACGGTACGCTTCCGACAAAAGCGATCGTTTTCTACATAATAAGCTTATTAAAACAATTAAGCGACCTAACTAAAACAATTGGGCGATCGTAGTCTATATAACACGTTTATTAAAACAATAAAGCGCGATCGAATTCTACAAAATTCGTTTGTCAACGCGGATGAAAAAGTCACCAACGTCAATGTACGCTATGATTTCCACGATCACAACTAATTGTACACAAATAGCCTTTATTTGATGTACTATAATAGCCTTATGTAATGTCTTTTTTATTGTAGGTAGTTGTTCACTGATCGCTGGTTGTTTTGGTAACCAGGCGACCATTGTATTTTCAGTGTATGTACTTAATTTCGCATGGTCATAATGTATATTGTGCTGTCCTGTCTTTTCCATACGCACCTTCTTTCGCAGTGTGTCATCTCCGTTTTTCATGACCCAGGGATGATTCCATTTACAATGGGAAAATAAACACATCTTGTAATCGTACGTATTTAAACTCATTTGTCTTGTGACTGCCATGTGTTGCAAAAAACTCCAATGTTCTGTTCTGTTACTAAAATGAAACTGTGAAAATAATATATACTTTTACACGAAACTGTAAAAATAAATCCCTTGAGAATTCTGTTTTTGAATTGCTGGTGCTAAATGCCATAGTACTTATTTTCATTGCACTATTGTTACAATTTTTGACCTCCAGCTTTTCATTGCAGTATTATCATCACTTAGGTCAGTTTTCTGAGCACTCCGCAACGGGTTTTCGCCTATTTATTCTGGCTAAAATGTTGTGGTGTGTGTGACATGACTTCATGGAGCATACTCGACTGAAGAGCCATGATTAGCAATAAAAAATAAAAACATTAGTCCACTTAATTTAAAAATGTAATTTGATGTACTGCCTTAAAAATGATTAACACACCTTGTAATGGCAATTGTTTTGAATATGGCAAGTTATCTGAACTCCAAATTGTGAGTTGAAATAATATTAAATTGTTTGTTCAACAAGATAAAGCAACTTTTCTTAAATGAATAATGTAACATGAGTTGTTTTGACTCAGTGTCAGGTTTAAACAACAAATGATCATTATTTGAACAACTTGTTTGACTGAACCTTGTGTGTGAGAACAAAGCTTATCTTTCAGTTGTGTTTACTCATACTTTTTAAGGCAGCAAATGAACTTAAATTCTTAAATTCAGGGATCAGATTGGAGATTTTCATTTTCAGCTGAAATAGCCAGCGTCCAGGAATAAACCAGGGCGGCCGCCAAGGTGCGCCAGAGCAATAAAGGAAAGAGTGAGACAGTTGGATTTTGAATTTGTTTGCTACGCAAGAGAAAAAGTGAAAAAGTCGGAATGCCTTTGGGGTTCAAAAACAGCGGAAATCCGCGGAAAATTCTGATCCCTGTAAATTGAACCACATAGATTTTTATTACAGTTAAGTGCACCTAAGTCCCATGTAGAGAGCCTAACGTGTTATCTATTTATGGAGATGGTCATGTATATTGTGTAGTGCTTTCTGCTAAGCCAACCTAATAGCATACCTAAGAGTATATCGTATGATACTATTTGATTTATTTAAAAAACTGTAGGATAAATTGTATGTGGTGTGCTTGTATTTGTTACTCAATTCCTCCATATTAACATCATTCCACATTATTACTGTGTAAACTATTGTGTCCAAAAATAAGACAAATGCAAAAGTATACTTGCTTGTTTTCTTTTGGTTTGTTCTTTTCAATGTTTCACGAGATTGTAACAAAAATGCAATTATTTATAAATTAACACATAGAACTTGTCAAGTCCCATTTATTTATATAGCTCTCAATCACAGAGTGTCTCAAGAAAAGTATGAGGTGGGCATCAGTCATCAGCTATTGAACAGAACTTGTAAAAACAAATAATTAAATGATAATAAATAACATACATATATAAATAAAAGACATGATCAAGGTTATCCAGCCACTACTGGATACTGGATACTACTACTCGATATGGAGTTTCTAGCAGTATCGTGCAGACACTTCTATCTGCCGGGAGAGCTAACTGTGGTCATTGTGCTTGCTGTTTACGGTCCACCGCTAACGTTTCACCGGATGCTAACGTGAGCATAGCGCTAAATCTCGACTTTAATCGGGCATGTTTATGGACTGTACTTCCCAAATCCATTCAATACGTGGACTGAGCAATTCGGGAAAAACACTGGACTGTGTGTACTGTAAGATCAAACATCCAGTTGGATCCACCATTTCTGTCTGTCCCTCAACCCCCTCATCACCCCTCTACGGAGGAAGCAGATCCTATTTACAACAAAGACAGTTAAAACATGTTCTTTGTTCCTTTATCTCTTTGTTTCATTATCCTCACTGTAAAATGTGGAACTGGAGACGTCCAATTTCGTTGTTACAATATATCCCATGTTGTAAAAATGACAATAAAGGCATATTCTATTCTACTGTTTGTCCAGGCCTTCTCGGTCAAAAATACACGCAGGACAGTAAAACAGACTTGTGGCAATGCAAGCCTGAACACAGCTTGTCTGGAACCACAAATCGCAGCTTTGACAGGAAATAAGAGAACTAAATAATAGCACTATCCACTGGCACTTACCTTTAATACAAAAGGACCACAAGAAGTGGCATTTGGCTGGCATGGGTGTGGGACTGTGTGACATGTCCATCGAGAAATGTTGACCCCCTGAGCTCTTATGAACGCTCTGAGAAATAACAAAGCACTGTTACAATGCATTTTCGATCTTTGTCCTAATGGACAATACTTATTTAGCAGATGCTTTTTAGCAACTGACACAATACTTACATTTCATATAGGATGTTATTGTACTTGTAATGAACAGAATTCAAAACTGTATCTTCTTTCTAAACAAGTGACTGTGAGTGTAACCAACATTTACAACAGACATTAAACGAGTGAATGTATATATATACCTTGTAACATTTTGGCATCTTTTTATTTGGTCCTTGGATTACCCAATAGTATTGCCTTTTACACGCTGGTTAACTACTGTTAAAAGAAAATAACTCTGAAATTGTTTAATTGATGTTGAAAATGTCAGGAAAAAATGTTAAAACGTCATATTGTCACGTCATATTGTCACGTCATATTGTCACGTCATATTGTCACGTCATATTGTCAGATATAAAAAAATTGTGAATATGCTTGATGGCTGTTGAGATTGTCGTGTTTGTTTTGCTGCTGTTGGTGTCGGTCAATTTGTTCAGACCGAGGACAATCGACTTTGCCCTGGACGGATCTATTGACACTAACAAAGA
The DNA here is from genome assembly GCF_059441175.1 of Urocampus carinirostris. Classification (NCBI taxonomy): domain Eukaryota; kingdom Metazoa; phylum Chordata; class Actinopteri; order Syngnathiformes; family Syngnathidae; genus Urocampus; species Urocampus carinirostris. The sequence continues at coordinate 27,078,692 of NC_142351.1, read as the reverse complement.
TGTTATATAATGAAATTGTGAATATGCTTGATTGCTAATAAGATTTTCGAGAAGAGTTGTTCAAACCTCACTTTGTGTTTGCTGTTTAAAACGTCATATTGGAATATAATATTGTGAATGTGCTTAATTGCTGTTGAGATTGTCATGATTGTTTTCTGTTATTAGTGTCAATAAATTTGTTCAAACCAAAAAAAAAAATTGCTGCTAAAATTATCGAGAAAAATTGTTCAAACCTTACATTGTTTATTTGCTGTTAATAGTGTCAATAAAATTGTTCAAACCAAAAATATTGAAATATAATATTGTGAATGTGCTTGATTGCTGTTGAGATTGTCATGATTGTTTTCTGTTATTAGTGTCAATAAATTTGTTCAAACCAAAAAAAAAACCCCAAGAGGATCTAGAAAGAGGGCCCTCTTTTGTGGTGGGATCATTATCTGATTTTAATAATATAAAATGCATTAGTAGAAGTGTATGCAGATATTAAATTCACCCACACATACAGTGAAGAAAGCATCATGCTTTGGGGTGTTTTTCTGCACATGGGACAGGACAAGTGCACTGCACTAAAGAGGATGACTGGGATGGGGCCCTGTATTTTATGTGGCCTATTTTAGAAAGCAAGACATATACTGACTTTCCTGCCCACGCCTCTGCTATTCCTGCAAATGAACATAATATTTAGAATGTGTCAAAGCAACAGTGTTATATCATCGATGTCATAATATCCACATAAATTCTCTCTTCTCCACCCCACTCTCACTTTTACACTTTCGTTTCCCCTCTCCCTTTCTCTTTCTGTCCCTCCCTGTCCTTCTCCATCTCCCCTGACTCTCTTTATCTCCCTTTTTTTTCTCTCTCTCTCACACACTCTCTCTTGCTCTCTCTCCTCCCTCTCCTCTTTCCTGTATCAATCTCATGAAAATGACATACATTCTCTTGTTCTCTTCTCTAGCCCTCTCACAACCTCCCATTTTTTCACTCTCTCAAAACATACGTTGGGATGTCGATCCACATGGAGTTGTAGGTGTTGGAGTGGCGTTAGATGACAGTTGTGCAGGTGTCTTTGAGGAGGGAGATGCAGGCGCCGGTGTTGGGTTGTTCTTTGAGGATGGTGGTGTAATTGCCGGTGATGGGGTCGTCGTAGAGGAGAGTTGTGCAGGTGTCAGTTTTGGGTTGGTCTTTGAGGAGGGAGATGCAGGCGCCAGTGTTGGGTTGTTCTTTGACGATGGTGGTGTAATTGCCGGTGTTACGGTGGACTGAGACGATGGTGGTGCAGGGGATGGGGTGGTGTCTGGCATGTTTTTTAAGTCTTTTTGGTATGCGAGGGAGTGTTGGAATGTATATCTTTAAGTGGTCTACGTTAATATTTTTTAACACAACCCCTTTGGCATCTACCAACTCTGCACTTTTGCTTTTAATCGCTGTAATCGTGTAGGACCCCATGTAATTTGGATCCAGTTTCTCCCCCTTTCTTTGCTGGCTCCGGATGTTCATCCTCCACACCTTGTCCCCAACATGATATTCAACAGGTGAATAATTATTTGTTTTTTTGGTCATTTTTCCCTGGGCTGTCATGATGTTTTCCTTTGCTCTTGAAAGCAGCTCAGGGATATTAAGAGCATCAGTCACCTCTTCCCTCTCCATCGTCTCCTCGACACTGCCATCAATCTAGAAAATAAGGTACATTTATGGAAAGATATTTAGTGTCAAGTTCAGACAATTCATCGGTATTTAAAGCTTAAGGGATTGATTGTACTTTTCCCTCCTGAAAACAAGCAAGCTAATTACATATACCAGGTTTGTTATTGCCTGGTACAATGATGCTCCAAATCCTTGGCATACAATACATTACAACACACCCTAAATATTGAGCCTCAATATTACCCTCTGTCACAGAATTTAAAGCCACTTTTCTTGACATTTTTTCTTCGAACTGTAACTGTATTTAATTACTATCATCATTACTACCAATGCATTCTTTGTGTTGTTTTTGTGTCTGTGTTTGAGTAATATTGAATTATTGTAGTTCCCCAAACCCAGGACTAACCCTGTATTGCTCTGGGATTTGTGATGGATACTGTGCCTCTCTTCCAAACATTAGAAGAAATGGTGAGAACTTGGTTGTCATTTGTTTTTTGGTTCTCAAACCAAACATGACGGCATCCAGGTGTTTGTCCCATTCTTTCAGCTGTCGCTCCACCAGCTTGCACAGTGATCTGAGGACATGACATAGATTAAAGATTATTCATATATTTGAAGGTTTTTACCCGCCCATCACTCATTTTATTGTAAATATTAGGTTATTTAGATGTTTGGTAACATTTAATCAGAAGAATTGTTCATCAGACAGTCATGATGCCGTCATATTTGTGTTAAATCATGTTGACTTCAATTCAATATGTGTCTACCACGTGGATTACTGTCTTTATTATTTCCCTAAGGTTATAGCAAGATAACATTCAAAATGACAAATTGGCACTCCATCTACACTTCAACCCCCACCACTAAAAACACAACATTTCATAACTCTATCATTCTAATTTAAACCTGCAGTTCCTACCTTTGGATTGTCCCGTTCATCTTCTCCACTAACCCATTAGTTTGGGGGTGATAGGGCACACAAAGACTTCTTTTGATGTTTAGAACATCGCAGACCTCTTTGTTTAACTGTAGATTGTAAATACATTTTTACACATGCGAACAGTTAATGCCATTTTATTTTTTTATTTTTTTAAAACAATTATTATCAAACTTACTGCATTTACAAACTCCGTCCCCTGGTCTGTGAGGATTCTCTTTGGTGCCTCAAACTGGTGAACAAATTTCAACAGACAGCCAGTGACGTCTTTTGTACTTTTGGTGGGGATGGCATAGGCTTGAGACCATTTGGTAAGGTAGTCAACCATTACATAAACGTATTGGTTTCCATTTTCAGTGAGGGACAGCTTACCAGCTAAGTCCATCCCCACCAATTCAAAAGGCTCCTTAACCTTTAGAATAGAATTGAAGAAAATGATAAGTTTACCCTTGAAAATGTAACTGTCTTATTGCTATGTTTTATAATGCATACAGTATGTATATTCACACATATTTACCTAAACATAACGTTGAAAAAGAGGACAATAGAAAATATAACTTGCTGTTATTGGAATGATTTTGGTGTCTGCCTTTATTGATGTTCTGTCTGACTGTGTCACCTTTAATAAAACACCAACATTTAAAATGTCAAAAGTTCAATAAATGCTCACTTGACAAATGGTTTAAATAAGTACATTCAGAACACAGATGTAATGTAGGCAACAATTGTCTTAAGGTACTACACTGATAAATAAAAATATGTACAAAAGTTGCAAGGAGTGTACAACATTTGCCCATATTCTCTTATAGTACGGCTAAATTTGAGTTGTTATAATAGTTAGTCACCCATGTTTCGATGAATAGAAATTGCATCTTTGGTTTTGCGCTGTCCACAGTGAGCACCAATGTTGCTGCTGTGGAACTCGTTGAAAAGATGATTTGCCTGTTTTGCACCACAGACGACTTTAGTTTTACAGGCAGTAGACAGGTTTTTATTTTGTTCATAGTAGAGTTCTCCATCTGCAGAAAATAATAATAGTCTATATCAACAAGTATCACCAATCCAACCATGCAAAGATGAATTGTGCGTGCATTGTTGTATCTTTTGCACTAGCATAGAAAAAAACATTCATATCTTATTTTTCTTCTTTTTGTTTATAAAGCCCAATATATCACATTACATATTTTAAACGGCCTTCCATATCTTATTAAATGTAAAATGCATCCATTTAATACGCTATAGTACGACTGGAAACCATAAGAGTGTTAATTGTGGGGGATGGTAAAAGTTTAGCCACAAAAATGTAATTGGTTGTTTTTAACTCACTTTCAATGCAGAATCTATTCGCCTTCTTGCGGAAACAATTCTTTGTCGCCTTGTTTGAATTATCTGGATAAACTCCATTGAGTTTATAATCCAAAATCTGGTGGTAAAGTATTGGGTCCATGATTGATTAGGTAGGGCATGGGTCGTGATGAGAATAATATCACAGGTACAACACTTAACTGGGCCAGGACTACTTTTCGCGGATGAATATATGTCACGCATCACTCCCGTGCGTAAAAGGTGTACTGTATTCTAATATTCTTTTGTATGACATATAATACAAAATCACTATTTTTATCACTTCACTTTTAGAAGTGTTATCCGTGGATTTTAAGATCATGAACGTTAGGTTTTTCTCTCTTACCGCCAGGCTGGCTTGTTCGCAGCCATGATCATTGATTTTTGCAATCCGGAGATGGAATAAGAGCTTGCTCTGTCCACTCCACGCATCGGCCCGGTATTGCAGTACCTCCGGGAACGGTGCATTCGCAATGATCGCAGCAAGGCTTTAAGGCTAGGACCTTAGCTTGGCCTTTTGGCTGAGAGTAAGAGTCCCGGCTCCTAGGCTTTGCAGCGTGTTATGAAATGACCGATAACGGATAATGAATAAAGAAGACAGAACAATAACCCTTAAAAAATCCTCCCCCATCAGTGGATTTTAAGACATCTTATTATAAAACAAGTGGTACATAGCAAAACAAAATAGTTTACGCACATTAGATAGATAGATAGATGGATACTTAAATGGAGGTTCCACGTTCGCGGGTTCAGAGCTTCGCAGGTCTAAAAAAATAAAAATAAAAAACTAATTTAAAAAATATATATATAATTTTTTGTAAGCATTTTTGAAGGGGCGTCGCTACTTCGCGGATTTTCACTTTTTGCGGGTGGTTTTGGTCCCCATTAACCGCGATAACCGAGGGATTACTGTACTAAAAAGAGGGGAAAAAGAGCAAGGGGAAAAGCAAGAAAAACAAGATACAAAAGAGAAGAAAGGAAGAGAAAAAGCCAACTAAAAAAATGAAAAGCAGGAAAATAATCGGCAATAAAAGCAAAGAAAAATATTTTGAGGTCCCCTTTTTAAGTATATTACTAAGAATAATATTTTGCTTGAAATGAATTTTTTTGAATCTCTTCTACTAAATTTTAGTACCATTTATTGTTTTCACAATCCAGTGAACTCAACTTTTTGAAACTTTGAACTTTTATACGAAGCAACTTTAAATGCTTGAAATCGTTGCCTTGTTTCCTACGTTAGGTACCGGAATCGTGTGTTTTCTTTGTCAGCTTTCTTAAATTAGACATCCAAAGGCATTAAAAAGTCTTGAATTTAACTTGGCTTAAGCTGTCGGAACCCTGCTGTGTTCTGTGCGTCCCTTTGTGAGTTTCTGTGAATAAAGGCGTCACAAATAAATGCGATTTGACTTGTGTGTTGCAGACATCGGTGAAGAATATCTTCCTACTGCGTGGCAGGAACCAGAGTTGCCAGGTGCTGTTTACAAGATACTCCGAGTTGTGTTGAACAGAGCAGGTTGGTCGTTTTACTTTCTGCATTATCCTTGACATCTCGTATTTGGCCGTCGACGTCGACCGTACTTTCCTTTCAAATAAGGTCCGGGATTCTCTCTCGCTCATTCTTTCAAGTCAATAACCTGAAAGAGTGAATGTTTAGAGTATTGTTTGATTCATGATAAATGCTAGACAATAAGAGGCTATTTCGTCTTAATTAAAATGGGAGAGCGTGAGTACTACTGTACCTGCTGGCCAAATCTGTAACCACCGGATTATATTCTTAACCAAATAAATATAATTTAAATCAGATTTATCTACACATCTTTAAAACACATTGTAAAATATTTAGTTTTATTTATTTTATTTGTTTTATTTTAACAAAAACATGCTCTCTGCTGCGCTTGTTTTTACCAACTCTAGACCCGAATGAAGGAATCAGATTTATTTCCTCCCCCGCTTCCTCCGGCTCAACTTCATACAATTCCCTTGTGGGCTTTTTCATCAGCAATCGGTTTTCCTCTAAATCTCCCTTTTCCTGCAACGCTGTCACGTATTACTGCAGTGATCCTCAGCGCAAGTCCTTGCTGAAGGAGCAACATCCCCTTGCGGTCATGGCCAGGCGGCCAAGACCTCACAGCGTGCGCTTCCTTTTTGTAGATGTGGGAGCTGATTCCGTCAAAATGTCAAGGTTGGACTTTTCGAGGAAGTTTATTCGAAAGTGTCTGAAATTTGAAACGGAGGATTTAAACGCAGTTATAACCATGTCATTTAACAAAGGCTTTGATGTGAGTTTCACATCGGCGGCCCTTTTTGGTGAGTTTTGGGATCGCTTTGAGGGAGTGAGGCCCCAGTTTTCTGCTTTTACGGTGGAGAAGCTGACTGACAATTCTAACAAGATAGTCATTGTCAGAATGTTCAATGAAGCGGTGATTGCAGAGGACATCTGTTTTTGGTTGAGCAAGTTCTGCACGCTAAAAGGCCAGGCTATGAAGGTGAGGGATGAGGACGGCGTCTGGAATGGTGCCTGGAGGTTACCCATCCAACAATGGCAAGACCCTCAGGGTTTCCAGGGACCGAAACACCTCCCGTCGATGATAGTCCTGGGGGAAGACCGAGGTTATATCCACTATCAAGGACAACCCAAACTCTGCCACAAATCTGGTGAGCATGGACATCTGGCTGAGGCATGTGATCGAATCTTTTGTGGAAAGTGTAGGACAATTGGACATTCTTTTGAGGAGTGTACCAATAGCAGACTCTTATGACTGACTCTTAGGGTGGATACAATATTATCAACACACGGCCGCTTTCTTGTGTCTCATTTCATCTGGAGGGACGAAAGCATGACCAACTTGGGTGCTTAGGTGCTTAACTTTGGGTGGTTGGGCATTTGGGTTGGCCATGGTCCAAAAACATTTTTGCGTGTGTTTTTTGCTGATGGTTTTTAATTTTCTTTGTTTTTGTATGTTGTTGTCTTGCTGTTGGTCACCCCTCTCAAAGGATATGACCAGGGTAGATAGATAGACAAAATTTAATCCTCATTCTCAGCTCATCTAGCTTGTTTTCCAGTGAACGCACTTTAGCGAGTAGGAGCCTGGGTAGCGGTGGCCGGCTAGCTCGGGCTTTAGCCTAGCATGGAGACCGGCCCTTTTCCCTCGCTTGCGTCGCCGTCTCCGGAGCACCGATCAGCCTTCCCACTCGACCTCGGTGCAGCGGGCCCTTCGTGAGGGTGGAGGTGTTAGCCACTGGAGTGAACAATGACTTGTAGCTCGGGTGATATAAAGCCGGTAAAAAGCAGTTGACTGTGTGAGTTGCCAAAGTTGAGTAGTTCCTGCCTGGTATATCTTACCAATGCGTGGTATTTTTCAAAGAAAAATGAAAACACAAGAGCATAAAAGCGAAAAGCCGGCAAGCATGCGTGGAGCGAGCAAACATGTCTGCCACGGCGGGTGCCATGTGAATATAGCAGGTATCTGAATCGATCTTGTACCCTCTACTCGATAACCCGGAAGCGGTAGTGGTAATGACACGCCAGACATTTCTCTGAAATGGGAAGTGCCGGTGCCTTATTAACTCATTTTGATGGCCTACAGAAAACCTAGTTCTGTAGCTATTCAGGCATTCAATGCACACCAAAAGAAAGCTTTAACAGTCATCTTTCATTGGAAAAAAATGACGCTTTTACTATTGTGTAGTAGACAACATTTGAACAAGATTTTTAAAAAAATACTTGTTTCCCGGAAAACTTCTGAGAAAAATGGCTCCTTGCAAAATGATGTATTTCAACCATCGGCCACTGTGGTCAGCAGCACGGGATCGTCGCAGGGGACCGTGCTTTCTCCGTTCCTATTCACCCTGTATACGTCGGACTTTCAGTACAAGTCTGAGTCCTGCCACGTGCAGAAGTTTGCTGATGACACTGCTATCGTGGGATGTATCAGAAGTGGGCAGGAGGAGAAGTACAGAAAATCGATTCAGGACCAATGGAGCGACGCTAACCACCTGCACCTGAACACCACCACGACCAGGGAGATGGTGGTGGACTTCAGGAGAACTAGAACTCACCCATAACCTGTTACTATCAAAGGAGAATGTGTAGAGTTTGTCCAGACCTTCAAATACCTGGGTGTCCAGCTGGACAATAAACTGGACTGCACTGCCTACACAGAAGCGCTGTACAGGAAAGGACAAAGCCGACTGTACTTCCTCAGAAGGCAGGCGTCCTTCAACATCTGCAAAAAGCTCCTACAAATGTTCTATGAGACTGTTGGGGCAAGCGCCTCTTCTATGCGGCAGCGTGTTGTGGAGGCAGCGCTAAGAAGAAGGATGCCTCTCGTCTTAATAAACTGGTGAGGAAAGCGGGCTCTGTTGTGGGCACAGAGCTGTACAGCCTGACAACTGTAGCTGAGAGACAGGCACTGAACAAGCTGCGGCCAATCATGGACAATTCATCACATCCACTACACAGCCTCATCCCCAAACAGAAAAGCAGCTTCAGCGAGAGACTGCTGTCACAGTCTTGTTCCATGGACAGACTGAGGAGATCATTTCCTCCTCGTGCCATGAGGCTCTTTAACTTCACCCGTGGGAGTAAAAGCCCACATTAAACTCCAACCCCACATTTGCATATCACCCTATTTTTATTACAGTGAGTATTTTCTGTACCACAATTTAGATACTGTATATCAACACGTTAATTTGGGTATTTATGCATTGTATTTCCTTTATTTTATTATTATTTTATTTTCAACACAAGGATACTCCTGGAAGTGTGAATTTCCCTACGGGGATGAATAAAATATCTATCTATCTAGACATCTAGATATTTAGACATCTATCTATTAATCAGAAGTTTCGCCCCGGTGCTTTATTTTAATATCGATATTTTACTAGAATATCAGAATATCTAAACAATACTGTACTTTCCATAAAAACAACGGCACTTTGCCTGAAAAATAACATTTGATTGCAAGAACACTAAACTTATGAATGAACTTTGCAAGAATTCTCAGCCCGATTTCTCGGGTGACGTGATCAACGATTCAAGTCTTCATGGTGATCGCAGGGTCTTACGATACGTCATCCCAATGAAAGCCCATGGTCATTTTTTTTTTTTAGAAAGACCAAAGATTTGAAGCGTTAACAGTATGTACTTATATATTTGCTTTTCTACTCACCGCCATACAGACTAATACGGCGAAAACAGGAACAAAATGCGGCCACTAAGTGTTGACAAAGGAATCTGATCAAAGCCACTCCTACCATCTAGTGGTGATTTAATTCCCAGAAGTTTAATACTTACTGATCAGCAGCGCCTAAGCCTTTAGAATTTTTTGACGTTTTGGCACTCGGGGACAATGCTTCTGAAAACATACTAATACGTTACGGCACTGAACGAGTCTAGGGCAATACAAATAAATGCGACTTGTGTTTTGCAGACGTCAGCCAAAAATATCTTCCTACTGCGCGGCAGGAACCAGAGTGGCCTGCTGTTAAAATTGAGGAGGATCTGAAGCCTTATCACATTAAGCAAGAGACAGAGGATGGGGAGCCTGTTGCCGTTAAAGAAGAGGATGATTTTCCAGTCTTGCTAGTGGCCGGGGTCCATTCGACTGTCAAAGATCAAGGTCAACCTGAAGATAAAGGTCAGCCTGAAGATAACGGTTGGCGGGAGCCTGGAAGCATCAGCTCCCGTCAACACGTGGAAACGGATGACGACGACACGTCCCACTCTGCAAACCCTGAAAGCGACTCGCAGTCGGGAGGTGTTAACACATGTTCACAGTGTGGGAAAACGTTTCGACGCAAGTCTTATATGAAGTTGCATATGAAATTCCACGCTGGAAAGAAGCACTTTTCTTGCTCAGTTTGTGGTAAAACATTCACACAGTTTGGGGAATTAAAAAAACACATGAAATTCCACACTGGTGAGAAACCTTTTGCCTGCTCAGTTTGTGGAAAAAGATTCTCACAGAATGGGCACTTAAAATCACACCAACTCACCCACACCGGAGAGAAGCCTTTTGCTTGCTCAATTTGTGGGAAAACATTCACACATAGTGGGGACTTAACAAAACACATTAGAACCCACACTGGGGAGAAGCCTTTTTCTTGCTCTGTCTGCGGTAAAAAATTCACCCGAAATGGACACTTGAAATCACACCAGAAAACCCACACTGGCGAGAAGCCTTTTTCCTGCTCAATTTGTGGTCGAAGATTTACCTTCAGTGGGACGTTAAAACAACACACACTAACCCACACTGGCGAGAAGCCTTTTTCCTGCTCAGTTTGTGGTCAAAAATTTACCTCGAGTTCGACCTTAAAACGACACACACTAACCCACACTGGCGAGAAGCCTTTTGCCTGCTCAGTTTGCGGTCAAAGATTCAGAGAATGTAGGAACATGAAAAAACATAGACTAACCCACACTGGCGAGAAGCCTTTTGCCTGCTCAGTGTGTGGTCAAAGATTCACTACAAGTGGGAGCTTAAAAATACACTCTAGAACCCACACTGGCGAGAAGCCTTTTTCTTGCTCAGTTTGTGGTCAAAGATTCCCTTCAAGTGGGAGCTTAAAAATACACACTAGAACTCACACTGGCGAGAAGCCTTTTGGCTGCTCAGTTTGTGGTCTAAGATTTACCTCGAGTTGTACCTTAAAACAACACACACTAACCCACACTGGCGAGAAGCCTTTCTCCTGCTCTATTTGTGGTCAAAGATTCACTAGAAGCGGGAGCTTAAAAATACACACTAGAACCCACACAGGCGAGAAGCCTTTTTCTTGCTCAGTTTGTGGTCAAAGATTTACTACAAGTGGGAGTTTAAAACTACACACTAGAACCCATACTGGCGAGAAGCCTTTTTCCTGCACAGTTTGTGGTCGAAGATTTACCTTGAGTTTGACCCTGAAACGACACACACTAACCCACACTGGCGAGAAACCTTTTGCCTATTCAGTTTGCGGTCAAAGATTCACAGAATGTAGGAACATGACAAAACATAGACTAACTGACACTGGCGAGAAGCCTTTTGCCTGCTCAGTTTGCGGTCAAAGATTCTCTACAAGCGGGAGCTTAAAAATACACACTAGAACCCACACTGGCGAGAAGCCTTTTTCTTGCTCAGTTTGTGGTCAAAGATTTACTACAAGTGGGAGCTTAAAAATACACACTAGAACCCACACTGGCGATAAACCTTTTGCCTGCTCAGTGTGTGGTAAAAAATTTGCCCGAAATGGACACTTGAAATCACACCAAAAAACCCACACTGGCGATAAGCCTTTTTCCTGCTCCGATTGTGGTCTAAGATTTACCTTGAGTTGGACCTTAAAACAACACAAACTAACCCACACTGGCGAGAAGCCTTTTTCCTGCTCAGTTTGTGGTCTAAGATTCACCTTGAGTTCAACCTTAAAACGACACACACTAACCCACACTGGCGAATAGCCTTTTGCCTACTCAATTAGTGATAAAAGATTCACTACAAGTGGGAGCTTAAAAATACACACGACAACCCACACTGGCGAGAAGCCTTTTGCCTGCTCAGTGTGTGGTAAAAAATTCATCCAAAATGGACACTTGAAATTACACCAACTAACCCACACTGGCGAGAAAGATTTCTCCTGCTCAATTTGTGGTCAGAGTTTTACCGTGAGTGGAAACTTAAAGAAGCACATTAGAACCCACACTGGTGAGAAACCTTTGACCTGTTTACTTTGTGGTGAAAAATTAATTCATATCAGCACTAGAAATTAAACACAAGAACCCACACTGGTAAGAAGCCTTTTTCCCGCTCAATTTGTGGTAAAAGATTCACACGGAGACGGACTTAACAAAACACATTCGAACCCACACTGGCGAGAAGGCTTTTTCCTGCTCAGTTTATGGTCAAACATTGACTGAAAGTGGGGGTTTTTAAAACGCGTAATTGACCGAGTATTCCACAGGCCATCTATAGGAACATAACTGCCACAAAACCATTTCCCCCCACCTTTTTCCAACCACTGACTCTCCCAACACATCAAAAAAAAACCCTCATTCATTCACAGGAAGTGAGCAGACTTTCCTGCTGTATGATAAAGATTTGAAACCCCAAAGTCTTCATATGGATTCAAAAGATTCAGGATTTGCATATGTGACTGCACGTGAACGCACCGCACCACACCGAGAGCGAAGCTAGCGTAGCCTCTAATGTGCGATGGCAACTTGAATGCCACGATTTTGACGTCTGTGGGTTTCGAAAAGGAAATAAAGCACGGAGTTGCCGTTGACTCGTCGGATTTCTTTCGAAAACCAGTGCAGGAAGGTGGCCGATTCGTCCTGCTTTCTGAGATTGGCTATTGTTGACGCTCGCAAACATGGCGGCGCTGCTTTGTAAAGCGACCAAAGTCCGGGGAAACTAAGTCCGGCAAAATAACGACCTGAGAGTCAGGGCGATTGGGTGAGTCGATCAGCGGACAGTGCCGTAAGAGAAGCATGGAATTTTCAAGATGCCGAGCAGGGATAAAGAACTCGAGGAAATTAAAAAGTCACAATCATGAGTTTAATGGTTGAAATCAAAGACCTAAAAAACGAAAACATGGAGAAAGACAAGAGGATTATTGCGTTAGAAGGACGCGTAGCAGTACACCAGGATCAATGACATTATTATCACCGGTCTGGACATCAAACCTCGGACCTATGCCAAGGCTGTGGCAAATAAAAGTTTTGCAACGGATGCTGATCAAGATTCTGCTGAGCAACAGGTCATTGCTTTTATGAGCAAAAAAGGGATATCCATCAATGCTGAGGACATAGAAGCATGCCATCAATTAACAAGAGGTGAGAACCGACCTAAGGCAACCATTGTGACATTTGTCAACAGGAAACGAAAACATGAAATCCTTAAGCAAGGAAAAAAACTAAAAGGGACAAATGTTTATTTAAATGAACACCTAAGCAAAAAAACCTCTGACATTGCAAGACAGGCTCGATTTTTGAGGAAAACAAACAAGATACAAGGAACTTGGACTTCAAACTGTAGAGTATACGTAAAGTTGGAGAGCTGGACCGATTTGCCTGAAGTGATACAATGGCATCCTGGACTGACAATATGGACACCTTTATTACAGATCACAATAAAAAAATCCATCATAATAGATTAGGCCATGATCTACCGGAACTGAGCATTGTTGATCACACTGACTCCAATAATTCAAGATTAGATGACTTCGATCCTGACCGCAAATCTCTATCAACTAGCTCAGACAATTGCAAATATTATTCTGGAAATGAATATATACTTTTGTTAAAACTGAAGCGAAATTCTCAAAAATACACTATAACAGTAGAAGCATGTAAACAAATTTTGATGACATCACTGAATGCTTACAGCAATTTGAGAACCCGTTTAGTGTGATTGCAGTTTCTGAAACCTGGTTCAGTGAGAAAAGGGGTGTTCATTTTGAATTAAACTACTATAATTTGAACTATGTTAATAGAACAAACAAAATAGGAGGAGTAGCAGCTATATATGTGCACAAACGATTCAAATCGAAGATAATACAAAACAATATAAAACGTATAAAAACAAATTGACAGGAATATTAAGAGCAAGCAAGAAATTATACTATACCAATTTATTACAACATAACAAAAGTAATATCAAAGGTATTTGGGATATATTAAATAGTATAATAAAAGGAAAGAATGTAAGTAATGCATATCCAAACTATTTTATTGATAAGAACAGTGAAAATTATAATTTAAATCAAGTCATGGAGAATTTCAACAGTTATTTTGTAAATGTTGGACCAGAGCTCGCTGCAAATATTCCAGAGTGCAGTGGTAAACAATTTGAGTCACTGATAAAAATGAACTCCAAGACTATGTTTTTATCTGGGGTTACGGAATCAGAAATCTTAGACGTGGTTAACAACTGTAAAAACAAAACGTCTATGGATTGTTTTGACATCGATATGGTACTAGTTAAGCAAATTATAAATAGCATTGCGAAACCATTGAGCTACATCTGTAATATATGTAGGTTATTTTAAATTTAAATTAAAACAAAGTAATATTCTTTGGTAATCATAAGGCAAATCAAGATTTTGAAGTAAAAATGGATGGTGTTGCAATAGACATTGTATCAGAAATTAAGTTTTTAGGGGTCATAATAGACAATAAATTAAGTTGGAAAACACACATCAGACACATACAAACTAAGGTATCTAAAAGCATTTCAATAATTAATAAAGCCAAATTTGTTTTAAGTTATAATGCATTGTATTTATTATATTGTTCTCTAGTTCTGCCATATTTAACATATTGCGCAGAAGTCTGGGGCAATAATTACAAAAGTTCACTCTAAGCTTAAAACTCACTTCTACTCTATAGCATACGAATAACCTAAACTTCTTATATGTAATAACTTGTGAAGCCCTTAGAGACTAATTGTGATTAAGGGCTATACAAATAAAAATGACTTGACTTGACTACTGCCCCTTTTTATCCTCCAAAAACGTGCAATTAGAACCATACACAGGTTAGGATATCTGCATCATACTCCCATTTTATTCCTGCAGTCCAAATTATTAAAATTGGATTATTTAGTAAAATTTTTCACTTCACAACTGCTATTTAAGGTCAACAGAAAGCCAGAAAACATCCAAAAATGATTCACTCTGAAAGAGGGAAGTTATAATTTAAGGGGCTGTCGTAAATCCATAATCCCAAAGGTGAGAACCACCAGGAAAAGTGTGTGTCTGTGTGTGGAGTCACACTTTGGAACAATTTACAAGACGATCTGAACAAAGTAACACTTGGCATCAAGTGGTGATTTATCATACTGATTTAATTCCCAGAGGCCTAATACTTACTGATCAGCAGCGCCTAAGCCTTTAGAATGTTTTTACGTTTTGGCACTCGGGGACAATGCTTTTGAAAATGTTACGTTACAGCACTGAACGAGTTAAGGGCAATACAAATAAATGTGACTTGTGTCTTGCAGACGTCAGCCAAAAATATCTTTCTACTGCGCGGCAGGAACCAGAGTTGCCTGCCGTTAAAATTGAGGAGGATCTGAAGCCTTATCACATTAAGCAAGAGACAGAGGATGGGGAGCCTGTTGCCGTTAAAGAAGTCTTGCTATTGGCCGGGGTCCGTTCAACCGTCGAAGATCAAGGTCAACCTGAAGATAACGGTTCGTGGGAGCCTCGAAGCATCAGCTCCCGTCAACACGTGGAAACGGATGACGACGACACGTCCCACTCTGCAAACGCTGAAAGCGACTCGCAGTCGGAAGGTGGTAACACATGTTCTCAGTATGGGAAAACGTTTCCTCGCAAGTCTTATATGAAGTTGCATATGAAATTCCACACTAGGGAGAAGCCTTTTGCCTGCTCAGTTTGTGGTAAAAGATTCACCCAGAGTGGAGACTTAAAAAAACACACGAGAACCCACATTGCCACACTTTGCCTGTTGACATTGTGGTAAAATTTTGTATCCATATCGGACATTAGAAAATATACACCAGAACCCACTCGTGTGAGAAGCCTTTTGCCTGCTCAGTTTGCGATAAAAGATTCGCCGATAGTAGGAGCCTGCACCTCCTTACCAGCAGGTTTCTGGAGGTCCAGATGGTGTCTTTGATGGCGGCGAGAGTGAGCCAGTCCTTGACAAAGTCGTTCTGTGACCTTTTCGACCGACTCACCTCGTAAAGCACGTACTGTGCGTCCGGGACCTCCCCTGCTGGCAAGTCCGGGAATTTTCCTAGGTGACGCACTGATCTCGAGATATGATCTAATACATGCCCCATTTCATTCTCATGTGTTTCTTTACTTTTATATAATTCGGTTATTTCACTACTTTTTTAGAAGCCTGTTTTTGTTTTGGAGTTTTAGCCCCTCACTTTTGCTCATAATTTGCGTACATTTTTCCCCTTCTTCTATTTCTCTTTCTTTGCTCCTTAGTATGATGCCTTTGCTCTTTATTTCCGCCAAAACGTTTAGTTCTTCTTTGATGTCTCTGATTTTATCATTAAAGTCAATCCCTTTTTGTGTTAGGGTAGAACAGTGTTGGAGTCTTCTTTGTAGTCCCGACGTGCATTTCATCTCTTTAAGTTTCTTATTTTTCCCTGCATTTTTAAAAAAGATTCTGCGTTTGTTTCTTTGTCATCTCCCACCATTATGTTCGTGAATCATACGAGTCTTGAAGGGTCTGCCAGTCCTTGTACTGCTCCCTGTATTGGGTGGCTAAGGCCTCATTGTCCCGCAGGGAGCAGTTCAACTTCCACAGACCCCTCCCAACAGTCATACCTGAAGGAATTGAGAGAGAGCAGGACAGTAGCAAGTGATCGGAAAATAAGACAGGAATTAATCTGGTATCACTAAGTGTTAAACCCCTTGTAAATATGTAGTCTATTTGAGAGGCTCTGGTGTTGTCACTACTGAACCAGGTGAAGCACTCCTCTCCTGGATGTAGTGAGTTGAAACAGTCTTCTAGTTTATGCTTGATTGCTGTTGAGATTGTCGAGAGGGGTTGTTCGAACCTTACATTGTTTGTTTGCTGCTGTTGGTGTCAATTGATTTGTTCAGACCAAAAAAACAATCGCGGGACTTTGGCCTGGACAGATCTATTGACACAAACAAAGATGTTAAAAATGTCAGAAAAAATGTTAAAACGTCACATTGTCAGAAATTGTGAATATGCTTGATTGCTGTTAAGATTGTCGAGGGGGGTTGTTAAAACCTCACGATGTTTGTCTGCTGTTATTAGTGTCAATAAATTTGTTCAAATGGTAAAAATGGTAAATGAACTGCATTTCTATAGCGCTTTTCAAATCAATGACTTCCCAAAGCGCTTTGCAGTGTGCTCCACATTTCCCAATAGCGGCCTTGCAGCCATGTAAGGCGCTAACCTGCTTATCGGGGGTATTAGGGGTTCAGTGTCTTACCCAAGGACACTTCGACATGTAACACAGAGGAGCCGGGATTCGAACTGGGATCCCTTGATCCCAAGACGGGCGCTCTACCTCCTGAGCTACTGCCGCCCCGTGTTTGGGAATAATGGTGTCGTTATTGGTGAGTTACGCCGGCTTTAGAGTTTCGGGGTATCTCGTTTCTGCAACGGGTATGCCGACATCCTACAGACACGCGTTCTCGACGGACTGACAGCCCGGCGGAGCGTAAAGGGTTTCAAACCAAAACCTTCCATTTTAAATACCCGGCACATGTCCTGTAATAAAATTGATGTTTTATCTACTTTAAACTCCTCATCGGTCCCCTTCCTATCCTTTCGACTTAGGGTTCAATTAAAATCTCCTACCACGATGAGTGGTTGATGGCCTAGCATATGTGACTGGATGTCTTCTAAGAGTTCGTACTTGGGGTGTTTGTCAGGATTGCCGTAATATGTTAATGACGTTAAAATCGAGCCCTATATAGGAAAGTCTAAGATAGCGCGTCCGTCTCTCATTACAGTGGGTTGTTTATTAAAATGGCCACCCCATCATTACGGTTTTCATTTGAGCCACTCCATAATGAAGGTTATGGACAAATCTCGTCCCACTGTTTATAATTTTTTAAGAAGGGGATGCAGCATTCTTGTAGTAACAAAACATCCGTTCAGATGGTTTTTAAAAACGATAAAACGCTGTCAGCTTTAACCTTCGATCTCACACTTCTCACATTGATAGGTAATGTTCAAAAGTGTTGTTAAAGTATACAAATTACTTGGGCAAAACCGGGGGATCCGAGTCCATTCTCTGGTGGTCATTGAGAGTGTTACCTGTGTCGGACTCCTGATTAGGGCACAAAGCATGACTTAAGAACGGTACCTCATTTGGAGAAAACTCTGGAATCCTCTGACTCTCTGTCTGTGGTTCCAGGCCTTCCCCTTTTTTCTGGGTTGGGGGTGGGCCAGAGGACCTGTCAGGGGCAAGTCTCTTTCTCCCCTGCCCACAAGGGATCGAATTTTTTCCTTCCCCAGCTTCCTCCAGCACAACTTCACGTGGGTGTTTTCATCGGTAATCGGTTTTCCTCTAAATCTCTAATCTTTGGTTCCGGTGTGTTCACCACCCCCAATTTGTCCTATTTTTACCTCTCTTTCCCATGGCAGGTAGTGGAGGGAAACTCAAGTTGAATTTTTTGGCCTCACTAATAGGGGTTTTGGGAGGGACATTCGCCTTTTTGATTTGTTTGTCTTGTTCAAATTCAGGTAGTGGAGGAAAATACAAGTTTGATTTTTTGGCCTCTCTTCCAGGTCCTTTTTGACTAGGGGTTTTGGGAAGGACGTCTGCATTTATTAATAGGGGTTTTAAAAGGGACAGTTGCCTTTTCGATTTCTTTGTCTTGTCTAAATTCAGGTAGTGGAGGAAAATTCAAATTTGATTTTTTTGGCCTCTCTTCCAGGTCCTTCCTGACCCAAATTTGATTTATTGGCCTCTCGTCCAGGTCCTTCCTGACTAGGCGTTTTGGGAGGGACGTCTGCATTTTTTATTTGTTTGTCTTGTCCATTTTCTTTGGGCATTTCCATATCTTTATTCATTTCATTGTCTTTGTTACCTTCCTTCCCAACTTTCAACTTGTTAGCAAACGATTTTGGGCAGTTCCTATAGAAGTGATTCATTTCTCCACAGAGGTTGCACTTTCTGCCATTGGTACACTCTTAAAAGAATGTCCAATTGTCCTGCACTTTCCACAAATAATTCGATCACATATCTCAGCCAGATGCCCATGCTCACCACATTTGCAGCAGAGTTTGGGTTGTCCTTGATAGTGGATATAGCCTCGGTTTTCCCCCAAGACTATCATCGACGGGGGGTGTTACAGTCCCTGGAAGCCCTGAGGGTCTTGCTATTGTTGGATGGATACCCTCCAGGCACAATTCCAAATTCCGTCTTCATCATTCACCCTCATAGCCTGGCATTTTATTGTGCAGTATCTGCTCAACCAAAAACAGATGTCATCTGCATTCACCATTTCATTGTGCATTCTGACAATGACTGTCTTGTTAGCATTGTCAGTCAGCTTCTACACCGTAAATTCAGATAACTGGGGCCTCACCCCCTCAAAACGATCCCAAAAGAACCGCCGTTGCGAAACTCACATCAAAGCCCTTGGCAAAAGGCGGGGTTATAATGCAATATATCTCCTCCGGTTTAAATTTCAGACATTTTTGAACAAACCTCCTCGAAAAATCCAGCCTTCAGCTCCCACATCTTTGAAAAGGAATCGCACGCAGTTATGTCTCCGCCCGCCAGCATAATGCCCGACTCGGCCGCTTTACTTTTTCCTTCTAGCTAATAAGAACACAATATATTGCAGACAGAAAGGATGTAATATACAAGTGTTCAATATACCTCTTAAAACAGAGTGAAACCAGAGCCACAATGCAAAGCTCTAACATACTCACCCTGGGTGAACCACCTTCTTGATAATGGTTTCTCCCCTGCCAGGTAAGTTGAAAGTTGGAATGCTTCAACTCTTGGCATTCAAAATATCAAGATTTCAGAATGTACTCATCCCTGAAACTCCAAATCTGACGTAGCTCACCAAGGACATGGTCTTGCAGCCATGAAGTTCCATGATAGTATGTCACATCCGTGTGAGTCCAGTGAATCCGAGCGTGTAAAAAGGTTTACTCCAAAACACACAATAATACTGATGGATAAAAGAAAAAAATCAGTTGAAAAGTATCTCTGCGTTGTTACTAACTGTGTGTTTAGCCCCCTAATTCCCGTTTACAAATTAACAGACTTCTAAAACTATTTTTAGAGGCCATTAACCTCTGACCTTTTGATGGACAACTTTTTCGGCGGCTTCGCTTCTCGGTCCTCAGCCCCGCATGAGCCTATATCGGTCTTTATTGCTAAAAAACGACAACACCTCCTTTACTTCCGAAGAACTCTAGCCAATCGGGTCAAATGATAATTGACACATTGGATGGCCAATCAGATTCTAAATAAGTCGATATGAACATGTGTCTATTGTGTTCAAATCATAAGTGTTCGTAACGCCCACAGTGATATATTTTACGCACCATTTTTATGGGCATGTATGCTTAATTGGGATAAACGCGGAACGACAATTAAGCGTTTACAACTCTCGCAATGTCCAAGAAAAAAATGGCCGAAATAATTTAATGTTTAAGTTAGGGATCAAATTTGACACAGTACTAGGTAAGGCTTCAAGCTATTGTCTCACCTGTTAGGACACCCATGCTACACTCATTTGCAAGCATTCGATTGCAAGAACAAATTTCAGGCAAGGATAAAAAACCTTCGATTTCTATGTGTCCGTCTCAGATAATCTGAGTCAACGTTAGTAGCACTTGCAATGGGGACAAAATATTCTCCATCCATTATCTGCACCGCTTATCCTCAGTAGGGTCACGGGGGTGCTGGAGCCCATCCCAGCTATCTTCAGGGAGTGGGCAGGGGACACCCTGAACTGGTTGCCAACCAATCGCAGGGCACACAGGGACAGACAATTCGCTCGCTCATTCACACCTAGGGACAATTTGGACCGTCCAATTCAACTGAAATGCATGTTTTTGGAATGTGGGAAGAAACCGGAGTGCCCGGAGGAAACCCACGCAAGCACGGGGAGAACATACAAACTGTGCACAAGAAGTCCGGTAGCTGGATTTGAACCCATGACCTCAGAACTGGGCCGCATACGCGCCAACCACTGCGCCGCTGTGCTGCCCACAAAATGTTATATATAGTATATATATCCGCGGTGTAGCCGTCCCACCAAGGATTTCACATTCAGGCTGGACTGGATGATGAGGCTTTTATTACAGTTGCTGCAATGAGCGACACAACATACACACACCATGTGGTTAGCACCTCCGCTGGCTATCAAAATCGTTAGCAGCGCGTTGGAGTCTACTGTCAAATAGTTTCCTTTCAGCTGACATACAATACAGTTCACAAAATCAACCATTACAAGAATTTTTACATACATTTTAACAAGATACTTTCAACAAGTGATCGTATAGTGGTTTTAACGTTTACAATGAATTCAACATATTTTTTAATCTGATTTTTAACCAACATCATCCTTTTTATATATTTGAGAAAATAAAAGTAATTACAATAACGAGTACAAAAACGGGAACAATTTACCTGCAATGACCGATACAACATACACACACCATGTAGTTAGCACCCCCGCATTAATAAGGGGAATTAGCATTTTAGTACAACGTACAGCAAAACTAACATAAATGTCGGAAAAAAAAAAAAAAAAACGAAAATAAATCCAAACAGCTTGACAAGATCAATTACATTACTGTGTAAGTCGCAAGATTTGTCAGTTGTGGTTTTAATGTAGTCAATAAACATTTTTTGCGGAGCACCAAAAGATCTTAGCTTACCGTTAGCACCGCGCTGGAGACTGCTAACAATATCCGCATTCCGGTCATAAAATCAGAGGCTAAACTAAACTTTACCCCTTACCAGCAGGTGGTGCTGATAGACTCGTCATTGCAGAACACTTATACACAAAATATGGAAACATATTTCAACAGGAATTTCAACAAAACAAAGTTGTTATGACACCCGTTTACGCAGTGTTAAATTTTAACTTCTGTAATGGTTTATAAATTGTTGTTTTAATAACGTAGATTTTTTAAGGGAGATTTGTTTCCGTTTTTTAAATGTTTTCAAGCTCCTTTTCCGTAACGTTGATAACAAAATGTTACCCACGTGAAAATCAGTTTTAAAATGAGCAGGTTGTGATTTATTTTCAATGTACGTCTATTGCGCGAAGTTGCCTCGACCAAAATGGCCGCCACGTAGACACGCTAGTTAGCGGGCTGCTACAGCAAGCCGACCTATCCAGTCGTCTATATTTCTGTCCCACAATCCATTGCGGTGGGGTTTCGAAGGAGAAGCTGTCATGGCTGCCGCACAAGAAAATGCCCAGAAAGTCCTGTAGTCGACTTAAAACGACGTAAACTCGACATAAGTATCACTTTGCGGTCCTTTTTGAAGGTTGGTCTTTTTTACTCCCGAGTTGGAGCGACACCTCGTGGCGTTTTTTCGTTCGAAAGCAGAGAAAATGTGCTCCAGTGGGGAAGGACCTTTTCAAGAGAAGCTTCGGGGAGCCAAAGAGGAGGCTGAGAGTGAAGGTCGACGACCGGACGCTGTTTCCAAGCAGCTCGGGGCAGGTTGGTCATTTTCGCTTCTGCTACATCCTTGACATCAGGGGCGTTACCAGTGGGGGGTGGCCGGTCCCTCACCCACGGACACGCTCTGCCCACCCAGAGAAAAGTGGAGGTAGTAATGAGGGCAGTCTGGGCAGTGCATACGTCATCTTGTATATAATAGTGTATGTCACCGGACTACATCCTTGACATCAGGGCCGTTACCAGTGGGGGGTGGCCGGTCCCTCACCCACGGACACGCTCTGCCCACCCAGAGAAAAGTGGAGGTAGTAATGAGGGCAGTCTGGGCACTGCATACGTCATCTTGTATATAATAGTGTATGTCACCGGACTCTAGCTTGGACTCTCCTGCCCCCTCAGCCCACAGTGTGCGCATCAGTCCCCACGGAGGGAGCAGCCCCTCACGGCATATTGCTTTGTAGTAGTGATAGGAATTCTGTCTTTTTAATAGAGAAGCGACTCTCTTCTGACTGAAATTAAACAACTCTTTTTGTCTCAGAAGCGGCTCTTTAGATTTTTGTTGTTGATGTAATGCATGTATGACTAATTGTTATGTAACACTATGCACAAAACTACTTAAAAGGGGGGACAATTCAGCATAAAAACACAAAATAGACTAAAATGAAAAAAAGAAAATAAAGAAGCAAAAACGCAAACATGGTAAAGCAATTAAAATAGGTAAAGGGCTAGGATAAAAGTCAAAAGGAGTCTCAACAATCACTGATAGAGGGAGACTCATTTGAAGTGTCGAAATTGGACAGCCTTCGGTCGTATTATTATTTATTGGATGCGATCAAATGTCAAACAGTAAAACAATGTGCTGAACAATAAGCTTTTGCCTGGAGAGTGGGTTTAGCGGTTTTCTTGAATTTGGTCTCAAAATATATGGTGCGGCACTTTACTAAAATCCAAAGTATTTTGCTTATTTGGCTCTTTGAGTTAAAAAGGGTCCTGATCCGTGGGCTAGAGTCAAGAGCTGGGGTTTGGGCTTCGAAAAGGTTTTTCAAGTGATTTTCTGGTTGCATAATAGGATTGGGGCAAGAGGTAGAAACTCGGGCTCCTTATTTGGATATGAAACTCAATTTTAGGGTCTGAAATTGGGTTGGAGCTAGGGTTACAGCTACGGTTAGGTGTAAGTTTAGGGTTATGAACTGGGGTTTGAGATCCATATCGGGGTTCTCACTGGAATGTAGGTTACCATAAAATGGAAACAAGTTTAGGGCTGGGGGTTACAGCTAGCGTAAGGTGTAAGGCTAAGGTTACAGTTTGAAACTGGGTTAGGTCTAAAGTTAGGTCAAGCGTTATTTTGTTGGGTTTTGGCTGCATGTCAGAATTTTCAACGATTTTAGAGGTCCGAAATAAGGTTAGGGTCTGACACTAAGGTTTAGGCTCCCGTTCTTTTGATCGGCTGAACCGTTTCTTTTCCTGTAAACTTTCACTCGCCACAAGGGTCGCCTCCCATGACCTCCTCCTTCAATTCCTTTCACCTCCTAACTTCTCCACTTCAAGACACTAATCTCAAACGTCCTCTTAAGGGTATTCCAAATTCTCCTTTTCAAGATTCTCTCCTCCCCAGGCACTTCCCCTAGTTTTCCCTCCTTGTCCCAAGACCTGCCACTTCTAGAGTTTTCTTAAAGGTAACCCATTTTCAAGATTCTCGCCACTCAAAGATCTCCTCTCAAGTTTCCCTCTCAAGATCTCCTCTACTACCCAAGTGCCACACCCCCTTCTCACCGGTAGTCTTTTGTTGTTGCTGTTTAAATAAACGTCTCTCAAGTCAGGTTACACCACATCCCTTGTGCCCTGCGTTTGGGACTGTCCAACACCAAGTGACAGGAAATGTTCGAATCTCGACTTAAGACACACCAACATTTAATAGCTTCAAATGTAACCTCATACTTTTGTTTCCTCGTCCTTGAGGGAGAAGGACAAGCTTAGAAGTTTGCAAGGTTCAAGCGTTCTGACTATTCAGATTGGCACTTGGAGTTTCTGTGAATAAAGGCGTCACAAATAAATGCAATTTGACTTGTGTGTTGCAGACATTGGTGACGAATATCTTCCTACTGCGTGGCAGGAACCAGAGTTGCCAGGAGCTGTTTACAAGATACTCCGAGTTGTGTTGAACAGAGCAGGTTGGTCGTTTTACTTTCTGCAACGTCCTCGACATCTCGTATTTGGCCGTCGACATCCACCGTACTTTCCTTTCGAATAAGGCCCGGGCTTCTGTCTCGCTCATTTTTTCAAAGTACATACAGTGAAGAAAATAAGTATTTGAACACCCTGCTATTTTTCTCCCACTTAGAAATCAAATCCTTATCTTCTTCACTGGACTTTATTTTCTGGGCTAACAGACAAGGTTGCTAACTGTAGTTTCTGCAACATTCTTGACAGTTAAGTAATGGCAAGATGAAGCCCCATACAGCAGTGAAGCCCTGTAGGGAAATGTTTTACACACACATAGGGGCTTCAAGATGAAGTGTCCCCGATGACGCCATCTCGTGGACGGAATAATTTATAACGTGCTCGGTGCATGCAATAAAATATTGGGGCATACCTGCCAAGTACTACGGTTTTGCCGTAATGAGTACGGTTTTCTTGAACCCACTACGGTGTTACGGTTGCGTCACAAAAAGTACGGTTTTCCCCTTAAAAAGAATAAAATCGTAAAAACATTCCACCGCAAGATGGAGACGAAGTACCATTTCAAACAGGCTATTGGCGCTGCCAGTCGTCTGCGCATGCGTGGGGTTTATTTTTTTAGCGGCTAGCGGCGTTGTAAGTCTTCTTACCGTCCGTAATCATGGTAAATGTGAACTCTACCAAATAAGACCGACGAACTGGCTGTGCTGGTGAAAAACAAAGTGCACAGGAAGTGCAGTTGCTGTGTTTTACGGAAACGTGGCTCACGTCTAGCATCTCGGACGTTAACATGTAGCTACCTGAAGCAACCGGTAGCTACTGTTACAATGTATTTGTTTCACCCGGGGCGGTTATATGGGGGCACCAACTTGCAATGTACAGACTGAAGTTTCCGGTAAAGCTGAGTGACATTCATTTGTGTGCGAGTCTTCATTTAATTGCAAGATCTAACATCAAACATGGTGGCAGCGGTATTTTCGATCTCATAGACGCTAATGGATGTCGAGTGACGCAAGTGAAGTGAAAGAAGAAGCGGGGGACAGCGTAAACGAACGTGAAAAGATAATGAATGCACTCGGTCTGAAACCTCCCGCCAGCTACCTGGAACAACCGGTAGCTACCGGAGCTGCGGGAATCGGAGAGGAGGTGGACTCGCTAACACGAGGTGGTGTATGCCTGGGCACAAAGATTTCCATCTCTGTCGAACTTTTGGCTTAGCGTGTGACGCCATCCACTCCGCTAAACGGAACTCCGGAAAACTAAAAATCTCCATCAGCATACATCGCAGGTAATTGACTATGCAACTTATTCAAAATTATTATTATTTCATAACGAAACTGATGAAAATCAATTATATAATTATTAACTCACAAATATATTGGAATATCTCAAATAAAAAAAATCCAAATTCAACTGAGAACCAACACTGAATAATGTTACTTCAATGATAAAAAATAAATGTTTTGTTTCTTATTGTATCAAATATTGAAAAGAAAAGAAAACTATGAGGGTTTTGTACGACATTTTTATATTAAATACATTATTGAGCTTTAAAGAACTTTCTTTCGATTACAGAAAATCTAGCTCTGTAGGTATACAGGCATAGGGCACATCAAAAGAAAGCTTTAACAGTAATCTTTCATGAGACAACAGTTCATTTAGTTGATTTGATGACATTGCCAAGGTTTTTGAAAATACTTGTTTCCCGGAAAACTTGCAAAACGATGCGTTTCAAGCAGAAGTTTCGCCTTGGTACTTTTGTTTAATATCGATATTTTTGATACATGGAATATCTAAACAATACTTTCCATAAACACAAGGGCACTTTCTCGAAAAATAACATTTGAACACTAAACTTATGCATGAACTTTGCAAGAATTCTCAGACGCTGATGTCTCAAGTGACGTGATCGCATGATTCAGGCCGTCATGGTGATCACAGGGTCCTACGATACGTCATTCCAATGAAGGCCCTTGGTCATTTTTTTTTAGAAAGACTAAAGATTTGAACCGTTAACTCTCTGTACTTATATCTTTGCTTTTTTCGTCACACTGCGCGTACTTGGCATATACGCCGGCGCCTCCACTCTGCCCTACAGAGTAATACGGCGGCTACAGGAACAAAACGCGGCACTAAGTGTTGACAAAGGAATCTGATCAATCTCTTACCATCTAGAGGTGATTTATTTCCCAGAAGTTTAATACTTACTGTTCAGCAGTGCCTAAGCCTTTAGAATCTTTTTGCGTTTTGGCACTCAGGAACAACGCTTCTGTAAACGTACTTATACGTTACAGCACTGAACGAGTTAAGGGCAATACAAATAAATGTGACTTGTCTTGCAGACGTCAGCCAAAAATATCTTCCTACTGCGCGGCAGGAACCAGAGTTGCCTGCCGTTAAAATTGAGGAGGATCTGAAGCCTTATCACGTTAATCAAGAGACAGAGGATGGGGAGCCTGTTGCCGTTAAAGAAGAGGATGATTTTCCAGTCTTTCTACTGGCCGGGGTCCATTCAACTGTCGAAGATCAAGGTCAACCTGAAGATAACAGTTGGCAGGAGCCTCTAAGCATCAGCTCCCGTCAACACGTGGAAACTGATGACGACGACACGTCCCACTCTGCAAACGCTGAAAGCGATTCGCAGTCGGAAGGTGGTAACACATGTTCTCAGTATGGGAAAACGTTTCCACGCAAGTCTTATATGAAGTTGCATATGACATTCCACGCTGGGGAGAAGCCTTTCGCCTGCTCAGTTTGCGGTAAAAAATTCACCCGAAATGGACACTTAAAATCACACCAAAAAACCCACACTGGGGAGAAGCCTTTTTCTTCTCCAGTTTGCGGTAAAAGATTCACCCAGAGTGGAGACTTAAAAAAACACAATAGAACACACGTTGGGGAGAAGCCTTTTTCTTGCTCAGTTTGTGGTAAAAAATTCTCCCGAAATGGACCCTTGAAATCACACCAACTATCCCACACTGGCGAGAAGCCCTTTACCTGCTCAGTTTGTGGTCAAACATTCACACAGAATGGGAGCTTAAAATCACATCAAAAAACCCACACTGGCGAAAAGCCTTTTGCCTGCTCAGTTTGTGGTAAAACATTCACATGGAATGGGGACTTAACAAAACACATTAGAACCCACACTGGCGAGAAGCCTTTTTCTTGCTCAGTTTGCGGTAAAAAGTTCACCAATAGTGGACAATTGAATGTACACACAAGAAGCCACACTGGCGAGAAGCCTTTTGCCTGCTCAGTTTGTGGTAAAACATTCACATGTAGTGGGGACTTAACAAAACACATTAGAACCCACACTGGCGAGAAGCCTTTTTCTTGCTCAGTTTGCGGAAAAACGTTCACCAATGGTGGACAATTGAATGTACACACAAGAACCCACACTGGTGAAAAGCCTTTTTCTTGCTCAGTTTGCGGTAAAAAGTTCATCCATAGTGGACAATTGAATGTACACACAAGAACCCACACTGGGGAGAAGCCTTTTGCCTGCTCAATTTGTGGACTAAGATTCACTGCTAGTGGGAACTTGAAAAAACACACACTAACCCACGCTGGTGAGAAGCCTTTTTCTTGTTCGGTTTGCGGTAAAAGATTCACCCAAAATGGACAATTGAATGTACACACGACAACCCACACTGGCAAGAAGCCTTTAACCTGTTGACTTTTTGGTGAAAAATTCATCCATATCGGCACTCGAAAATTACACACAAGAACCCACACTGGCGAGAAGACTTTTGCCTGCTCGGTTTGTGGTCAAAAATTCACTGAAAGTGGGAGCTTAAAAACATTTAATTTACCAAGTATACAGGCTGGAATATACCTGCCACAAAACCATTCCCCCTCACATTTTTACAACCACTGACTTTGCCAACACATAAAAAAACCCACATTCATTCACAGTAAGTGAGCAGACTCTCCATCTGGATAAAAAAGATTTGAAACCCCAAAGTCTTCGTATGGATTCAAAAGATTAATGATTTGCATATCTGTCATGTTTCTTGATAGATGATCTATTTCATCGTGAGTCTGCATAAAATTCGCCTTTTATCAACAATTCTCATTATTATAATAAGATTGCCGACCTAGGTCCCCAGGGTTTTGGCCTGTTCTCACCAGAGCCCCAAAGCTTGGAGAGCCTGTGGTTCTCTCCGTCCCTGTCGTCCGGGTGAGAAATATCCCCGTGAAGTCAACCGCCAAATGAGATAAGAACCTTTATTTCTTCATCTTCCTGGTTGGCCATGTGCTGCTTCTCACAGACCCCTCCCCTGAGGGAGTTTTTTTTCTCAAAGGTACACACGAATGGTGATGCAACAACCTGTCTTTGGTATTTTGGGCAATATCCCATGTTGGCATGGTATGAAAACAATCCGTGATCATTTAAATGAGTACCGGGTTCGTTCATCAGGACTGTTAACCTGTTGCATAATTTCTTCCACCTTCCCCCTTGCTAACACTGAGTGCTTGTGTCAACAATGTGCTTTATTCTTTCGTTTGATTCAATTTTCTTTTTCATGTGAATACATCGTGGTTTAATAAAATCAAAATTCGTGCACTATTTGTGGGTAGATGTTAATTTTCTTCTGGACTGATCAATCATTATCCATATCAATGAATATCAGTAGCTCAGGAGGTAGAGCGCTCGTCTTGGATTAAGGGATCCCAGTTCGAATTCCGGCTCGTCCGTGTTACATGTCGAAGTGTCCTTGGGTAAGACACTGAACCCCTAATACTCCCAATAAGCAGGTTAGCGCCTTACATGGCTGCAAGGCCGCTATTGGGAAATGTGGAGCACATTGTAAAGCGCTTTGGGAAGTCATTGACTTGAAAAGCGCTATATAAATGCAGATCATTTCATTTCATATACAAAAACCATCCATCCATCCATCCATTGTCTTCCGCTTATCCGAGGTCGGGTCGCGGGGGCAGCAGCGTTAAAAGGGAAGCCCAGACGTCCCTATCCCCAGCCACCTCCTCCAGCTCATCCGACGGGACCCCGAGGCATTCCCAAGCCAGCCGAAAGACATAGTCTCTCCAACGTGTCCTGGGCCGCGCCCGGGGCCTCCTGCCGGTGGGACATGCCCGGAACACCTCCCGAGGGAGGCGTCCAGGAGGCATCCTTATTAGATGCCCGAGCCACCTCAACTGGCTCCTCTCAACGCGGAGGAGCAGTGGGTCTACACCGAGTCCCTCCCGGATGACTGAGCTTCTCACCTTATCTCTAAGGGAGAACCCAGCCACCCTGCGGAGGAAACTCATTTCGGCCACTTGTATCGAGTTCTTTCGGTCATGACCCAAAGTTCATGACCATAGGTGAGGGTAGGAACGTAGATCGACCGGTAGATCGAGAGCTTTGCCTTTCGGCTCAGCTCCCTCTTCACCACGACAGACCGGTACAGGGTCCGAATGACGGCAGACGCTGCACCGACCCGTCTGTCGATCTTCCGTTCCATCCTACCCTCACTCGTGAACAAGACCCCAAGATACTTGAACTCCTCCACTTGGGGCAAGACCTCCTCCCCGACCTGGAGGGAGCATACCACCCTTTTCCGACTGAGAACCATGGCCTCGGACTTGGAGGTGCTGATCCCCATCCCGGCCGCTTCACACTCGGCTGCGAATCGCTCCAGCGAGAGCTGAAGATCACGGCCTGAGGAAGCCAACAGCACCACGTCATCTGCAAAAAGCAGTGACGCAATGCTGAGGCCCCCAAACCGGACTCCATCCCCGCCAAGGCTGCGCCTAGAAATTCTGTCCATAAAAGTTATGAACAGAATCGGTGACAAAGGGCAGCCCTGGCGGAGCCCAACCCTCACCGGGAACGAATCCGACTTACTGCCGGCAATGCGGACCAGACTCTGGCACCGGGCATACAGGGACCGCACAGCCCGGATAAGACTGTGCGGTACCCCATACTCCCGAAGCACCCCCCACAGGGCCTCCCGAGGAACACGGTCGAATGCCTTCTCCAAGTCCACAAAACACATGTAGACCGGACAGGCAAACTCCCATGCACCCTCAAAGACCCTGAAGAGTGTATAGAGCTGGTCCAGTGTTCCACGGCCAGGACGAAAACCACACTGTTCCTCCTGAATCCGAGATTCGACTTCCTGGCGGACCCTCCTCTCCAGTACCCCTGAATAGACCTTACCAGGGAGGCTGAGAAGTGTGATTCCCCTGTAGTTGGAACACACTCTCCGGTCCCCCTTCTTAAAGACGGGAACCACCACCCCAGTCTGCCAGTCCAGAGGCACTGTCCCCGATGTCCACGCGATGTTGCAGACCATGACACGCCCACAACATCCAGAGCCTTATGTAGTCCGGGCGGATCTCATCAACCCCCGGGGCCCTGCCACCGAGGAATTTTTTGACAACCTCGGTGACTTCAACCCCAGTGATACGAGAGCCCAACCCAGAGTCCCCAGGCTCTGCTTCCCCAGAGGAAGACGTGCCGGTGGGATTGAGGAGGTCTTCGAAGTACTCCGCCCACCGATTCACAACGTCCTGGGTCGAGGTCAGCAGCGCCCCATCGGCACTATACACAGTGTCGATGGCACACCGCTTCCCCCCCAAGACGTCGGATGGTGGACCAGAATTTCCTCGAAGTCGTTCGGAAGTCGGCTTCCATGGCCTCGCCAAACTCCTCCCATGCCCGAGTTTTTGCCTCGGCAACCGC
This sequence comes from Urocampus carinirostris, assembly GCF_059441175.1. Lineage (NCBI taxonomy): Eukaryota > Metazoa > Chordata > Actinopteri > Syngnathiformes > Syngnathidae > Urocampus > Urocampus carinirostris. The sequence continues at coordinate 27,047,795 of NC_142351.1, read as the reverse complement.
CAAAGCCGCATTCCGCTTGGCCAGCCGATACCTGCCAGCTGCTTCCAGAGTCCCACAGGCCAGGAAGGCCCGATAAGACTCCTTCTTCAGCTTGACGGCATCCCTCACATATATACAAAAACGATCATTTAAAACTGAAAATACATTGTGTTTTAAGTTGCATCCTTCATGATAAATATTTTAATGAATTTGTTTTGGAAACCGAAAGCATCACCTCCTGACCGAATTGGTAACCACCAAATTAGATTCTGAACCAAAAAAATATAATTGAAAGCCATTTGGAAATGTGTTGTTATTTTGGCCCTAAAAGAGTCAGAAATCATGAGTGATGACTTTTGCCAGAACCGAAACTTAACGATGTGTTAAGTCAAGACAAAACAGAAAAGGGACTTGGATTTTCCTGGACCAAAATGAAGTTGAGACTGGAAATCACCATGACCGCATTGTAAGACAACATTAAACTGAAATATGAACTGTTAAGTATATACAGAACGTGACCCATCAGTAGCCCAATTCGTTCCCCCTTTAACAATAAGAACTAATAATGTTCAAATGAGTCCAATGCTTTAACTCTTGCCATTCAAAATATCCAGATTTCATAATGTACTCATCCCAGAAATACTAAATCTGACGTAGCTCACCAAGGACATGGTCTTGCAGCCATGAAGTTCCATGATAGTAAGTCACATCCGGGTGAGTCCAGTGAATCCAAGCGTGTAAAAAGGTTTACTCCAAAACACACGATAATACCGATGGATAAAAAAAAATCAGTCGAAAAGTATCTCTTCCCTAATTCCCGTTTACGACTAAACAGACCTCTAAAAGTATTTTCGAGAGGCCGTTAACCTCTGAACTTTTCGGCCAATCACGGCTTCGCTACTCGGTCCTCAGCCCGCATTAGCCTATACCGGTGCCCAACTTGGTCATGCTTTTGTCCCTCCAGAAGAAACGGGACACGAGAAAGTGGCCATGTCACTCGGGTCAGGGTGACACAACACACCCTTTTGTTCAACAGCAGGGCCCGACAGCTTTCACTGGTTTACCCCTGCCGTATCATACAGGTGCCCTGTCCATCCCTTAGAAAGCGTCCAAACATCCCACTATCCTTTTACAACACCTCTCTGCTCATTTCTATCACCAACAAGAGCTCTGGCTTCCACTAGATTTAGACCTCTTTCCTGCAGTGCGCTCAGTAGCCTAGATGGTAAGGCGCCCGCTTTGAGACTGGGAGGTCGGTGGTTCGCGCCCCGGCCGAGTCATTCCTAAGACTTAAAAAGTGGTCGGCGGCGCCCTCTGTTGGCTGCGGCTGCATCGGCTCGCTACAACGAGTCAGGTGCAATCGACATTTCGTTCTGTGTACATTGTTACACAGAATGACAATACAAGGAAATTATTATTATTATTATTATTATAAGACCATCCATCCACGTCTATTGTGGCCTTCCTCTTGGTCTCTTTCCATTTACCGTATTTTTCGCACTATAAGGCGCACCGGGTTATAGGGCGCACCCCCCAAAAATAGTTTTTGGTCCTATATCTTCCATACATAAGGCGCACCGGATTATAAGGCGCTACAATGGGAACGTCGACAAAACAGTCAGATAGTTCAGTCTAACTAATTACCCCCTTAACATTCCGAAAGCTTGCAAAGAAGCAAATACGTGTCGTAGACACGTGCGGATGCGGTGTCCGTACGATGTCACTCAAATGCATCGTTCCAAATATCATTCGGAAGGTTAAAGTCTTGGGATTCAAGAAATGCCAACCATACCTTAGTTTCTAATTTCTTTTTCGCTCGCAACTTTACTGTGCATATGACAATAAACACTTGGAATTGAGATTAATTTTAAAAAGACCCATCACAGAAACATCTAGATCACTCTGAAACAAGATACTGGGAAAATATATAGCCGGAGTAGCTCACCAAAGTCGTTGCGTTCAATAATAATGTGCAACCATGGTCCTCTTATATCCGTGAGTGTAATAAATCCAGGATAGTAAAATATTTACAAATACGGAATGGTAAAACATGTTTCCTCCGTAGACAACCAAACGTGCTATTCACATTCATCTTTTTCGGCCAATTGCTGGCTTTGTTTTGCCCCTTTAGCCTATGCGAGCCTGTAAATGATTAAAAGGATCCGCCCCCTTTACCTCCGAATAACTTTAGCCAATAGTGATCGATTCAACTGATGATTGACACATCTTTTTCGGCCAATTGCAGGCTTTGTTTTGCCCCTTTAGTCTATGCGAGCCTGTAAATGATAAAAAGGATCTGCCCCCTTTACCTCCGAATAAGTTTAGCCAATAGTGATCGGTTCAAATGATGATTGACACATTGGTTAGCCAATGAAACGCCGGTATATAAATCCCAGCATGCGTTCGGGGGAAAATCTAGTCGGCGGCTGCTTGCATTAGTTGCAAGACTTTGCGACTTAATATTGATCCATATATAAGGCGCACTGTATTATAAGGCGCATGGTCAGCTTTTGAACAAAATTAAGACTTTTAGGTGCGCCTTATAGTTCGGAAAATACGGTACTAGAACAGCTTTTTTCCATCTTCGCTTGTCACGTGGCTGCGCATATAATGGATGCTGCGGCTCGATGCTCTCCAGCTAATCTTCTATTTACTACCGTTCTCTTGTCTTTTTTGCTTTCTTTTTTGGACACATGCGTTGCCAATAAGACTTAAAGTCGGGAGGAACTTATTCAATTGGGTGGGCGTCTAAATTTCGACTTTTCGGGCACTTTTTACACCGCCTATGATATCCCGAATGAGCTACAAAGAGATCCGGCATCTCTGTGGTCAGCTACTCCACCTACAAAATGACGGAGGTGCCGTAAAGATAGAAAGCAGAAGCGGGGTTGCCGTGCGGGGAAATGTGTGAAGCGTGCGAAGTCGAAGGAGCAAGAAGGACACGAAGATGTGACTAATTCCACCATTAATTCCTTATCGGTCTTGCCAGTCAACCGACGCTTTAAACTCAACGCACCCGAACGGCGACATCTTGTGACAATCTCTACAAAGACTACAAAGACTTCAGCTAAGTCGAATGATTCAGTAAAGGTAAAATTTGGTCTTTTAAATATTAGATCGCTTGCTCCTAAAGCTTTACTTGTTGATAATATTTTTCGCGTGCGATTGGCTGGCAACCAGTTCAGGGTGTCCCCTGCCCACTGCCCGATGATTGCTGGGATGGGCTCCAGCACCCCCGCGACCCCACTGAGGATAAGCAGCGTAGCTAATGAGATGAGACAAACTTAACTTGATAGGTCTCTGTGAAACTTGGTTGAGATCGGATGAGTTTCTACCGTTAAATGTCGCTTCTCCTCAAGACTACGTGAGTAGCCATGTAGCACGCACGTTGAAGAAGGGTGGCGGTGTCGCGCTAATTTCTGAAAAAAAAGGGTCAAATTTACTCCTCATACCTCTGATAATTACAAGGCATTCGAGGCACTTATTATGCGGTCCTCTCCATTGTCAATTTATGTAGTAACTATCTATCGCGCACCAGGGCCATACACAACTTTCTTAGACGAATTCGCTGAACTTTTGTCTGAACTAGTAACCTAGAGTAGAAGTGGGTTTTAAGCTTAGATTTAAACATTTCCACTGAGGTTGCAGATCGGATCTCAGGGGGAAGAGCATTCCACAGCACCGGTGCCGGGATGGAGAACGCTCTCGAACCAGCAGAACACTTCTTTGCTCTTGGGATCACCAGAAGACCGGCACTCTCAGAACATAGGCTTCGGACCGGGACATAGGGGGAAATCAGATCTGAAAGATAAGAGGGAGCAAGTCCATGTTTGATTTTGTATAATACTAAGAGAACCTTGAAATCACATCTAAGGCTAACTGGGAGCCAATGCAGGTTAGCCAAAATCGGTGTGATGTGATCGGACTTTTTTGTCCTAGTTAAAAGCCTCACTTCAGCATTTTGTACCAGCTGAAGAGACTTGATTCTAGACTTCGGGAGACCAGAGAGTAGTGATTACAGTAATTGAGACGGGCAAAAACTGCAACTCATTTATTCAATGTCCCAATTACGACAACGTTTGACCCCCTTATCCAATCAGATTTTAGCTTTCGGGGTCTCTTCTACGAGGATGAAAATGTGTTGGCTTGAACAAAAACGGTACAAATATAATGTAAGACTTGTACTAATACATAATACTTTGACTAATTAACCTACCGTTTTTTTCTAAAGTACTTAAAAAAGTTGTGGCACAGCAGTTGAATGACTTCACAATATCTGTGTATAATATGCCCTCATGTAGCTTTTAGATCGGGGGATGGTGTCATAATAGTCTGTGGTTTGCAATAATCCGTGGTCTGTGCAGCCATTTGAGACTCTGTTATTAAGGGCTATACAAATAATCATGACTTGACTTGACTTGATTACTTTCACTGCAATACACACATTTGCCCAACAGATAGCGCACTCAAACTACATTAGACGTTTGGAGTTTCACTCTGTTTCAGTTAGGCATTTAATCCTTGAATAGACATGAGCTGACCAAGAAAATAACAATAAGACAGTTTGATGGATACAAAAATTAAAAGGAGACATCAATGAATTTTGAGTTAGGTAGGAGAACAAAAGAGGACTGTCCAAAACACTCAAGAGGTAAAAATCTAATCTTACCTCACATGCTAAAAACATTTGTATGAGAGTATATTGTGGAAATGATGGAAAAATTGTGTTACTATCTTCCCATTGAATCTACTGACATGTATGCCACTTAACAGCAAATGAATAAGAAAATTGTTGATTGTATAAAATATTCTCACGAAAGTCACAAGGTAATCCCTGTAGTAGAGGCTCATGATACCCATACAAGCATATGTTACATGGCCAATGGAATTTAATAAACAAAGAAGTAGTAAAATTGCTTCCAATGTAGAGTAGAAATCTAGGCATCCTTCGAGGAATCTAATAAACAGATTTAAGCTGGATAAAAAAGGTTTGCATCTTTTCAACTGGAAAATAGACACCATTTATTATTTCTAGCAAGGTCTATATTGGTTGATTGGGATTAAGGTATATATTTCTTAAAGTGATTAACATCTTAATAATGTACAGTACTGTAGTCTACATACTTGCCACCTGGTGAAAAAGGCTCAACAGAGGATCTTCTTCCTAAGTCAAGTCAAGTCAATTTTATTTGTATAGCCCTTAATCACAAAGAGTCGAGTCATTTTTATTTGTATAGCCCTTAATCACAAAGAGTCTCAAAGGACTTCACAGGTTATTACACATGAGAAGTTTAGGTTATTCATATGCTATAGAGTAGAAGTGAGTTTTAAGCTTGGATTTAAACATTTCCACTGAGGTTGCAGATCGGATCTCAGGGGGAAGAGCATTCCACAGCACCGTTGCCCGGATGGAGAACGCTCTTGAACCAGCGGAACACTTCTTGGCTCTTGGGATCACCAGAAGACCGGCGCTCTGAGAGCGAAGGCTTCGGGCCGGAACATAGGGGGAAATCAGATCTGAAAGATATGAGGGGAAAAGTCCATGTATGATTTTGTATAATAATAAGAGAACCTTGAAATCACATCTTAGGCTAACAGGGAGCCAATGCAGGTTAGCCAAAATTGGGGTGATGTTATCGGACTTTTTTGTCCTAGTTAAAAGCCTCGCTGCGGCATTTTGTACCAGCTGAAGACTCTTGAGTCTGGTCATCGGAAGACCGGAGAGTAGTGCATTACAGTAATCGAGACGGGAGGTAACAAACGAGTGAATTATAATCTGCATCCGACTGAGACAGTATAGGACGAATTTTAGCAATGTTACAAAGATGGAAGAAAGCAGTTCTAGTAATTTTCTTCACATGTGTTTAAAAGGACAGTCAAATGTGACACCTAAATTTTTAAGTGAGTCACTCTGTGTGATGTGACATTTGTCAATGTTCACAGCAGTTTTAGAGAATAAATCACGGCATTTAGATCGACCAATAACTAACATTTCGGTCTTTTCAGAGTCTCAAAGGGCTTCACAAGTTATAACGCAGAATATTTTTTAAGACTATTATCACACCATCCCCTGATGTGGAACCAACATGAGGGCAAGGAAAAACTCGAAACCTCAACATGAGGAAAATGAAGAAACCTTGAGAAGGGACCGCACATGTGGTATCCCCTTCCAGGATTACCTAGGAATTACAAAGGAAACTTTAACTGGCTGGTGTCCCCCCCTGGCTGATCCTCAGCTTTTACAGAGCAACAATGTGACCGTGTGGTGTGGCAGTTATACAACAACGGAGAAGAAACAACTGGTACGGGTGGTCAGGATTGCAAGGAGCTTCCATAAGGACAGCGTACAGGAACAGGCGCACCACCACAAACAGACTGAGAGACAGCTTTTTGACCAAAGTTGTCAAGTCAACCAATCCCCTCTGTAACTGCAGGACAATAACTTATAGGCTGTGAGCTTCAGCCCAACACATTTTTTCTTCTCAGTTGCACCTTGATCTAGATATAAAACACAGAATGTAGGAACATAGTCTTTTTCTTGTTGTATATGCATAATCTATTTCAACACTGGGGTTGCAATGAAAATGTCATTGATGTTATGTTAATGACAATACAGACAATTTTGAATGGCTTATTGATATGTATTCTCTGTATGGTTGCACTGATATCTAATGTAGTTAAAGCTTTTTCTGTGATTAAGCATTAACTCTCAAGTTTTCTATTTGGAATAGGCAAGTTTGGTTTTTCAAATGCAATTTTACCAATATCTTATTCCAAAATATTTATGTGCTCTTACTATATACACTGGCCAAGATACCCCAGTCCCTCTTTTTCAATTGGAGGTAGTGATCACAGGTGATGCAAATTATCAGTTTGTTGGCAAGCTGGTAGGAGCTTCTTAACATTCCTGGTGATTGGAATACTCTGAAAGAAGAGAAACCTCCAAAAACATGCAGGACACGCGGACCTCGAGGACCAGGTTGCCCACCTCTTCTCTACAATATACTGCATTGCTTTATCTCTTGTGCTTTGTATTGGAAGATGGCATCTTTGTGACATGATGTGGTAATCCATCTTCTTTGCTTTTAAACATACCCGCAAACCCCAGCCCTGAGTCCCAAACACCACCCGTTTGTATCTATTCTTCTTTATTTCACTCACATAGGTATAGACCTTCTGCACACCAAATCTGTATCATATGCATTAAAAAATTGCTGTCTCTGCAGTTTCTTGCCGCATACGATATGTGGCAGCGAAGAAGCTGATGGATAGAAGGTGTCATTTGTTGGAGCGCTCGGGGTTGTAGCGGTTAATAGGCATAACGGGAAGACGGATTGCAAAGACCGAGGACCTTAATACTTTTACACTGTTATTGCCTTTGCTTGACAGTTGACACAATTTGTGATGAACGCAGTCTGGTCTCTGTGCTTTATTAATGCAACTTTGCTAATTATCTGATTCACCGTATTCTGTAAATTTTCAAAAAGACTAAAATTTAACTCCAATTTTAAATTCTGTTATAACAGTGGTCGCAACCTTTTCTACACCATAGAACGGTTTGTAGTCTGACAACATTTTCACGGCCTAGCCCAAGGGCGACATCAAAATGTTTGTCCTTTTTTGAAATAATAACGATAATAATAACAACAATGATAACATTTATAATAATAAGAACATTAATAATAATAATAATGAACTTAAATCCGCTATATAGTCAAGTAGAACATATAGATGTCCTGGTAAAATCACAAATTACATTCATTCATTTTCAGAACTGCTTATCCTAAGGAGGGTTGCTAGGGTTCTGGGCCCATCCCAGCCATGTGTTTGAATGTGGGAAGAAACCAGAGCTTGCAAGTGCACGGGGAGTACATGCAAACTCCACACAAGTAAGCCGGTAGCTCAAATTGAACCTCTGAACTGTGAGGCAGATGTGCTACTAGCAACACGCTCATAATAAACACACATAAAAAATGAGCGCAAAACGGCAGGCAGAGCCGCATGCCAAGTAATTAAAAACAAAAACTTACCAAATAAACCAACCCTACAAAAGCTTGTTGGTTTTATGTGTTCTCTGTGTAGTATTGACTTTGGGATCCATTCATCCTCCAACTTTGTAGCAATGTTGTATGTTTTTCCCATGGCGGCAAGTTTGTTTAAATCTAGCATGACGTACTTGACCATTCTCCACAGTAATTGCCGCAAAACTATGTTTGATTCATTCTTCTCTGTACCTTCAGCGGGCAGGAATCCTTGTCTCCAACGTGACTGTCCGATAGGTAACTGCGCCCCCATGTGGACCACACTGATTTTAATTCAAACGTACGACCTCAGATGCCCGGTTCAAACTCAGTCCGAAAGGTAGACGTGTCAGTAAACCATTAATAGGTAAAGAAAATTCTTTCTGTAAGGCCCGGTACCGGTTCGCAGCCTAGTGGTTGACAACCACTGTATTAGGATAAGTCTTCATTTTGAGATTTAACATATGGCATCAGGGCAGATGGTAGTGCAATTAGTTCATCAACTACCTTTCTTGAGCAACATCACTGACTGCACACAAGCAAATGGAACTGTCACGACAGCCACCTGGCTGCTATCAAGTGACCTTGTAATGTCATTGACAGAGCAAGTCATGCAGAGAAAACGCTTGGAAGTGTGCCATGTATTAGTGCACAGCAGGCCTCATCATGGCTTACTTGATTCAAGCCAGGCTTTGGTAACTGGTACACTGTGGGCAATTGTGTGCCAAATCTGGCATCTAGTGTATATCAGGACCACTGTTTTAATAGTTGTACTGGGTGCGGCTGGAATTTCGTTTTCAAATTTAAACACATGCCAACCCTTGAAGGAATCACGAAAAAAGATTCTATAAATCAGGCACGGGCAATCTATCGCCACATTCGCCCATCAGGCTTTTCAATCCAGCATGCCAAACGGCAATGGTAAAAATATCGTGATCATACAGTTATTCGTAAATCTAGTACTACTAATATAAAATTATTTTTTTAGTGACAGTTTTTCCCCATTTTCTTTTGTATGTCTACTAAAATAATACTAAATCAGAAGTAAAATAAAAGTGCAACATAACTAAATATCAAATTTTGTTGATAACAGAGACATAATACATTCTTTTGATTTAATTCTGAAAAGAAAAAAGAAATACTATTACACAACTATAGATTCCTAAGAGTACTGCTACAGAAATACTAGTACAGAAACACTACAAAAACATTACGGAATACTGAAAAAAAAAAAAAAAACACTATAAAAATCAACTACAGTAATATGACGAAAATACTACAGAAATAGTTAAAAACAAAATGTCAAGCTAAGTGCTTAAACAGGGTTCCAATTTTTTGTTTTTATTTAATTGTGAATGTTTTAAAACCAATCTATTAAAAAAAACGTTTATTTAGTTGTAAGTGCAAATGAGACAAATAGGGTAGGTCTCTTTACCAAATGTTTTATGAGTGGTTGACAAAATATATACATGAATGCCTCAACTGTATATCAGAAAAAGAAGCACATACCTGAAAATAAATGTTTTAAATATTTAAATCCTCATCTGATTACTACGCATGGAACAAATATCACTGAGTTAGTCAGTATTTTCATTTATCTAGCTGTCTGATTAAACATGGTTGGTTGATGTCTGTAGGCACTCACTCACTCACTCACTCACTCACTTCCAGGTTCCAATTTCTCACAGCTATGGTCATTTGTCTTGATTTCCCTCCTATCACGCCTCTGCCTTACCCCGACTCAAACACTTGTCCACTTGGCTCTGTGCTAATTTGTTGTCTTCCATGTTACATCCCAAGCCCTCTTGTCTACATTGTTGGGAATAAGGCTGTTATAAATAACGCTGTTACGTAACAACATTTTTTTTTTCAGTACCCTGGTAATCTAGTTAATTATTTTTTTCATCGTTATTGACTTACAAGTTACTTACTATGCATTTTGATTTCTTTTTCTATGTTGAGAAATTTGTATTTATTTTGCATAACTGTGGCTCAACTAGATGGAGTTGACATAGTTGGCTGCCCTCGCACCCAAGTTTCACCGATTTGGCCGAACTAGACAGCTGGTGAACGATGTTTCAAATAAGCAGACTTCTTGACTTTTCACGTCTGTTTATTCAGGCAATTGCTTTGACCAATACCCTTATAAGGTCATTGAAAAAGGACGCTAATTGTCCAACGCAGCGACAAATTGAGGATCTTTTTCACGAGCGATTTCGGTGTTGCTTCTGTTCCTAGTCACAGTTGCCATGTTTGTGATGGTCTTCCTTAAACTTCAAACATTTAGAAAGTTAAACCGTACAGGGCGCTTAAGACTATGCCGTATTTTCTATAACGAGGAAGAACTTTCCTTGCCTGTAACAGGACAGTTGTGCCACTATATAATCAGTAATAAAAAAAACTTGAGGATCAAACGTGTGTTACGCCATGTAAATCATATCGTAAGGACTCAAAAATACTTTCACATTTCCATCTCTAACAGTTTTCACATCTTTCTTATGATAGTTTAAACTTTTTTGGGGGGTTGCCAACTGTTATTTTCAAGATTCCACACCACCCTTAAGCCTCCTTGCAGTGGTAAGTTTTCCAGTTCTAAATCCAAGTCTTTCAGAAATGTTGCTTTCCAATCAGCAGGAAAAGCTTCCACAACTTTTTGATCATGAGAGGCAATTTTATGTAACTTGATGTTTCACTCTGACATTTCTTGGCCTTTTTTAATTTTGGGGTTGTGATTCGGTGTTTGAAGACTTTAGTGATGCTCTTTGTTAATTGGGAGTTTTAGTCTGGATTTGCGAAATGGCAATGGTACCACCCAACTTTTACAGGTGTTCTGAAACACTTTCTTCTCCATGATGTCCATAAAGGCTTCATCCTCTACTGACAGTACTAGTTTGTCGTCATCTTTTGTCTTCTAAAAAACTGTGTGTCCGAATTTGCCAGTGTGTTTTTCTTTTTCCGTTCTGGAGGAAACTATGGCAATGATTGACAACTGAAATTGCTTGACTGTTTAAGTTGTAAATAGTTATTGCATGTGTGTAAGATGCATGGTCATTCTGCAGTACATGAGTTTTTAGGATGTTTACTTTGAAAGGCTTGTAAGTCGTTTTCAGACAAGTTTCTTAAACGATGAGCCAAGTCTAATCTCTGAGTGTAGAGTTTTTTTTTATGGCCTATTATTAACCTTTCAGCAGAAGGATAGGCACTTGGTCTCACTAACGATTGGCCTGGGATGTTTTTTGAGAAGTCTTCCAACTCCTAATATAACCTAGCTTTAGCAACTGTGACATCTCTTTGGTAATTTATTACACGTAAATTGAGTTCCAATTCAGTCTTTGATTTTGTAACGGCTGCCTTTTTTTTTTACAAAAATGCTAGCTCTTTGCATGCAGCTACCACTTTAACCTTTGATAAAATTGCTGCAGAATTTATTGACGAGCAATTTGAAGTATAATGAGACTGCCTAGACTTGATATAATCATTTATACTTACCATCTAGATTATTCTACCTGACTGCCTGTAAAGGATGGGGGTCATATCTAAATTCATTACCCACTTTTCTTAAATGGACAGACACTCAAAAACAGACAAACCAACAAACAAACAAACTTATATGTATACTTAGATCCCAAACAAACAATTATTACCACCATCACTCTGCTCACGGGTGATATTTAAGGCTAAATATGCGTCGAGAAATTAGTCAGTATAGCAAGTATTGTAATCCAATTTTCTGCAAACTTTGGGGGGAAAATGAGTTAGGCTATGATTTGGAGCGATCACTGTAAAATCCCAAGGCTAATAAAGTAATATGTTCATTCTGCTTGCTTTTGTTTTATTCTTGGGCACCCGCAACGAGGATTGCATAGGATGCCAGGGTTACTTGATATTCTGACTATCATTTCTCACTCTTGTTCGTAATTATGCACTGTTTATATCATCCGTTGCCGTTCTTTGATTACCACACCCCATAGGGTTGATCTGCTTTATGTAACCAGGTAGATTTAATAGAAATAAAGGGATCGAGGAGGACCTTTAAAACAAACTGGAATTGGGTACTTTTCTGTTGACCTTGCAACAAAAAAAAAATCATCGATGATTTCTCTCTTTATTTTGAGTGTCAACTAAACTATAAACTCTTTACTAAGCCAGACATACTGTACAGTTTTACCATGAATTCCTCTTCCTTTCTAAATTCATTTTGGCTAGGAAAGGACATGAAGACTGTACTAATAAAGTTGTCAACTTTTTCCATATTTCATACTGTTGTGCAAACTCCAAGAGCGCCTCACGTACACAAGTTTAACATCTTCAGGACAATTCGGCGCAGGGTTTCGCTGTCGAAATTATATCTGATAGCCGGATAATATCAAATGATTAAAAAGAATTCCAAACTTGAACAGCAGTTTTGCAACGTCTCTGAAAAAGTATAAATAGCTTGCTTCAAATGCCATTTGGAAACGACTGCGAGAATGTATATTTTGTAAACATAGCAATGGTGTCCAGAATATCCAAGTAAAACTTCTTTAGCCTCTGATATTACCAACATTATCATCATCCGAAATCCAACAAACATGCAAAGGACATCATAAGAAAAATACTGTCCTTCAACATACGACAAAAAGGGGACAAAAAGGGAAAAGGGTTTAGTCAAGGGCACGAGGCACATGCAAATTGGGTAGTCAAACATACTTCCCTTTTTCCTTGATACACAAATATCTATCATTTATTTATGGACAGAATACTAACACAAATGTTACCAAATTCAGCAGCTTATATGTGAAATTGTAGCAGTAGAGTGTAATCTGACTGACAGGAAATTCTGTTTGTGACGCATGAATCCAGACCCCTTCAAAATAAATAAATAGATATGTCAACAGAGGGTTCAATGTGTCAAGCCATCAAAAGATGTATCTCAGAGCAGAAGTAGTGACAGAATCAGAATGATTTGCATAAGTGGCACATTCTACATTGGGAAATACATTCACAGTGACTGGCTGGCATTCCGATATGTCATCTATACTGAGATTAGTGCAAATAACCCAGCTTTTGCAATTTGTTTGCTAATCTCTCTTCTATTATGTCTTCCATACGCAGAGGCAGAACTTGCCAACCAAAACGTAGCTCTTTTAGACACAGTTTCATTTTTTGAACACTATTAAAACAGTGGTTCTCCTGAAAATTGGAAAAGCCTTTCAGATCCCTAAGCAAACTTGATTGAAGTGAGCTATTTGCTTACTTTATAACAGCCTTTATAACAAGAGTCAACAACCTTTTTGAAGCCAAGCGCCACTTTTTATTACTGATTGGCTCGAGGATTACCTGTTTGAAGTGTTTCTTTTTTTTAAATAACAACTTATCATGTTATTACTATGTTATTACTATGTTGTTACTATGTTATTACCAGGCTGTAGTGGTTAGAAGTACATTTATAATCTGCTCAGTCAAACACTTAAATATCATTCCAGTTAAAAAGCAAATTTCTAGAAAAATGACAATGACCCATCACTGATGATCTATTTTCAGGGCCTGTCTGTGGGGTACTTAGGTGTTCGAGAGGGCTTCCTGGTAGCGACAGGTACCACGTTGAGAACCCTTGCTTTATAACAATATATAGTAATCTGTGTGTGTGTGTGTGTGTGTGTGTGTGTGTGTGTGTGTGTGTGTGTGTGTGTGTGTGTGTGTGTGTGTGTGCGTGCGTGTGTGTGTGGGTGTGTGTGTGTGTGTGCGTGTGCGTGTGTGTGCGTTGTGTGTATGGTGGGCATGATTGTCTGTGTGCGCGACTTTAGCTAGGTTTTTTGCACGGACGCGACCTGTATCCGATCTGGTAAAGTCAGCCTGAACGGCACCTATCTGCTTTTTTCACACCAGATCCAGGCCACTTTCATATGTGGTCCTAATCCATATCCCCTCATTTGGAATTCAACTCCTGAAGGCGCATTTTGCGACCTGCATGTCATCGATAGGCAACTGACGTCACTATTCCAGGCGGGGGGACATGGAAAAATAAACAACCACGGCGGACCAAAACATGTAGTGTTTTTTAATCACACATTCATTGAAGACGAACATTTTATTTTGTAACTCACGGAACAGCCAACATCGCATTGCAGATTCACAACATGTCGCTCTACTTCATTCTTAAAGCGATAGTATCCTCTAGTGGTAGTTAACAATATTTACTCTCACATCCTGTACTGTCACAATTCAGCAGTGACGTGTGACTCGTTTCGTTAAAGGGACATCGTGTATTATGTATCGTCTCTGAATGGTTATAAAAAAAAACTTCACTCATTAATAAATGATTTGAATAGTAAGTTAAAATACGGCGGCACGGCGGCTGAGTAGTTAAGCAGAGTCCTAAGGTCATGGGATCAAATCCAGCTACTAGCCTTCCTGTGCAGAGTTGGCATGATCTCCTCGTGCTTGGGTGGGTTTCCTCTGGCACTCATGTTTCTTCCTGCATTCCAAAAACATGCATTTCAGGTTAATTCTATCCATCTATCTACCTTGGTCATATCCCTCAAGAGGGGTGACCGACAGCAAGACACACACATACAATACCAAAGAAAATAAAAGGGAAATAAATAGCAAAAAATAAAACCACACAAATTTTTTTGGACCATGGCCAACCCAATTGCCCAAACACCCAAACAAGTTAGGCACCTCGGCACCCAAGTTGGTCATGCTTTCGTCCCTCCAGATGAAACAGGACACCAGAAAGCGGCCATGTCACTCGGGTCAGGGTGACACAACACACTCTTTTGTTCAACAGCAGGGCCCGACAGCTTTCACTGGTTTACCCCTGCCGCATCATACGGGTGCCCAGCCCATTCTTAAGAACGCGTCCACAATCCCACTATCCTTTCACAACACCTCTCCACTCCTTTCTATCACCAACAAGAGCTCTAGCTTCCATTATATTTAGACCTCTTTCCTGCAGTGCACTCATAACACCATCCATCCACGTCAACCGTGGCCTACACCTTGGTCTCCTTCAATTGACTTCTGCTCTGTAGATCCTCTTCAACATTCGCTCCTCATCCATCCTCTCCATGTGTCCAAACCAACCGAGTACTCTCTTATCAACACGCTTGCTCAGTTCCACGACTACTCCAGTTCTGTCTCTCACAATTTCATTTCTCAGTCTATCCAATCTTGTCACTCCTAACATAGTCCTCAAACACTTCATCTTCAACAACTTCCTTCTTAAATCTGCGTTCAGGCTCCAAGTCTCTGCACCATACAACACAGTCGGCACAATCACACTCTCATACAGTCCCCTCTTACCATCCATACTCATACTCTTGTTGTTCATCACTCTCCTCAGAGCACCCAAAACCTTGCTTCCTTGATTCACTCTGTGCAATACTTCACACTCCATTCCACCAACTGCAGCCACATCACAACCCAAGTACCCAAAACTTTCAACTTCTTCCAGCAGCTGTCCATGCAACCTGATCTCTAACGTCATGCCCACTCCATCACGTGAACACTTCATCACCTTACTCTTCCCAACAATGACACATAACTTACGCCTATCTCATACTCTTCCAAACTCCGTTACCAACCTACTCAATGTTTCCTCAAAATCAGCCACACGCGCTGTGTCATCTGCAAACAACAACTGACTTACCTGCCACACTGTTCCACTGTTGTCCATCATGTCTACACCTCTGCAAAATACTCTTGCATTCACCTCTCTCACCACACCATCCATGTACACATTAAACAGCCATGTCTCACACCAGTCAACACAGGGAACCACTCACTTGTCTCACTCCCTACTCTTACACATGCTCTGCTGTTCATATAAAAACTCTTCAATGCTCCCAACAACTTTCCACCCACTCCATATATCACCATCACTTGCCACAACTCCTCTCTATCAACTCTGTCATACGCCTTTTCCAAGTCCATGAAATCCAAATAAACATCCTTACCTTTTGCAAAATATTTCTCACACACCTGTCGTACTGCAAACACCTGATCCACACAGGATTTAGGTTAATTACTTGTCTAAATTGTCCCTGGGTGTGAATGAGCGAGTGAATTGTCTGTCTCTGTGTGCCCTGCGACTGACTGCCCTAAGATGCCTGAGATGGGCTCCAGCACCTCTGTGACCCTACTGAGGATAAGCGGTGCAGATAATGGATGGATGGCTAGTTAAAATACATACTGTCATATAGAATTCCGTGTTTTTAAATACTCATAAGTCAACACGTTTGTATTTATTCTAGGCTCACCTAGACGGAGCTGACATGATTGTCACCATCTTGCTGCTAAGGGTACCCCCAAAAATCAAAAATCAAAAACCTTGTGAGAAGCGGGGCAATAAAATTAGAGGGAAAATTGTACAGTTGGATAACTTAGGGTTTTTTTCTCTTCCTTGCACATTGTATCTCTCGTTTTTGGTTGCACTACACAATACATCTGGTTGTCAAATATTACAATGTCCCTCTAATGGTGAGGAACATACAAATAAATTGTAATGCAGAAATCGAACCAAAGTTTGAATGGTATTTCTACCTTTTCTCTCAATTGATGTTGTGCAATCAGTTTATTTCTATTCTGTATTTTTTGTGCACGGAGTGTCAGTGAGACACTATCCACCCTATCTACTCTAATTATGCACGTCTTTTCTCTTGCTCCTGCAATACAAGGGTAGTAAAAACAGAGATGAATGATTTTTCCAAATTAAATTCACCATTTACACACCAAGGTGCAGGAGTAATCTACGTTTTGATTTGTAGGTCACAGGAAATAAATCTTCGGGTCTGACGAAGATTTTTTTATTGAATCCCCAACAAAATATGTCGCGTTGCATTGTTTGGAAAACAAGGCCGCGGTGAGTCTGGCATGTCTCCATGGCTGCTTCCCAGCTCTCCCTCTGGGTAGAGAGTGGCACACTTACTGAAGCTCCCTGGATGCTTATTGCAACCAAAGCTAGATGACACGAACACAGGAAGCTTTTCCATCTGTCATCAAACTCTTGCTTCTCTTTTTGAGTTGTCACTGCTCTGCCCTGCAGGCAAATTTAGTTTGTTTTTACAGCAGGTGGTGGGAATCTACGGTTCGACTGCCATATTGAACTAAAAGTTGGAGTTTACGTTTTAACCTCCTCACCTGACTTTGACCCACACCCTCCAAAGGTCACGTTGTTAGCCATTTGGAATTCACTCTTGAGCATGTGCAAGTGTTTTTGACTTGACTCGTACCTACTTAACATAAAATTGCTCGGAAATACATCAAACGTACCTTGTAAATAATGCTGGGGGACAACACTACTGCAGATAAACATTGCCATCTTTTGTCTTCATAAAAAGGCATACAATTCCAAATCGGGCTTTGGAGCTTGCCCACCGCACAGGAATTAATCACCATGGTAAATAGTGGTGGTTATATTCTGCTGTCATGGTTTTTGTTATTTTGTTTCATGGCTGCCTCCCATCTCTCCCTCTGGGTAAAGAGTGGCACACTTACTGAAGCTCCCTGGATGCTTATTGCAACCAAAGCTAGATGACACGATCACAGGAAGCTTTTCCATCTGCCATCAAACTCTTGCATCTCTTTGAGTTGTCACTGCTCTGCCCTCCAGGTAAGTTGAGTTTGTGGTTTTACAGCAGGTCAGGGACCACCATATTTAACTAAAGGTTGGAGTCTTCTGTTTAAACCCCCTACCCTGACTATGATTAATACCCTCCAAAGGTCAGGCCATTAGCCTTAAATACCTTTGTTTAGGTTTCTTAAAGTGTTTTGAGTTGATTTCCCTTTTTGGATATATACTATTATCCATTTTTTTGTTCTACCACACACACACACACACACACACACACACACACACACACACACACACACACACACACACACACACACACACACACACACACACACAATAGACAACTTGAAGAACACTGAAAACTCGTCCTTGCATAGTTCCAAACACACAAACCAACCCGTTATCTGGCGATTATCATGAAAGGGGGTAGGAAACCCCATCAGCATGTTGTCTGTTTTGTCGTCGCAAGGTACAACACACTTTCTTGGGTGGATACTTGTGAGCTGTGCGAAAAGACACCCCAAAGAGCTGGGCTGGGCTGCAAACAGGCCCCAATGATGCCACCTGAAGAGCTGCCAGGGTGAACTGCCACAAGCTGTGCCAAAGGACATCACCTGCGGAGCGGCCCAGGGGATTTTTGCAAGCTGCGCCGAAAGCCGGTTCACAACCTGAGTAACTGTACCCGGAGGTCCGCCCCAGCTGTGCTGAAGAGCGCAACCTGCGGAACTGCACCAAGAGGACTGACACCAGTCGGTGCCGAAGGACACCACCTGAGGAACTGCCCAAGGGATTTCTGCAAGTTGCAACAAAATACGCAACCTAAGGAGCTGCCTCCTTTGCCAAAAAGGGGAACATGTAAAGAGAATCTCTGGCTACAGAAACGCGAGTTTCGTTTTTGTTAATCACGTCAAAATATGCTTGTAATATCAAGAAGTGCCGCGGAAGAAAGGGGCACATGGGGAAAGATTTTGGCATGGGCGGAGGAGGTGTGTCCCCAGTAATATAAACCAATCATTATTACATCCCAACCAATGTTATATTATCACTTTTTAAAAATGTGCTTTGTCCCCACCAATGCCAAGACCAAACTTACGCCCTTGCTTACCCCACATGTTAGTCGTACTGTACATGCCAAATCATAACTGTAAAAGTATAAATGCCAATCGTCTTAGCACTTCCTATATTGACATGTTGATTTGATGACGGTTACACTGATTAGATGCCTCACGCTTAACAGGCCCGGAAAATAAATCTATGGTGCAGATTACAGTTTGACGACCGCAAACTGGCATTGATGTAGCACTGGGCATATTTCCAAAAGCATTGGAGATGATTAAGGTGCCACAGTCGAAGGTGTCAATCGATCAAGGCTCGCCTGAGTAAATAGTAATAAGCGGTCTTTTTGTGCGTGTGTGTCCCTCAAGATGATTAAAATGTTACTGGTATATTGTGACACGTGCTAGTTTTCCTGTATATTTTGGACAAGGGAGGAATGGTTCAAATGAACACAGCCTTACACCCATATTTAACTTAATCTTATCTCTGGACGGTCAAGGTTGTCAGTTCAGGAATAATGACTGTTTTTATCAGTGCCATATTTGACCGTCCTTCATAGTCCCGCTCCTTTAGCGATGATCACATCTTACAACATCACACTCACTGATGCAGGCTATTAATCAAAAAGATCTTTGAATTACTAAGTTAGCTGTCCTCCTTATATTAGAGGGAATATTTAAGGATGTTGTATCTTATCAGAGTCACAATCACCTTTATTATCATTGTGATGCTACAACAAAATTAGAGTTGCACTCCAGTTGATGGAATGGATAAAATGGAAAAATGTAAAGAATTCACCTCTAATATAAAGTATTTACATCTAAATTGAAAACAACACACAACCAGGATATTTAACATAAAACTGTGTTCAACGTGTTCTGTCTGCTTCTTCTGCAGTGCATGTGACTACAATTCTTCATTAAAGGGACATTCGTGTATTATTAAGTACCTCATACTGGTAAAAGAAAACCTAGTTAATTGGAAAAAAACAATATTGATTGGAACAATAAGCAAGAATACATGAACTATCAAATAAACGTGCATTTTTGAAAGACTCGTAAATAAATAAGATCATATTAAAAAAAGTTTATTATAAGCATTTTCAATAGAGAAAGTTAGCGATTGCTAAGGTAACGCAGGTGTTTGCATGGTCCATGGGAAGCGAGGGAGCACATGAGATGGTTGTCGATGCATAAGCAATTTCTGTACACTTAGAATTAAAGTGAACTTGTCTTACTGTAACACACACAAGGGCATAGTTTTGACATCAATGGAGAGGATGTGTCCCCATCAATACCTAGAAATCATTTTTTTGTCCCCACCAATATTATCTCCCCATCAAAGCCAAGATGCCACCGTTGACCCTAAAGCACACACAAATTTTTTTTACAGCACAATTTTCATTTTTGATTATTCAATGAAGCAAAAGGTTGCATATACTCTTTTGTGTCTTTGTTATCTGCTCTCACTGCTTCCCCATGCCATACCACAGAGCTTATGCCAGTCCTTCTCTTAAATGTTTTAAACCAGCCATGGTTGGCCTAGAAATCACTCCCGACGATGACTCCTTCCCTGTTGATGCTGCCTCATGTTGTGGGTACTTGTAGATGGAACGCACCTTCTCAGAGATGATGTTGATGCCCTTGCAATATCCATTGCAGCCTGGACATCCTGGAGGGAGATTACCTCATGTGTGGCCCATTCTCAAGGTTGTTTTGATTTTCCTCATGCTGAGGTTTTTGGGTTTTTCCTTTCCCTCATGTAGGTTTCAGATAAGGGGGTTGTGTAATGGTAGTCTGTGCAGCCCATTGAGAATTTTTGTGATTTAGGGCAATACAAAAAAACGTGACCTGACTTGACTACCTCCTTGCCGCGTATCCCTAATAGCAGAAGTATTTGCATCTTGTCATGAATGTTGGTTTTTAATTCGGAAAGAACATTCACGGCCTTGGTCGGTTTTATAGCTTTGATGGCATAGTTCTGTTTCAATCATAGGTGGGTAAAGTAGTCAAAAATTTTACTCAAGTAAAAGTTACTTCAGGATCACATTGCTGAAGTAGAAAAAAAGTAGTCGTCCAAATACTTACATGACTAAAAGGAAAAATGTACTTGGTGAAAAAATTAAGAAATGAGTGACTTTACAACGTCGTATTTATTGATTCTTTTTTTTAAACAACCAATCAGTTCATCAAATTATCAAAGTCCATCCAATAAACAAAACAAAAAAAAAAATTGATTTAAAAGTAGATTTAAATACTAACGTAAATTGCTTTAATAAACAATCAAATAAAGATAGTAGCACATTTAAAGCCCCAATACCTATCTTAAAAGGCTCTGCAAGCAGAACAACAAGCTAGCCCATGAACTCGAACAATGGAGACATTGCATAGTGTAGCTTGTGCTTCGTATGCGTTTTGGGGGAACATGCTTTTGATGTGAGGCCTGGGGTGCTCCTCCTCTTCTGTTTTTTCCTAGTCTGTATTGCTAAGCGACATCTTCGATCTGTTTCATCCGTAAACAACTTCCCCCCCTGAACAGAACAACAAAAACTGCATTTTTTTCATTGTTAAGATTAAAGTGGGTTGAACATAACTGACACATAAAACTTCACCCACATACATAATCCTCAAGACAGGCAGGAGGTTATGATGGTCAAACAAACTGGGAGAATTCAGTTTGCAATAATATGTGGTCTGTGCAGCCCTTTGAGACTCCTTGTGATAAAGGGCTATACAAATAAACATGACTTCACTTGACTTGACTACCCTGCAAGCGACCCACTCAGCCTCTCTTGTGATTCCTCCGTGGATGGTATGAGAGAAGTGTCCCTACCCGAGTGCACGGAGGGGAGAACCACAGGCAGACTGTACCGCTGCAATCTGTCGTAGTGAACTGTCTGCAGCGTAGATACCCCCTCAAACGGGCTAGCAATTTGGTAAGAGAACCCAATCTTTTAATCCCTGTCATTTTGCTTCCTCACCACATAAGGCCCCTTCCAGTACGGTGCCAACTTACGCCGGACTTCTGAGGGGTCATTCAGCCTCACAAGGTCCTCTATAACATAAAGATCATGCTTCCTCTTACAATCCTATAAGGCCTTCTGCTTTTGATTTACCACCACGTTTCTCACTGTCTTGGCCAAAAGCAATTTCCAATCGTCTGAAGAGAGAACGTGCAAAGTCCAACGAGGGCATACCTCCGGGGTTGCCTTGCAACATTGGCTAAAGGACCACTTCAACTGGCGTTCGAGGTTCTCTACCATGAGTGAGGAAATTCAGTGTAAATCCAGAGCTGGAGTGTACACTCGTATTCTAGGCAAAAGCAACCTGTAGCAGGAAAGAGTCCTATTCCCTCTCACAAGACAAAAGTATCTTAGCCATTTGATCAACCAAGGTCCAATTGAACCTCTCCACCATATCATCTGGCACACTACTTATATCTGTTTTACAATGTCCATCATCACCAGTCGTGCTTAAGCAGGCCAAATTCAAGCATTCAGCCTTGTTACTAGATAGAGGCCAACTTACTTTACTTACGACCATTCGACTTACGAAAAATGGCAGATACGAACATTTTTTCGGGATGTCGAAAAATATCAGGACATTGCTGTAAGTTAGATTTTGTATTGTGTGCACCTTTTTCCAAGTAGAGGACAGTACTGTGGTGGTTCTTTCACCACATGGCGCTGTGAGAGGTCACCCAGCATCCACCCCGAAGAAGAAATCCGGCTACTCCCTAGTTTGTGTGTAAACATCTCTAGCGCGCTAAGAAGTTTGACGTTTTTAATGTTTAATATTTCTTGCATCCATTCAATATGGTTGGTGTAAAGTGTAAATGAAAGCGGAATAAGAAAGATTAATGCGATTGAGAAAATGGTTGGATAGCTTTTATTCACCCACTTTCTACCACGGAGGAGGAAGTAGCCTAACTCTTGAAGCTCATCTTCCAAAAGGAAGTGAAACCTCACTTTATCTATCTTTATAGAGCATATTTTTTTATGCAATGTTTATTCTTTTGTACAAAACAATACAGGTCGGGCAGCACGGCGGCGCAGTGGTTAGCGCGTGTGCGGCACAGTTCTAAGGTCTTGGGAACCTCCTGTGTGGGTTCAAATCCAGCTACCGGACTTCCCGTGCGGAATTTGTATGTTCTCCCCGTGCTTGCGTGCATTTCCTCTGGGCACTCTGGTTTCCTCCCACATTCCAAAGACATGCATTTCAGGTGGATTGGCCGGTCCAAATTGTCCCTGGGTGTGAATAAGCGAGTGAGTTGTCTGTCCCTGTGTACCCTGCGATTGGCTGTCAACCAGTTCAGGGTGTCCCCTGCCCACTGCCCGATGATTGCTAGGATGGGGTCCACCACCCCCGCGACCCTACTGAGGATAAGAGGTGCAGCTAATGAGATGAGATGAACAATACAGGTCACCTATACAAACCTTTAACATACTTATATAAACCTTAAACATACAAAATATAGCACTGAAGCAACTTGCGAGCAAATTCAACTTACGAAAGATTGTCCGGAATCTCGTTCGTAAGTAGGGCAGCGTCTGTACTGTCCAAGATGATTCCTGTTTTCTTATGGCATTGTCAAGTCAAGTCAAGTCATTTTTATTTGTATAGCCCTTAATCACAAATAGTCTCATTGTGAATTGCGAAAATTATTTTACAGATAAAAAGATTAACACTTAACACAATTTTACCATAAATAATTTGCTTACATTGGCCCCTTTGGTTTCTTGTTGGTTTGCTCTACTTGTAGGCATGCGCCCTTTGCCACATGCTGCCTACCATTCGTTACTGGTGACACACAGCCAAATATGCGCATATAAGCTGACCACCCCAATTACAGTATGTTCTTTTATAGTTGTAAATTCGGCGAAGATAGAGATAAGTTTTGCATGAGGAAAGATTCAGCTTTCTTGTACTCTGTGCTTGAGCAGCGTCGCCAAAACTGTATTTAGTTGTTATTTGTTGGTAAATGTAAACATGTCCACCCTTCAGAATATTTTGCTGGTGGATTGAGGATTGTATGTGACAACGTGACCAGGAGGATGCAGAAATCAGAGGACACTGCAATTAATAATCTGCCATGAATAAGAAGTGGAATAACACAATAACACATCATGTAGTAATGACAATAGAGTTTCGTTTTATTAACGATGCGTTACAAGTATTTGTTAAAGAGAAAAAATAATTGTGTTCCGGCAACGCGTCCCAACACTGCTTGTAACTGTATGTAGTGGGGCCGTTGTACATGTATTTCCCAACTGGTAGCTGCAGATTTTGCCTAGTTGTGAACTGTCGACTGCCCCAGGAAATTAGAACATCAAAATTTTGCGCGATAACATTGTAAATCTCTTCGTATAAGATAACACACCTCTTCACTGATAAAATTAGCTTTTCCTACTCCTCCCATCATGGTCATGCTTCAACACGAGGTTCCTAAGGGCAAATAAATTCTGGGATGCTAATTGTGCTCCTGCCCACTGGTAAAGTTTACAGGTGCCTGCTTGAAGATAAGGAACTGAAAATCGTAATTTTTAAGGAGAGCACAAGTGACCGGCCGCAGGGTACTTATTTTGACTTGATTAAAGTTGCAGACTTCATAGGTGTCTATATTTTGCACAGTCGTTTGCATTTTTATTGAATTTTAGAACATGCCAATATCCCCCCTTCCTTTAGGGCTAGTGTGAACTTAGAGGCCACTGACTTGTTGTTGCTTCTTTTTTTTCTACATTGAGTATTTGTCTTTAAATGGAAACATTATTTGCATGTTATTTTTAAATAAGCTGCATTTTGTCATTAAGAGAGATAAAGTGAGCATACTGTATGCTTGTTCCTAATCTTTATAAGAAGAATGACAGAGAAATAATACTATCCTGTACAGAACTGTAACTTATGTATTGTGCAATATTAGATGAAAGAAATAATAATTTCAAAAAAATAAAATAACCCAAAAGGAGGTCATAGAATCCGAGTTTGACTCATTTGGCCACATATTGATTGACATTTCATCGGCATGGATTATAACATGGGAAGACCTTAAAACCTCATCTCTCTTGCACACACGATTGTATTTGGCAATAAAGAAAGATCTGTTCAACTCTTTGATTCGGCTAAATAAATTGATATGTGGACTACACTCGTTGTTACGGCTAATTCAACTTCTCCGACTACTGTAAGGAATTAGGAGTCAGATTTCAGTTTAATAAATGTTAAAACCTTACACACTATAACTTATGCCTCCAAATCACATCATGAATTAACTTAATGAGTAAAGGATAGTTCAGTTCAGTGTTTTCTAAAATATAGGCTGGGGGTTATTTGCAGCCCAATGCAAGTGTACCTCGATATGTCTATAGTGTCACGAGGCGGAGAGGAGTGGAAGGAGTGATCGGACCAGAACAGAGGCAGGAGGCAAGAAGGGAGAACTCAATTGCGTGACGATCCATAAGTTTTATTTAACAAAATAAAAGTTGTCCAAAAGTCAGGGACAAGACAAACAAAAACATTCTTACAATCAGAACAGAACGGTACAGAGTTCCTCCGGCACGAACTCAACAGGTCAGGGCATAACAGACGGAAAATGTTTTGAAAACTAAAACAGGACAAGGCATAGCAGACCGGGGAATGTGTAATGAGCCAGCGCCCGCCAAACCCACAATCCAGCCTTAAATAGCAGACCAGCAATCAGCTGATCTGCTTCAGCTTGAGTTCGGGGGCGCGGCAGACTGGTCGCCATGGCGACCGTGACATATAGCCACGTATGGCAGTTTAATATGTAAAGATCCAAACTAAATGTTTACAGTTTTAAAGTAATGTTTTTTTTGTTGTTGTTTTTTTTTGTAAAATTCTTGACTAACGTCTTTGGAGGGTATTTTTCTGTTGATGAAATAGTTATGAAATAATTAAAGATGCCCTTATTCAGTGATACCTCTACACATGAATTTAATGTGTTCCCGGATTGTGCTAGTATCTAGAACTTCTCGCATCTTGAGGAAATTTTCCCCATAAGAAATAAGTGAAAACAAATAAATCTGTTCCTGGCCTCCCGTAAACATTTACGTTAACCTTATAATGTAATGAGATCATTATAAAATTACTTTGAAAACCCACCCCACCCCAAAGAAGCAGGAAAGGTTTCGCATATGTTGCGGCCAGTTTTATGTTCCAAGGGCAGCGCGGTTGTAGTTTTTCCCTCCAAACTTTTTTTTCCCAAGTATCTATTTGACATTCCACACCTGAATGTCTTACTTCCTCAAACAGACCCCTCAAACCAACTGTGCTTGAAACTAAAGGTTTCCAACGGGTTCAAATACCTTATGAAAGATTTGGCTTCCCTCTCTTTTCTTTGCCAGTTCAAAATCAATTGAAGTCTTATTTCCTTATTTTAAGCATCAACTCAACGTATCTATCTATCTATCCATCTATCTATCTATCTATCTATCTATCTATCTATCTATCTATCTATCTATCTATCTATCTATCTATCTATCTATCTATCTATCTATCTATCTATCTATCTATCTATCTATCTATCTATCTATCTATCTATCTATCTATCTATCTATCTATCTATCTATCTATCTATCTATCTATCTATCTATCTATAATTTAAGTTAAGTTAATCCAATCTACCGAAGCCATATCCCCCTCATCGCAGGTCGCTAGAGTCAAGAACACACTCACATTTACCAAACATTCATTCCCCTTCACTTTTCTCAACCTGGCACCAAGAAAAATAAAATACAAAAATTTGAAGCCTATTTCAGTTTTGGATTGAAAGCAACAGAAACTGGTGGTCGACGTTTTCTTTTTATTGCCTGGATCTTTTTCGCTGTCAAGATTAAAAGAGAAATTGTTTCAGTGTACCTCTTTTCTGTGAATGGCGCTCTAGAGCCAAAGGAACAACTAACACAAAGCCATGGGTGGTAGCTGTCAACAAGGCTGCGATTTCCCCAGACTGACAGGGCAATGTAATGGTGTGCATCATGCATAATTAAACCGTTACTAGCGCACTTTCTGGCTTGTTGTTTGGGCTTGCTGACTTGAAGCATTTTGGTGCGTGGGAAGGTTTTTAGTTTCCACATTTAGATGTGGAAAAAAAAGGAGAAAAACATTGTGCCTTAAGGACCTAGATCACTTCCAAATATGTCAACATCCCTCCACTTGATGACTTCACGTCATGTGCATTTTGCATGAAGCATTTTTTCTCATCTTAGGGGTTGGAAACCAAAAGTGGGTCGCAGCCCTTTGGCCGTGGTAAAATAAAGTGGGTTATTTAAACTCCTTACCAATAAATGGCAAAAATTCCTTGCAAATGCGAGTTGACACCGGCAATTTCACAAGACAGAAAAAAAATGATGAAGTTTGTCTAGACATATTGAGGAATCGTCAAACGGAGATACAGCGGAGAATTTAATGAGATATGGATTTTTTTGTTAATGTTGTTATTATTGTTATTATTAATAGTATTATTATTGTTGTTATTGTTAGTAATACAATTATAGTTGTTATTATTATTAATATTCTTATCGTAATTTATTATTATCAGTATTTATTAATTTTTTATCTTGAAAACAAAGCCACTTAAGTGAAGTGTTTTGGATTTAAATAAAAATGCAGCTAATTCAGCATTAAAGGCAAATATGTTAAATAATTCCCATGAAACGTTTTGAAATTTGAATGGATGTTCTGCGACTGAAAAATGACCACAAAAAACAAAAACAACTCTGGAGAATGAGTGCAGAGATTCTTGTATTTCAATATGTGGGATAAGTCACACAGCTGAAATAATTTATAGCCAACTATCTTTGTATTTACAGAATCTGGAAATATTTACAACAGATGAATCATTACATTAAACCAGGGTACAAAAGTGCACCTGCTCATAAAATTAATGCATTAATTAAGATCGTTTTAGTTTTGCTGTTATTTTTTATCTAAACATATTCTACTATCTCTGGTTTAAAATGCAGAATCCTTTCATTGGATACATTTAGGAAGTGGAAGTGGCCGCAGCTTGTAATTAGGGTAGGATGGTGGGTCTGAAGTCAGACAAGTTGAAAACCTTTGGCATAAGGTAATGCATTATTTTCCTATTATTACTGTTTACTGCATCTGACTTGCTTTTGTTCAGTCACCAGGCTTTCCTCTTTTTCCCAAGGGACAAACATCACGGTGTGGTGCATGTGAAATGGTGGGTGGGGGTCGAGGGCATTTTGTCGCAATGTGTCCCTTCTCTTTGGAAAATGTTTAGATGTGAGCTGACATCGTTGGAGGGTGGAGAAGGCTGAAATGAGGCCGCCTTGCCACACACTCTCGGAAGAAGGAGTGATGGGGAATCTAGGTCATCGCCACTGATGCATCGCAAAGCGGACTTCAAACAAACCTGGCCTTTAGCACCATGCCGCTCTCCGGCAGCTGAGTTACATACCATCGGAGACTAACAGCCATTTTCTGCCATGAGCTAAGGTGATGAATAGAACGTGTGCATCATCTAGAATATATTTTCATTTCAGTCCTGTACTTACTTTTTAAACTTGTCAGTCTCTTTACCACTAAAACAGGGGTCAGGAACGCATGGCTTACGGGCCAGGTGTGGCTCTTTTCACGAGTACTACTGATTCAGAGATAATTGTCACCATTTAAACGTCTTAAGGATGGGTGTGCAATACTGCGTTGCTACCATTAGCGACAGGAATGCTGTAGCACTTTTCTTACCTTAAAGGCTATTCAGAAGAAATATCATGAGGTTTTCTTCCCCTATTTTTACCCAAGGAGATGCATCAGAAGATGCGTGCATTTCCTGGATATTGTTTCCAGGCCAAGTCAAGACAAGTCAAGTCAAGATTATTTGTATTGCCCTTAATCACAAAAAGACTCAAAGGGGTGCACAGACCTCCACTCAACACCCCATGATCTGAAACCTACGTACATGGGGGCAAGGAAAAACTCAAAAACCTCAGCATGAGGAAAATGAACAAACCTGAGAAGTGGCTGCACACAAGGGAATAACCATTCCAGGATGACCAAGCTGCAATGGCTGTTGCGAGAGGATCCATAGACAATACTTGGACATCATCAATATGAAATATAGGTAATAACAGAATGTCAAGTTGACAACTTCGTGTCCCAAAATCTTGACCAATGCAGCAGGTTTAGATAATAGGATACATTTAGTGCATGCACCATAATTCTCCCTCAAGGACAAGAAGACAAGAGTATTGGGTCTACATAGCTCAAAAGCTATAATATATAAATTTGTCTTAAGCCTAGATTCAAGCACTTTCACTGTTGTTGCAGATCAAATCTCAGAGGGCAGAGCATTCTAGAGCACCAGGGCCCAGATAGAGAATGCTATAAAACCTTCGGATTTCTTCTTGGCTCTTGGAATCACCTGTAGACCAGAGTAGGCTTTGAGCGGAAACATAAGGGGAAATTAAATCTGAAAGATATGAAGGGGCAAGTTCATACAACATTTTGTTAAATAGCAGCATAAACTTAAAATCACATCATAAACTGACAGGGAGCCAGTGCAGGTCAGCTTAAATCAAGGAAATTGTGTTCAAACTTTCTTGTCCTAGTAAAAAGCCTTGCTGTAGCAAATTGTACTAGGTGCACATTTCTGATGCTGGATACTGGAAGACCCAAGAGTAGTAAATGATTCTAGTTCTAGTAGAGCTTCTCTTGTGAGACCTGATAATATTGTGTCCACTAAATTTTATCTTCAACCAAGAGTCTTGTATTTGAACTTTAAAGTGTGACAAGGCGTTGTTGTGTAAAAAAAAAAAGATGAATGATTACCTTGAAGACTTTTAAGACTGTTTTAAGATCATTGTAGATTTCAGAGATGTTGAAGATTTATCCATAAAACAGCATGGAAGACAAATAATGACCACTCGATTCTTAAGGTTTAAACTGTGACCACGTCAAATAGCTGAGGGTAATACTGTCTTGAACCAGAACAGGATCAGGACCCAAACGTGTGTCATTCTCACACAAGCCTTTATTTTACGGGAAATGGGGAGTCATGCAAGATAGGCAGCCGGTCTGGCGTGGAAAGACAGGAAGCCAGAGACCGACGAGATCAATTCCAGTTGCCCGAGTTGATACCGGACAGATGGGGTCGATACCGGACAAGACGGGACAGACAAGATGGATAACGAATCAGGATATCGAAAATAAACAGGAGAAATTAGACGGGAACAAAAACAGGAGAAAATAACAAACAGGATAAAAACAGACGGAAACAAAACTGGAACCCGAAATTAAACAGTTCAAAAACGGGAACAATACTGGACTGGAAATCCCAACAGGAAAATGGGAGTCAGAACCCATTTCTTGTAGGGCAGAAGATCGTTTGACGGGCAAGAGAGCGCTGAGCTTAATATAGACAGAAAGCCAATCCCTCAACGAGCCGTAGCTAGCGCCACATGGCCGCGGCCAATTGGGCACCATGGCAACCGTGACACACACTGCCGCGGCCAATTAGGCACCATGGCAACCATGACAAATACATCTGTATCCTTTCGGTTAAGGTATTTTGTCACATTTTTAGAAAAGAACTGTTCGCATCTTGTTTCAAAACAATTTTTAATGACAAACATGACGGCCAAAATGAACTTCAGCAATCATAAGCAACTGCGGGAGGGAAAAACATTTTAAATGGGATTTTTGCTGATATGAGCCACAGGCTCTGTTTTTATGATTGTTTCATACATTTTATGAATTAATCTAATGTCACAGTGATATAAAATGCAATGAAGAGTTTGCTTCTTTCTGGGGAAAAGTTTTAGCACCTTTGTTTGAATTTGTTTTGAAACAGAATAACCAATGAAGCTACAAGACCATTTTTTTCCCATGACTTCTTTTTGCCCTACCAAATTTCTGTGCACGCCACCACTGTGTTGCATTGATAATAAATTATTTAAAGTGAGCCTAAAACAGGAGAATAATTGTCGCACAACGGAACATGCATACTGTATGTGTGCATGAATTGTACAAAATGGTGTTCAAATATTGCAATTTGCAAATCATCTGAAATGTGACATTGGACGACATTGAAAAGTGCTTTGATAAATCTTTCCTTGTGCCTTTGGTGGCCAAGAGGCATTCCGTATTAGCCTTGACATTGACAATGTATGAGCTCACAGGCCAAATGAAGACACATTAAAAAAGAAAATCTGGCCCCGTAATTCAGGGCAGGGACTGTTTTGTGCTCAACCTTGCAGAATCATTTTAGAATAATGTTTCAGTGTGATGCCTTACTTTAGCTATAATTAATGCAGACAGGACAGAAGTTGTGCTTTCACTCACTGTGAATCGTCAATCGCCTCAGGTCAATGCAGGCAGATACCATTTGTGCAAAATTATAAACTTTTATTACTGTAGATGTCAAAATGTTTCCAAATTAGGCAGTAAAATCACTATATCTCCTATTTATCCTTAGTGTTTCATAATGCAGTGGTTGGCGCATTTGCCCTGGTCCCTGGTTCGTGACCGGGTGGAAACATTTGTCGGCCTGGCGAGGGATTGGCGCAACCAGGCTGTACTTGTCCAAAACACATACCAGGGAATAATGCCCCTACCACCTTAGTGGTTAAGGGAAAGACCCACCGACCCACAATGTAAAAATATAATCATATGATGATTGTAGGTCAGACCAATCCATACAACACTGTTCATAAAATGATTGTTCGTGTGCTTCTATTTAATTTTTACGAGAAAAGCCTTCCAAAGAATCATTTATGGGATTTTGACACAAAACGGTGGATAAAGTACTAGGGAACCTTGTGTACAATTTAATTTTCATATGCGAATTTAATAAATATTGTTAGTCAAGTTTATCAATCCTTTTACCAAATACCATGCATGATACAAATAGAAGTTTAAACAATAATTCAAGCTGTGGCCAAAACCCTTGTCGAATGGCATCAATATACAGAAAAGGAAAGAAGAAATCCCTACCGGAACCCTCAATTATCATCTTGCATATGAACCTGCTGACTGAGTAAGAGGACATCTGTGGCCCAAAACCTCTAATAGAAAGAGGACTGAATGCTGTGCTTGTCTTGCTCGGTAAGGATTGACTATTCATGCCAGTCCTTGCAGATGACAAAGACAGCTGCACATTTTCACAAAGCTGCGGCTGTTTTTTTTCTCTTTCTCAAAGGCCATCCTTCACAAGAATTCTCCACACAGAAAACTACGTTTGGAACCTTTTTTATGCTCGATTGGGCTAGAAGAGAGACTTCTGCTTATCATTTTTCCATGGGTGAAGGTAAAGAAAGTCGATGGTCGATGTTTCTGCATTCACGACTGAAAAGGTTACTAACTTCCTGTGACTTTTTTAAAGCATTACATTTCCTCATATCCTCAATATATACTTACACCAGCAAAAAAACAAAACAAAAGTTGTGTATCGTTTTGTTAAAGGGACATTGTTTATTACTTAGCGCCTCATAGAGGTAATAAAACTTCATATATACAATAATGATTTTAATAATAAGCAAAAATACCTAAATTATCATATAAATCTGCATTTTTTTAAATTACCAGTACTCAAAAGTTGAGAAATTTGCATTTATATTACATTTCATGAGGCTTACCAAAAGAGGGATCTGACAAGATTGTCTGCCATCTTGGTGGTAGGGGTACCCCAAGAAACCAAAAACTTTGTTAAAGGCTGGGAAAAAACAAGAGGCAAGATGGTGCTATTTTATTAATTTGAGTCTCCATAGTTTGTATTCCTCCTAGTGATTTATAGCTCTCAGTTCTCGTTGTACTAAAACAGGCTTCTGAAATGTGGTGCCTACAATAGCCCCTAAGATAACCTGAGGAGTCCGAGGATCAATTTTGAAAACAAATCATGGGTCGTTGTGACTTTCTATGATATTTGGTTTCTGACTAGAGTGATGTTTAATGGTTAATTGAGCCTATCTTAATCTCCAATAATGCCAACCGATAGTATCATGGTAATAACACAGTAATAACAAGTTATTTTTGAACATGCCTATCAAACTAGTAGCCCTTTATGCTAATTCGTAAAAAAAGTAACTCTCAGTTTAAAAATGCCCGAGGCCCCTGCACTAAACAACACTATCTCTAGGACAAATATTACACAGCGTCCTATTAATTGGCGGTATACACATGGTAAATGGTAAATGGTCTGCATTTATATAGCGCTTTTCAAGTCAATGAAGACTTCCCAAAGTGCTTTACAATGTGCTTACTTACCCATTCACACACACACTCACACACCAATAGTGGCCGTGCAGCCATGCAAGGCGCAAGTCTGCCTATTGGGGGCATTAGGGATTTTAGTGTCTTGCCCAAGGACACTTCGACATATAACACGGAGGAGCTAATGCCGCCCCATGAACTCTTGATGTATTTCCACTAAAATTTTGGGTTCGTTGTCAACTTCCGGCTTCATTTAATCAAAAGCTTCTTCAAGTGGAGCCAATCTAGAGTGCTGTCATGTATAGTATCAAAATTATATTGTGATTTCATTGGATAACAGAGAAAATGTGTAGATTTTTTGTGAATGAAACTACATCAAAATTCTGCTACCAAAATTCCATCTAAATTGCATCTAAATTGCATCTAAAAAAACCTGGGAATAGCGCATACAAGAGTCACTGCTATGTGGCACTAGTGCAATGTCAGTTTGTTTCAATTTGACTCTTTTATAAAGAAAATGATTATATTATTATATTATTATATCAAATTATATTGATTAATATTACATGCTTTGAAATAAGAAGGAAGTTGACTTATACAGTGAGGCAAATAGGTATTGAGTCAACCAGTAATTGTGAAAGTTAAAGAGACCTGTAATTGTCAACATGGGTAAACCTCAACAACGAGGGGAAAAAAACAGAAAACCCATTAATTGATTTTTAAAGAAAGTATTTGCAAATCGCCGTGGAAAATAAATATTTGGTCAATACCAAAAATCCATCTCAATACCTTTCTCTAACTCTTCACAAGCTTTTTACACACTGTTGCTGGTATTTTAACCCGTTCCTCTATGCAGTTCTCCTCTGGAGCAGTGATGTTCTGGGGCTGTCGTTGAGCTAAACAGACTTTAAACTCGATCCACAAATTTTCTATGGGTTTGAAATCTGGAGAACGGAAAGGTCACTTCAGGACCTTAAAATGCAACTTACAAAGCCACTCCTTTGTTGCCCTGGGTGTGTGGATCGTTGTCATGTTGGAAAAAACCGGCCAAGACTCATCCTCAATGCCCTTGCTGATGGAAGGAGATTTTAACTCATGATACATGGCCCCATTCATTGTTTCCTTCACACAGATCAGTCGTCCTGGTCCCTTTGCAGAAAAACGTCCGCAAAGCATAATGTTTCCACCCCCATGCGTCAGGGTGGGTATGGTATTCTTCAGATGCAATTCAGTATTCTTTCTCCTCCAAACACAAAAATGTTCTATTTTCCAAGTATCTCAGTAGGGGGACACGTCTGGCAGTGCAGGATTTCAAGGCCCTGGAGGCACATAGTGTTACTGATAGTAGCCTTTGTGGTCCCAGCTCTCTGTAGGTCATTCACTCAGTCCCCTCTGTGGCTCTGGGATTTCTGCTCACTGTTCTTCTTTCATTTTGACGCCACAGAGTGCGATGCTGCATTGAGCCTAACCCTAACCCTAACCCTTCGACTGCTCTTTGGTCTTGGCCATAGTGAGTTTGAAGTGTGACTGACTGAAGTTGTGGACAGGTCTCTTTTATACCAATAATGAGTTAAAACAGGTCCCTTTAATGCAGGTAATGGTTGGAGCCGTGTTAGACCTCGATAGAAGAAGTTAGACCTCTTTGACAGACAGAAATCTTGTTTGTAGGTGACCAAAAACTTATTTTCCACTCTCATGTTTGAGTTTACCAATGTTGACAATTACAGGCCTCTCTATTCTTTTCAAGTAAGATAACATGCACAATTGGTGGTTGACTAAATACATATTTGCCCCACTGTATAACCGTGTTAATAGAAGAAACATGCCATGAGCACATGTACAGTATATAGAGTTTATTCATCACCTCTGTGTTATTTGACCACAAGGGGTTACTGTATTGTGAAGTGCAATTGAAAATCTGTTTTAAAATGCACAAAGAAGAATGCAAACTTAAGGGACTTAAAGTGACCGAACTTCACAGTTCTTCTAGTTTCTTTGGAAAAAAATAAACCAACAAAACTTCGACTTCAAGTAGAATTTGATTTAGAATTGTCTTTATTGTCATTGATATCAATGTTGTGAAACATTGTATGCAACAAAATAAGACATGGCACTCAAGGGGAAAACGTGTAGGGAAGAAAGGTAAAGACACTCAGGATGGAAATTCAGAAGAATAAAATGAACAATAATAATAATTACAACATAGTGCTTAGAAAAACTGTCCAAGGTACAGTATAACATGATAATGCAATGAGGAGGACAGTGCATTTTAACAACGGTGCAATGGAAAAGAGAGCAATAACATTTAGCAACAGCAATTAAAAAAATACATAATACACAATGTACACTGTATGTATATACACAGTGGCTTGCGAAACTATTTGGCCCCCTTAAACTTCGTAACCTTATGCCACGTTTCAGACTTCAAACATAAAGAAATAAAACTAATTTTTTGAGGAGCATCAACAATAAGTGGGACACAATCATGAAGTGGAACACACTTTATTGGATATTTTAAACTTTTTTAACAAATAAAAAATTGAAAAGTGGGTGTGCAAAATTATTCAGCCCCTTTACTTTCAGTGCAGCAAACTGTCCAGAATTTCAGTGAGGCTCTCTGAATGATTCAGTGTTGATCTAAATGACTAACGATGATAAATGTAATCCACCTGTATGTAATTAAATCTCTGTATAAATGCACCTGCACTTTGTTAGTCTCAGAGGTCTGTTTAAAGCGCAGAGAACATCATAAAGAAAGAGGAACACACCAGGCAGATCCGAGATACTGTTGTGGAGAAGTTTAAAGCTGGATTTGGGTACAAAAAGATTTCCCAAGCTTTAAACATCCCAAGAAGCACTGCGCAAGCAATAATATTGAAATGGAAGGAGTATCAAACCACTGCAAATCTACCAAGATCGGGCCATCCCCCTAAACTTTCAGCTCATACAAGGAGAAAACTGATCAGAGATGCAGCCAAGAGGCACATGATCACTTTGAATGAACTGCAGAGGTCTACATCTGAGGTGTGAGAATCGGTCCATAGGACAACAATCAGTCGCATACTGCACAAATCTGGCCTTTATGGAAGAGTGACAAGAAGGAAGCCATTTCCATTCCAAAATCGAACTTTTTGGCAACAATGCAAGACGTTCTGTTTGGCGTAAAAGCAGAACAGCTCATCACCCTCAACACGCCATCCACATAGTCAAACATGGTGGTGGCATCATCAGGCTTGCTTTTCTTCAGCAGGGACAGGGAAGATGGTTAAAATTGATGGGAAGATGGATGGAGCCAAATACAGGACCATTCTGGAAGAAAACCTGATGGAGTCTGCAAAAGACCTGAGACTGGGACGGAGATTTGTCTTCCAACAAGACAATAATCCAAAACATAAAGCAAAAGCTACAATGGAATGATTCACTGAAGAACATATCAAGGTGTTAGAATGGCCAAGTCAAAATCCAGACCTCAATCAAATTGAGAATCCATGGAAAGAACTGAAAACTGTTGTTCACAAGCTCTTTCCATCTAACCTCAAACCGATAGGGACACACCCCAAGCGATTTGCAGCTCTAATCGCAGCAATAGGTGGCGCTACAAAGTATTAACTCAATGGGGATGAATAATTTTGCACACCCACTTTTTTGTTTTTTATCTGTTAAAAAAGTTTGAAATATAAAAAAAAGCGTGTTCAACTTCATGATTGTGTCCCACTTATTGTTGATGCCTCACAAGAAATTACAGTTTTAAATCTTTATGTTTGAAGTCTGAAATGTGGCAAAAGGTCACAAAGTTCAAGGGGGCCAAATAGTTTCGCAAGCCACTGTATATTTTTAATCACAGTTTTCTGGAACGGTATTACATTTTCACAGTTTCATTTGGCAACAACAAAAAGAGAAATGAACCCAAAATTGCCATAAGATATGTTTTCACAGTGATGTTTATACACACATAACACTGCTGTCAGTGCGTGAGGGTGTGTGTGCATGGGTATGTGTGAAGCACATTGTAATGCGACCCCCTAAAACCACATACTAAAAGCATATATTACATATATAAATATTACTCAAGCATGTATATTAACATTGACTTTCTTTTTAAAATGATGTAGTTAATAAATATGATTATACAGGTAAAAAGCTAAAAATTTAACATTGTAAACAATTATCTGTACACCTAGCAGCGCTTTAATCGCAGACACCCATAGACGATTGTCATATTTCGTTTTCTTCTTCGACTCGATCGTCGTCGTCACTGTTTTCTACTTTTCCTTTCCCTTATCAGTAACTTTCTTGGGACCCTTTATAATGGGCAGAAAAATGAAACAAAACCAACAAAATCACAATAAAATGAGATGTTGTCCTACTCATATGCGCCGATTGACTGAACAGGAAGAAGAGATCGAGCAGGGCACTATTGTCATCTATTTCTTAAGGAGTGTAATCGACCCTCCATTTTTTCTACTTCTAAGCTTTGTCTTTTAAAGGCAAAAGCCTGTACCCACTAAAAACGGGGCCACGACACACACCACACCAGTTGAGAAACAATTGATTCACATGATGGTTTCTAAATTATTGCTTACTTTACAAATCAATATTCAAGATTCAAGTTTTTTACCTCTAGGACTTAGGTGTCCAACTCACAGACCGCAGGCCACATACGGCCCGGCGTACATATCATGATTACTGATGCGAGGCACCTGAGTCTGCCCCTTTGGCACCAACGGCCTCGGACACTGATTGGCTGCTGATCTCTTTTTAAACCCCCCGGCTTCATGTCTACGATTGTCAGTTTGTCTGCAAACCGCAAGCCCTTTTGACTCCTGACTCATTCCTGTCCTGTTTCCCGT
The DNA here is from genome assembly GCF_059441175.1 of Urocampus carinirostris. NCBI lineage: Eukaryota > Metazoa > Chordata > Actinopteri > Syngnathiformes > Syngnathidae > Urocampus > Urocampus carinirostris. Next base: position 27,010,147 of record NC_142351.1, on the reverse strand, counting down.
TTGACTCCCGGTGCTGACCTCTTTTCTGAACTCGTTTATGTCTCTGCTCCTCCGTCCCGGTCATCGACCTGTTTTTTCTCTGCTCTCGACACTGCCTTCTCTCTTCGCTCACCACGGAAGGGCCACTTCCGCATTCCAAGCGATCTGCCACCCGTGACCGACGATCACTGGATTGTGGGTGCAAGCCCTTTCCTCATTCTAAATAAAGCTGAGTTAAACAATCGCAAGTGGGTCCCATCTCCGTTTCTGGTCCCTGACAGTACAATTATACCTGGCTCGTGAAATCATTTTATATACCTCAGCTATAATGGTCCGGCTCTCTGAAACGCTGATAACTCTTAAACTACAGATCCCACAATGCAGTGCCTCTGCTGCCGCCACAAGACTTTCTGAAAGTGTTCCTGCATCAACCGAGTTAGCTGTAGCCTGATGAGCGCAGCCAATTATTAAACTATCCACCGACAAACAACATGATGATGAAGACCGACAAGTGCATTAATCTTTAGTTTCAGCAAGCAGAGACGTAACGCCCAGGGACAAACTTCTATCCATTACAATGTAACGGGAGGCTAAACAAAGAAAAGCAGGGTGACATTTCAGTTGCTGTGATTTAAGTGGATGCTAAACCCTCACAATGGCCGAGCAAATAGTTGATTCGGAAAACGGAGCCTTTCAAAACCGTGGAGAGGCTGAATATTTGTTAACTGACATTGCAGGTAAACCCATGTGTCTTCTTTGTGGTGCAAATGTGGCCGTAATCAAGGAATTTAACGGGAAACCACACTACAAGTCAAAACATCAGAGCCTGAAAAACCTGAATGCAGAGCAGAAGATGCAGAAAATTGAAGAGTTAAAGAATCTGAGGACCAGTATATGTTTTTTACCAAAGCAAAATTTCCAAAGTGAAAACCACACTTTTTATCAATATTTCAATTATTTTATGTCTTGGATTTGTAAAGTTTTGACATGAGATATTTTTATGGAGAGCAACGTTTTTTTTCATGTTCATATTTATATCGTATATATATATATATATATATATATATATATATATATATATATATATATATATATATATATATATATATATATATATATATATATATATATATATGAAAACCGCGGTGTACCCGTCCCACCAAAGATCCACATTCACGCTGGACTGGATGATGAGGTTTTTATTACAGTTGCTGTATATATATATATATATAATTTTTTTTTTTAAAGTCAAGTATTCGATAAATATTTATCCTGTTCGGCCCGCGACCAAAGGTGTGGTTTGAGTTTTGGCCCTCTGTGCAATTGAGCTTGCAATCCCTTCTCTTGGAGGTGCTAAAAATACACACGTTCCCTTTAATGATTCCAAATTTGCTTCCTGTCCCAAGTTGAGTCATTGCCAGCTAATTGCTGTGCTGTCACACAAACCTTTTAGAAAATAGGGTGCGCGAAAGGGAGATATATATATATATATATATATATACCGTATTTTCCGCACTATAAGGCGCACATAAAATCTGATTTTTAAAAAAAAATGCGCCTTATAATCTGGATCAATGTTGAATTACAAGGTCTCGCAACTTACGGTAAGCAGCCACCGACTCCATTTTTTGCGTAGAAGAAGAAGTGCGCTGTGCATACTGGGACAACGATTCTCTTTTATTTGTGCGTTTGTATAAAGACCCTGAAATGGCTCCTATTAAGAGACACGCTTACAACGCAGAGTTTAAACTCAAGGCGATCAGTCACGCAGTAGAACACGGGAATAGAGCAGCAGAGAGAGAGTTCAACATTAATGAATCGATGGCCAAGTAAGGAAGACTAAACAAAGTTTCCGTGGCAATAAAGCAAGATGTCCACAGTTAGAGGACACACTTGAACAGTGGGTTGTTGAACAAAGAGCAGCAAGTAGAAGTGTCAGTACGATATCTATTCGAATGAAGGCAACAGCGCTGGCACGGGAACTTAACATTAAAGAATTCAGAGGTGATCCTACTTGGTATGTGTTTACGTTTTACATTTTACAGTTATTATGTTATTGCTTTATTGTTATTGTTTTGCACTTGTTGTTTTTGCACATTACGAGTGTCACTATATTGCGATTGCACTAACGTTTAATTTACCAGTATAAGACGTTTTTTTGCGTGTTGACTAAATGGAGGAAAAGTAAAATGTTATGCGTTCCTGTTGTTCAAAGATGTTAAAGATGTGTCACGAAAATGCTTTACCTCAGAGAAAATAATAAAAATTATTCATTTTGGGAGTGAATGGAGTTGTGGAAAGCTTGTTTGTTATCTATTAATAAAGTTTGACTGACCTATCTGACTGTTTTGTTGACATTCCCTTTAACGCGGCACATCTAATGGTTGCATAATGTAACTACATCCTCTACTGTAGCCAAGTCAAGTTAAGTCACAATTATTTATGACACCCTTAATCACAAAAATGTCTTGAAGGACTGCACAGGATTACAATTACAAAATTGCACAATTACCTGATCTTAAACCAGCATACACTTATAGCGCTTTATACCACAGTGCGCCTTATAGTGCGGAAAATACGGTGTGTATATATATATACGCAGTTAGCGCGTGTGCGGCACAGTTCTAAGGTCTTGGGAACCTCCTGTGTGGGTTCAAATCCAGCTACCGGACTTCCTGTGCGGAGTTTGTATGTTCTCCCCGTGCTTGCGTGGGTTTTCTCCGGGCACTCCGGTTTCCTCCCACATTCCAAAGACATGCATTTCAGGTGGATTGGCCGGTCCAAATTGTCCCTAGGTGTGAATAAGCGAGTGAGTTGTCTGTCCCTGTGTACCCTGCGATTGGCTGTCAACCAGTTCAGGGTGTCCCCTGCCCACTGCCCGATGATTGCTAGGATGGGGTCCACCACCCCCGCGACCCTACTGAGGATAAGCGGTGCAGCTAATGAGATGAACAATACAGGTCACCTATACAAACCTTTAACATACTTATACTTATATAAACCTTAAACATACAAAATATAGCACTAAAGCAACTTGCGAGCAAATTCAATAGGTGTGAATGAGCGAGCGAGTTGTCTGTCCCTGTGTGCCCTGTGATTGGCTGGGATGGGCTCCAGCACCCCCGCGACCCTACTGAGGATAAGCGGTGCAGCTAATGAGATAACATATAACATATATATATATATATATATATATATATATATATATATATATATATATATATATATATATAGAGAGAGAGAGAGAGAGAGAGAGAGAGAGAGAGAGAGAGAGAGAGAGAGAGAGAGAGAGAGACAGAGACAGAGAGAGAGAGAGAGAGAGAGAGAGAGAGAGAGAGAGAGAGAGAGAGAGAGAGAGAGAGAGAGAGAGAGAGAGAGAGAGAGAGAGAGAGAGAGAGAGAGCGTGAGAAAAAGATAGCGTGTGAGAGTGAGAGAGCTCAATAGCGAGAAAGAGATGGAGTGCACACCCTTATTTGCCTGTCGTCGCTCCAGGAGATCCACGCCAATGTTTACATGAGCGGGAGCGGCTTGAATGATCCTACGGAAAGATGCTACTGATTGCTTGCCGCCATATCGACCTTATCGACCGAGCTAACTCACAACGGTGATTCGGTGATTTTGGAAACGACTTCGTGATTCTCTGGGGACTGTACTCTCTTTTCCTCTTTTTCCACCCTCATTTTTAACGGAGCTCACTCTCCCAAGACTGCGATACTCCTAATGGCTTTTTGAACTGACATTTCTCAACCACTCGGGAACTGTGAAGGTAACTTTAACAATTTGTGTGGAACTCAATATCCTAAAAGTGAACTTTAATTGTGACATTTAAAAAATGCCTTGCGTTTATTCACGTTTTGACTCCCAATATGCGGCATGGAGACAATTTTGGGTGCCAGTTGTGCTCAATTCGTGACTGCAGTGTGTAGCTAAGTGGTCCATCCTCTCTTTCAATTGAACGTCATTGCCGTTAAACGGATCTGCATTCATCTTTGGCAAAGATATCGTGACAGTTTCTGATGTAGATTTTTCATTATTTTTGACATCACCGCGTGCGTCACAACTGCAGTCAGTGTACATGGTGCCCACACGCAAGCGAGAGCAACCGCTATTTCACGTTCTCTGAGCGGAGTATTTGGCGATTCATCTTGAGCTGAGTGTTAGGTGCATTGTTGAAACACTAATTAGTGACAGTTACTTCATATAAAAATATTTATGTTTATAACCAGACTACTGACACATAAAACCTGCACGTTACTCTAAAAGTAACAATCGAGTACTATGACCCGTGGGCGTAACAGGCCCGTTAACCTCCCCCCTTAAAAAATATAGCAATTTAAAAATTCTATTTTTCTTAATGAAAGACTGGATATGCTAAATTCTGATTAAAAACATAAAAAAAGAAGTAAAATAAAACAACCTTGTGAACAACGCAGTGTCGGAAATACAGTATTCCACTGCTTTGAAATGGTCCCGTCCATTTGATTCCTAGCACCGCTCCTCTTTGGCTCAGATATTGTCACTTGCGGCATAGCGGCAGAGTCTGTGGAGGCTGCGGTTTTTACAGTGAGACTATGCTTTACACTAGGTATGTTGAACAACTAATTTACCACCCAATGTCATGAATTTGTTATCATCAACCGCTATTAGTGCTTATTTTAGCTGCAATGAATTGAATGCAACGATGATCAGCCTATCTTGATTTTTTGTGTAAGTGTAAGCTATGTGTGTGGTTATCCTCCCAGCACCAGCATGGACATTCACTGTTTTTTCTGTGAAAAAGGACTGGGTTCATGTGAGAGTATCTGACCCACAATTTATAGTAAAAAAATAACCAAAACCTCCTCCTAATTCATCTTTATATGGTTGTCAGCGCTAGGAGAGAGGGGTATAAAGGGAGGAGACCACAGGTAACAGGTGACACTCTCACGGAGAAGCAAAATAGGAACAGTGGTTGAAGTTAAAAAACATCCCATCCAGGATAAAATTAAGATGTATTCTGATAATTATGTATCTCTAGCATGTGGAATTTTTACCCGGTAATAATGTGTTGAAAATTTCCCAGATAAGTCTCACCGGAGTATAAGTCGCACCCCTGGCCAAATCATGGAAAAAAACTGTGCCCTATAGTCCAGGAAATCCAGTATATCATGCGGTAATGCACCCAGTTCAGTTATTGGTAGTTGATGGGTGAACCAGCAATAACAGAAGCACAAATTAGCGAGGGGTCTCTGTAGTGCCCTGCAAATAGGAGTTGACAGAAATACTTTCACACTACAGAAAAAGGCTGATAAAGTTTGTTTGAACATGCTGAGAGCATGGTCAAACACAGATACAGCATCTAATTAATGTATTTTATTGTATTAAAGAAAAAGCTACTGATATGAAGCATCATGGAATTCATTCAAGATGCAGGCAATTAAGCATTAAAAATACAGTGTGTATTATTTTGACCCCTAGATGTCGCTGTATTGTGTTGTGCAACCATAAGCAAGTGTTAAAAAACATAGGGAGGAATGCAAACTTCGGAGACTCTAAGTGACCAATCGGCACCATTTTCTTCACATTTTTTGCCCAACCATTTGCGATGTTTTTGTGTTTTTACGGGTACCCGTCGCAATAATGGCCGACCATGTTATGTCAATAAAATTCTAATTTCTCAACGGACAAGTACTATAAAAGCATGTTTTTATGTGTTTCATGTATTTTTTTTATTTTTTTTATTTTTTTTTAATGAATGAAGTGTTTACCTCTAAAAGTCCCTGAATATTACAGACTGTCTATTTAAAGGTACCTAAAATCGCTTTTTGTTTTGCTGTTCATTTTGTTTTAAAAGATCATAAATACTTTCTACCATATCTGGTTTGAACATTTTCTTTCAATGCATTTGAGAAGTGGGATATTTTTTCTGATTTGATTTCGCAGCTTGTAATTAGATGGGAAGTCTGACCAGTTGAGAACTACCGCTTTAAAGAATCCTCCCGCTCTTTAGAGATGAGCCGGACCTTGGCGTGTATGCAAAATTACCATAAGAGGATAGGTTTACTTTACTTCAAAGAGGATTCGTCCACCCTCTCTATCCCATCCCACTCCTTCTTAATGGTTACAGTGTTTTCTGTTACTTAAACGAGGAGCTGGAATCGTATCAGGTGTTGGAGAAAGGCTCAGAGTAAAGCATCCAAAGACATCAAGTTATTTTTGATGGATACACTTAATTTTCAGGAGCTGTTACCAGCTTTTGTTGGCCTTGGTTTTGCATTGAATAGTTATTCAAAGGCGTTGGAATAAAACTGTTTACTAATCGTGAGGGGATAATAGGAACACTTAACTAATAATTATTAGTGTATCATTATTTCTTTTTACATTCATTGTGTGTAGTTAATTCCTGGCTATTAAATGCAGAAAAAGGGGGGGGGGGGGTGTCCACAGGGTTCGTACGGGTGCTTTAAATTCTTGAAAAACGCTTACCGTATTGTCACGACTATAAGGCGCACCGGGTTATAAGGCGCACCCCCAAAAATATTTTTTTGTCCTATATTTTACAAACATAAGGCGGACCGGACTATAAGATACTACATTGGGAAGGTCAACAAAACAGTCTGATAGTTCAGTTAAACTTATTAACCCCTTAACATTCCGACAGCCTGGAAAGAAGCAAATATGTGTGTCAGACACGTACAGTACAATCTCACCAATCACTCAAAAGCATCATTCCACATATCTTGGGATTCAAGAAATGCCAACAATTTCTTAGTTTCTATTTTCTTTTTTCGCTAGCAACTGTGTGGACAGCAAAGTAAGAATTTCATTATGCAGGGAAACGTGATTCTTTACTGTGCATATGACGATAAACACTTTGAATTGAATTAAATTGAATTTAAAAGACTCATCACAGAAACATCAAGCTCCGTCTGAAACAAGACTCTGGGAAAATATAAAGCTGGGGTATCTCAGCAAAGTTGTCTTGCAGCCATCACATTTAATAATAATATGCAACTATGGTCCTCTTACATCTGTGAGTGTAGTAAATCCAACCGTGTTAAATATTTACACACTCCAAAACACGCAATAATGCTGACAAATAAAAGAAAAAAATCCGCCAAAAGCATCTCTGTATCGATGGACATTGCATGTTGCTAGCTGTCTGTTTAGCCCCTTAAGTCCTGTTTACAAATACAGACTACAGTAGTAAAACATGTTTTCTCCAGGTCGTAGAGCAACCAAACATGTAATTTACATCTTTTTCGGCCAATTGCAGGCTTTGTTTTGCCCCTCTTTAACCTATGCGAGCCCGTAAATGCTGAATAGGACCCACCTACCTTACCTCCAAATAACTTAAGCCTATAGTGACCGGTTCAAATGATGACTGACACATTGGTTAGGAAATGAAACGCCGTTATATATATCCCAGCATACGCTGCGGACTACTTCACCTACGGGGGAAAATCAAGTTGGCGGTTGCTTGCCTTAGTTGCGAGACCTTGCCACTCAATATTGAGCCATATATTAAGGGACTGTATTATAAGGCGCATGGTCAGCTTTTGAAAAAAATAAAGACTTTTATGTGCGCCTTATAGGTGTCAAAATACGGTAATTTTTATGTTTTGTTTTCAAATATGAGAAGTGCTTTGATTTTCAGTGAAGTGCTTTTAAATGCTTGAATTTTTTTGCCATGTTTCTCAACAAGTGTACTTGAAATTGACACTCTGGTGGCTTCGCTTTGTCATTGCATTTCTTCTTCCTTCGTGAATAACAAGACCTGGCATTACTTTGTATTGCATTGTCCTATGAAGCGTCATCGCCTCCCACAGATTGCGCCCAAGAGAACAGGTGCATGCTACCCTGAAACAGAACCATGAAATGTGTATTAGTGAAAGAATTACTTGTCAACTATGAACATTTATTACGGGCCATGCAAAAAACTCAGGTAGTGATCCCAGTGGTAAATTGTAATGGGAAGAACTTCCTCTAACTTAAAACCTATACGGGCAGATTTTTGTCTCAAAAATATTTACATGCGGATTGTTCTGATCCAAAAATATATTCGCAATTTGCTCATGATTAAAAAAAAATGTATTTTGAAAAATGCACACGTGAGTTCAAAAATCTCATATGTAGATCGCAGATACATTTGTGGCTCTGCAAAATACATTATTCAAAACGGATTCTTAAATGGCAGTTGGAGGAATTGGCTTTGAAAGTTTTTGAAAATTGCTTCAAATTGGCCATTAAAAAGGTTTGTGAACCCTCAGTCCAGATTGTGGTTTGTCAAATTATGTTCATTACAGTTTCCTATTGACATTTGTCTGTGAAAATTGAACATTACAAGCAACAGAAAACATCATAAACTATTAGGTGGCTGCAGCACCAGCTAGTAAAATCGTGTGGAAATCCAATTCCTGAGAAGATAAAATCTTCTCTTCCTCTACACAGCCCTAGTTTTTTTACCGCCGTAAATCACAATCACTCAACGTTGATCTAAATCACAGCTGTTTATTTGTGTTGCCACAGTCATGTCATGAATTGACAAGTATGGCAGCTTACATAGATAACAATGTGTCTGGACAGAAAAAGAAAAAGCAACCCTGCCACGGTCAAAAGACAATACTTCTTTCACTTCCTATATAACAGCTGTCAACATTTTTTAAATGGACACTGTATTACTTGCCCACTAGGTGTCCCTGTGTTGTGTAGTAAACCAAAACAACTGTTACAAAGCACAAGGAAGAATACAAACTGTGGAGACACAAAGTGACCAAATCGCAACATTTTTCTTCCATTTTTTAAGCTTTGATTTTCACAAGGTTTTTGCTTTTGTGGGTACTCTTAACAGCAAGATGGCGAACAAGATTGTCAGCTCCGTCTATGTCAGGGTTCGACAACCTATGACACGCGTGCCAGTGGCAAGCGAGCGCCAGCAAAACAATATTGATTATATTTTAAAAATGTGCATTTTTATCTGAAATTTAGACGTTTTCAGTTGTACGCTTTCTTTACGGTTGCACCCCTCTTCTTCGTGGGAAGAGGAGAGATCCGTGTTTTAACCCAGCCAACGAAACACACGCGCATGTAAAAAATGAACGAATCATGACGGCTCCTCCAGCGAACACATCTTTTCAGCCAGAGTGGTCAGACGAAGGAGGCTTTGTGCAAAAAAATGACCGCGCTGTTTTGTGCATTATGCCTCGAGAGCGTTGTACCTCGCACAGCAAGTGTTAAATGTCATTACGAGACGAAACATGAACATGAATTCAAGGATGAGTCCGACAAGGCGGAGACATTAAAACGTGCAGTGTACACGTACGGCAAACAAACACAGACCCTGAAGTCCTTTGTCACTGCTAAAAACGCCATTGCTCACTGCATAGCAAAGCACAGAAAACCATTTACTGATGGCGAATATTTTTAAGAAGCGTGTGTGTGTGCGCGTGCGTGTGTGCGCGTGCGTGTGTGCGCGCGTGCCTTATGCTTTGCTGCTGTTATTTCAAGTTTTGATGTTTTCTGCAACAAGATATCATTAATGAATGGTATGGTAGCTGTCCATGGCACTTTCTTGTGGCAAAAGGTGAATGAAGTCATTGATGGCTACAGGCCTTTCCACTTGTTATTCACATTCATTTTTTATGAATGAACAAGAATAGTGGAAAATAAATTGGTCAGCTATACCAGTGTTTTTCAACCAGTGTGCTGGGGCTCACTAGTGTGCCGTGAGACCTTGTCTAGTGTGCCGCTGGAATTATCCCAATTTTATCTTTCCATTTCCATTATTCAGTATTTTTGCAATTTTCAGACAAGGAACTGTAATAGTCATCCATATCAGTAGGTGGCAGTGGATTTTTATTTACTTTTTATGTACTAATTATCTCCTCTTGATGTAGCACAGTACATTTAATAACTTAATTTGTTTAAAACATCTTTCTTTTTTATTTTAAGTATTATTTTCTTCTTTTTATGAACTAATTATCTGTTTTTGAGGTAGTACAGTGAAATATTTGACATAACTTCATTTTCAAACATTTTCGATGGACGGTGTGCCTCGGAACTTTTTTTTAGATATAAAATTGTACCTTGGTTCGAAAAGGGTTGAAAAACACTGAGTTATACGATTAAAACGTATATCCTTGTTGTACATTTGGACTGGTGTCAAATTACAGCTCAGTTGGATATAAAAAAATGTTGTGCGAGTCATTAATCTTGGTGTGGCACTCTGATTTACAAGGAAATTTCAAAGTGGCACTCCTCACCGAAAAGGTTGCTGACCCCTGGTCTAGGTTATCCTCATCTTATGTAAAATAGATAGTTTTACAAGCTACGAGTATTTTAAAAATTTCACGTTGTTACGTTTACATTGTGCCTAATTTGCCAAGCAACTGTGGCTGTTTTTAAAGAATATAATATCAAAAGGGACTGTCAGATAAAACATGCTGACTTTGACAAGCAGATTGGAAACGGGAACTGAAAAGGTGAATCAGCTGTAAGCTCTTTTAATGGCACAGCAGCGCTTTTTCACTAGACCCTGCGAGTGAAATGAAAATGCGACAAGGCGAGCTACCAAACTTGCAAAACTAATCGCCAAGCACTGCAAACCTTTCATGGAGAATACATTTATTAAAGCCTTTTGAAATAATGCCATGCTGAAGAGTCCGCCCTCACACATTTTACGCTTACCATATCCGTCCCGCTTTCTGAAAAGTTTCGACACCCCCGATCTAAATCTATCTAATCTAAAACTATCTGAACTGTGTGTGCGTGCTTGCGTGCGCGTGAGACTTCAAAACGGCTGAACTGATTTTCTTAAAAATTTATACTGTTGTTGTTTAAGCCTCTGCAAGTGTCTAGCTCGGTTTTGTGTCAAGTCACCCCCAATAAATGCCCCCCAAAAATGATAAACATTTACTTTCGTGTGTCTGCTTTTCTTGGTTCTAACGCCCAAAATTGGAGTCCTCAGCTTCCGACCACTGAACACTCCAAGCAGCCCAATCCAATCTTCTATCGGACAGGCGTCGCTGGGCAATTTCGGTTGTACAATTATATTCAATGTGAACAATATCACTAGTTAACTTGTAAAGGTTTTTATAATGAAAGTATAACAGAATGTCACAAGTTAGCATAATTAAATAATCAATCACACATATGAGCGGATAATAATGACCATTTAAAAATACATTGTAAATGTAAACAAATATGAATATAAATGTAGAATTGCATACACAACAACCACACGAATGCAACTTATTAATCAGTAAAATAAAACTATCTGCTATCACATCCATGTTTTCATGCTGCAGATGCCCTGTCAGCAAGAACTGTTATTCAAATAAGACAGGGCAAAATTAAATGTCTTGGGTTGATATATTTGCCTACTGGTTGTTCAACATGTAAGTGGATCTTGTGATGTCTCCACAGCCACAGTGGCAGCCAATCACCGCAAACCAACGAATGTTAGTTAAACGTAAAAGTGATCGGTTTCCTGGTGGATATTGAGGCTGATGTTTCACCCGATTACGATCTCGTGACAACCTTGATTTTCAGATTTAGTGGTTCCCCTCAGGTTGTGTTCCTCGGTAACTTTAGTGCTTTTGTTTTGTTCTACATGTAAATAAATACTAAATGAATTTGTTTTCAACACCTTAAACCAGGGGTTGGCAACCTAAAATGTTGAAAGAGCCATATTGGACCAACACCATTTTTTTTGTCCAGAGGTGCAAAAAATTAAAAGCCTTTTATAAGCCTTATGACAAAGGCAAGTCTCAAAATTAGCTATGTTAGCCTATTATCAAAAATTGGATACAGCGCATCCTCTGGATAATGATGCACCACGTTCCTACTCTGTTGTAGGATACCGCCTCAAGTTAAACTTCATTACAATATTAATGAATTACAGTATGATTCAATGCTTTGACAAAATTAAAGAAAATGCAATAAAAAAAATCACATCACATTTATCACAGACTATTGAGTATTCTGGCGATGAATGTAATTGATTTCGTGTTCAGTGATGTAGCTTGCTGTGTTAACGGCCTTCCACTGTCTTAGTGGAGAGAGGCATGTCTTTAATTTTCTGCTTTATTTCACTTTTGCTTTCGAAGTCTGCAAATAAGTGTTTTGATATCTTGATGAATGACTCATTCATGTTGTCACCATCTGTAAACAGTTTTGCCTGCTTATTAATATCCTGGGTTGCAACAAAACTCGCGTCAGTAGTCAAGTTCAAAAATGCAATCCACTTCCCAAAAGGACAGTGTGTAATATTTAGTGCCTCCTAGCGGTACAAAAAAACTTTCATTCAGGAAGTAAATTACAACACTGATTATGAATACTACAAAAAATACATGAACTATCCAACCAATGTTGATTTTTATAATAAATTTGTACTTCTTTTACACAGTGGAGTCCTCACTTAAGTCTCTGCCATGTTTGTCTCGTCTCAAGCCGCTACACTGTGCATTGTGGCACTGGCCCTCGCTCGCACCTGTCAACACTGGACCATCTCGTGGTTAAATATTACCCACTGTGGCTTTAAATCTATTTTTGTGCTCATCTAATTTTTTCAGAAGTGATTTTTCTCTCACTTACAACTTGGTACTCTGCAGCAAATGTAGTATGGGTTTCCTTGAAACATATCCACATAACTATTTTTGTTATTTGGTAACTTCTGCCTCTCTCAAGCAAACATTTGGGCAATCCATCCGCATTAACCCTTAATGCAAATACTTCGGTCTAAGAAACCTTGAATCCCCTGTTCTCGTTGTTTATACTTATCTTTACAGTATACCGTATTGCTAGTGATGGCAAAATGAAGCCCCATAAAGCAGTGAAGCCCTGGAAGGAAATGGCTTCACACACATGTAGGGATTCTACATTCTCCATTTCTTCAACTATGCCATCATGTAGACAGTCTCTGTTTGTACTTGGTAGCTCGCCTTGTGCACCAAGGTGGGAAAAATAGTGCTTATTTGTTTTTAATGAATTCATTTGTTTTTGGATAGAAAGTTAAGGGGAATCCATGGCATTCTTTTGACGTTTTTGTTTTGAACTGCACCCAAACGTCGCCAATCTATTCCTAAATCACTTATGCGGCACACTCGTTTCGCGGGGCTTCAAACTCGCGGTTCGTAAACTACTTATCTAAATTACTCTGCACAGGCATCAGGGATTCGAAAGAATGTACTGCCCCTACATCTGGTTAAGAAGGCACACAGTTGCTGTTTAAGTCTGATCGACGATTTGAAAACAAAATAACACGAATACACATTCAAACGGGAACTACTGTTAGCCGCAGCTAGCGCTCATCCATGCTTTAAACAGACTGACAAACAGAGCTGAACTTTTGCGCTAGTCACCTCTCTCCTCTTTGACGTCATGTCTCGCTTAAAGGGTCCAACACAAGCGGATTAGTTAAAAACAAATGCTGGTGAAGCTTCCCCTTAAAAAGGGGCGGAGCTTGGACCACAGCCACACAGAAAAGTCGAGAAAGAGTAAAGTAGCAGAGCAATGCAGCGGAGTTCAGCTTGTCGCTGGTGAACTCATACCAGCTCCTTGATGAAACGTATTATCTATTCCACACATTTTTACAGCAATGGAAAACGTTAAAAGTGTGTCACGTTTATTCTCCTACAGAAACCATATTGAAATAAACATGAATTTTCCTTCCCAATCTTTTTCAATGTGTAAAGATCTTTGGAAAAGCGCCAGGAAGCCGCTCTGCAGAGCTAAGGGACCACATGCAGCTCGTAAGCTGCGTGTTGTCGACCCCTGTTGTTCTTTCTTTTTTTCCTCGATGGATTGAATTAATTTTGTTTAGATCTGTTACTATTGTCTCTTTAAAGTCCGAGTTCGCACACCTATTCATGGCCAAATTGAAGCAATTTTTAAGGATATTCAAAGCAATTTTTCATTTTCTCCTCTTAAAAGAAGAACTCAGGGATCCAGAAATATGCCTACGGGTTCAATATGTGATTTTCTCAATATCGCATTTGCATTTATTAAGACATAGGAATTTTAGGTCTTGACTAAATCGTGAATATTTTTGTAGATCTGAAGAATACTAAATATTTTTGAGACAAATCTCTCCCTATATATGTGTTGGGTAAAACATGTAGCTTCCGTTTTCAGTTCCTCCCATTAAAAGTTACCACTGGGAAACGCTACCTGAATTTTTTTCATGACGATAATAAATGTCCATTATTGATATGTTATCCTTGCACCAATACATTTCATAATACCCTGTTTTGGTGTAGCATAGATCTGTTTTCTTGCGACCCGTAGGGGGCGATGACGCTTCATAGGACAACGCCCCACAAACTAATGCCAGCTGCTGTTAATCACAGGGGAAGAAGAAATGCAATGGCAAGTTAAGCCATCACAGAGTAGTGTCAGCGTCATTTTTAGGTAGACTTTTTAAGAAAAATGGCAACAATTTTAACCATATGCAGGCCCTTTACCAACAAATGAGGCACTATTCAATACTTGAAAACACACCTTTGAAATGCAAGCATTTTTGAGGAATTCAAACACCCGTACGAAACCTGTCTTGTCTAATTTAACAATGCTTACCTGTTTTTCTATTGACCTTGGAAGAAATATCAATCCATAGTTTATAGCTTTTGCAACTTGCTGCTTGTTTTATTATAGTGAAAAGCAATCCCATACAAGAGATTTATTAGATCCATAATTCACGATGACGCAGCAAGAACACATGGACTGAATAAGACTCATACAGTGGCCTGATCAGATTTTCTTGTATATTGGAAAATACATATAATTCGTTCTCTAATAGAGCCAAATACAGATACAATTTGTATTATAATTATTATTTGGGACAACTCAACATTGGTTGTAAACTTAATTTTACTTTTTTACTATTTTATTTTATATCTAATTGTCTTGTGGGCAGCACGGCGGCGCAGTGTTTAGCGCGTGCACAGGTCTTAGGTCATGATATCAAACCTTCCTGTGTAAAATTTGCATGTTCTCCCCCGTGCTTGCGTGGGTTTCCTCCGGGCACTCCGGTTTCCTCCCACATTCCAAAAACATGCATGTCAGGTTGATTACTTGGTCTAAATTGTCTCTAGGTGTGAATGAGCGAGGGAATTGTCTGTCCCTGTTGCCCTGCGATTGGTTGGCAACCAGTTCAGGGTGTGCCCTGCTCACTGCCCGAAGATAGCTGAGATGGGCTCCAGCACCCCCGCAACCCTACTGAGGATAAGCGGTGCACACAATGGATGGATGGATGGATGATTGTCTTGATGAGCATTCACTTTAAATCATGCCTGCAGTTTCATTAGGAACTCTTTACGGCCTTAGCCCATGTTGTTTTCATTCTGTATTATATGTTGCATGTAGGCATAAATTCAGCAAAATACTGACAGATTTTGAGAAGGATCAAATACATCCAAAATTTTGGTCTTTTCATATCTTGTTTGAGCAACATCTGTCAATCAAAAAAAGTTAAGCAACCACAGTAAAATGCCCTCTGAATTGGCTCGGTGGTGCATTTTTCACTCAGGGCATGATTGATACCACCATGGCAAAATCGGTTCTCAAAAGGGTACTTGATTTACAGAAGAGTTTACAAGGGCCAAGCAACACTTGTCCCTCATAATCCCATGTCCAAGGAGATGCGCATTATACACTATTACGTTGCAAGCTTACTTAAATTGTGCTGTTAAGCTTGAAACGGTAACAAACATTTATCATCATCATAGCAGATGGGAATATTTATCTATCCCTCTATCTACCTTGATCATATCCCTCAAGAGGGGTGACCGACAGCAAGACAATACACATACAATAACAAAGAAAAGAAAAGTAAAATAAAATAAAAGTGAAAAAATAGCAAAAAAACACACACAAAAATGTTTGGACCATGGCCAACCCAAATGCCCAAACACCCAAACAAGTTAGGCACCTCGGCTCCTAAGTTCGTCATGCTTTCGTCCCTCCAAATGAAACGGGACACAAGAAAGCGGCCATGTCACTCGGGTCAGGGTGACACAACACACTCTTCTGTTCAACAACAGGGCCCGACACGTTTCACTGGTTTACCCCTGCCGCATCATACAGGTGCCTTGCCCATCCCTTAGAACGCATCCAAACATCCCACTATCCTTTTACAACACATCTCCACTCATTCCTATCACCAACAAAGGGAGTCCTGTGGTGAGGAGCCCTCTCCCCCAGAGAGGTGAGAGAATTCTCCCACCGTGGTCCGCTGCGTGTCATAAGAGCCGACTAAAGTGGAAAGAGCGAGCCCTGCTTTATTCCTGGACCCTGGCTATTTCAGCTGAAAATGAAAATCTCCATTCTGATCCCTGTGTGTTAGCCTTGATTGTAACAAAGATGAAAGGAATATTTATAGTTTGAGGAAAATAATTCACTTCTTTGCTTATTCATGTCCTACTAACAGCTGACCAACAAAGAAAAGGGTATTACGTCTGCAATATTGCTGAGCAATATTGTCCAAAAAATAAAAAACGTCCTGAGAATTGCTGCTTTGTATTGTCTTTGTAGTAAATTGCTACAATGTTGTCCTGCAAATATGAAAGGCAAGTGGTCGCCATGTGCTTCTAAATGTCTAAAGGTATGAATAAACAGAGCTGACAGAGCCGGCATGGCGGCTGAGTGGTTGGCATTTGGGCTCCACAGAGGTCCTTGGTTCATTCCATGTGGGGAGTTTGCATGTTCTCCACGTGTCTGCGTGGGTTTAATATGGTCACTCCGGTTTCTTCCCACATTCCAAAAATATACATGGCAGGTTGGTTGGATAGTTCAAATTGTCCCTAGGTATGAGTGTGCAAATGAATTATCTGTCTCTGTGTGCCTTGCGACTGGCTGGCAACCAGTTCAGGGTGTCTCCTGCCCATAGCCCAAAGTCACAATAGCCAGGATAGGCTCCAGCACCTCGGCAACATTCGTGACGCTAAGTGCTGCAGTGAATTGATTGGTGGATTTCTTGTCATTTCTCCCGGAAATTTCCCCCCAAAATTGGGATTAATATTGTTCATCAATCCATCCATCCTTTTTATCCACCTATCCGGGGTCAGGTCACAGGGGCAGAAGACACAGCAGGAAGGTCCAGACCCCTCATTCCTAGCCACTTCATCCAGCTCATCCAACGGGACCCAAAAGGCGTCACCAGGCCAGCCTAGAGACGTAGTCACTCCAGCGTGTCCTGGGTCGTCGCTGGGGTCTCCTGCCCGTGGCACAAGCCTGGAACACCTCCAGAGGGAGGCGTCCAGGAGCCCTCTTTATCAGGTGCCTGAGCCACCTCAACTGGCTCCTCTCAATGCGGAGGGGCAGCGGCTCTACACTGAGTCCATCCTGGATGACTTATCTCCTCACCCTATCTCTAAGAGAGAGCCTTACGAAGGAAACTCATTTCAGCCACTTGTATCAGGGATCTTGTTCTTTTGGTCATGACCCACATAGGTGAGGGTAGGAACATAGATCGACCAGTAAATCGAGGGCTTTGCCTTTCGGCTCCGCTCCCTCTTCAACATGATGGACCGGTACATGGTCCGTATGATGCATATTATTCAGAGCATTTTATTTCTCTGTGTGACATTAAATGATCTGAAAAAAAAAAAGAAATAAAAATGATAACAGAGCCTGTATCTCATATCAACAAATATACCACTTCAAACATCTGTCCCTCCCACAGCTACTAAAGATGATTGAAGCTCATTTTGACATTAACCTTTTTTGTAAGTAATGGTTTAAAAACAAAATGCATGCAGAGTTCTTTGGTAAAAATGTCAAAAAAAACTCCAAACGAAAAGTCAATGATTTATGATCTAGTGGGCCCGTAGAAGAGAAGGGGGAGCGTGCTGTGTGTGGATACCTTTGCCCACCACCACCTCTCACCCAATGAAATTTTTCTGTGTTCTGTCTAGCGGTTTTGGGAAATTACAGGTTTTTTTTGGTGTTTCACCATAAAGTGTGCTTCCATTTAGGAGATTATTTAGCGATGTACAACCAAAACAGGGTCTGTTGGTGTGACACCCTAACTGTAAGTTGTAGGAAAGACTGTGCCCTTTATTTACTGGACCGAATACCTTGTATTATCAGTGTTGTTTTGGCTATGCACGCACGAAATACGACTTTGAGCGTATCAGGATTGGAACACTATAGACGTACTCTAGACAAGTCGTGTTTTATCTGAGCCATATATACTGATAAAAAGAGCCATATTTTGCTCGGAAGCCATAGGTTCCAGACACCTGCTTAAAAGGACAACTATAAAACGTCTTCAACATTGTAGTAGACTTTGGCCATTTTTTTTTAACTTTGTTGATTTAATTTAGAGATCTAAATGTTTGATTTCCATTTCACGTCACTGTCGCCTATTGTGTACATTTGCATGTGATGATGGTACTTAAAACTGGATCGTGAGTGGCCTCGCGCATGTTTATTTTGGGTCTAATTTGAAAAAAAAGAAAAAAAAGAAAATCCATTGGGCAACCAATGGGTCATTCATCATTTGAATCCGTCACTTCTGGCTGAAGTTATTTGGAGCTAAAGCAATGCATGTTTGTTTTTTTAATACAGGCTATTGCTGGCTGTGGACCATGAAAAAATGCTCGCAATTGATCGAAAGTGGTGTCAATCGAAAGGTCAGAGGCTAACGCCATGTTGAAAATCATCTTGTGAGTTTGTTTACTTGTAAAGGAGAATTACGGCGCAAAACAGACTGATTCGATGGAACGTCAAACCGATAAGGAAATGATTTTAGGCAGATTGTTCTTTTGTTTGTCGGCATTATCATGTGTTTTGGAGTAAATGTTTTATACGGTTGGATTCACTGGACTGTCCTGAATCTAATGAGAGGTCTGATGGCCTGCTCGCAGGCCGTAGGTAAGTTAACGGTATTGCGTTTGGAGTTTTTGTTTGAATATAATCAAATTTTGTGCTTCAAAACGGACACAAATAATTGTTTTGTTTTTGAACAGCTCAGAATGAGAACCATTTGATTAAATGGTATATTTATAGAAAAAAAGTCAGATAAGATGTACTTGTGAATGTATTCATGTTTGCTTATTCTCATATTGTCTCTGCTATTCTAAAAAGACTTATATGTGTTTTTTTTTCCTTTTTGCCTTAAAGGATTGTGCAAAAATGCAGAAAAAAAGCCAAAAAATAGATTTCTTTTTGAAATGGCAGTTTTTTTCCCCCTCATAAATTGATTAGAGACTGTATCAGTAGATACAAAAAGTAAAATCAATAATTTTGCCTTGGCTCCTTTGCCAATTTTTTTAACATAACGCGGCCCATGACTTCAAGTTTCCCTCCCAACTAGAAGAAATGACGGATTGGTTTTGGGGAATCTTTGCTACCTATAACAGTGTTGGGAAGATCCCCTAGGTGCCATGAGTCGGTCAGCCATGGTTGCACTACACTGCCCCATTTGACCTCTCCTCGTTTATCCCTTTATCACCTATGTCCTCATGCCTGAAGCAAGGCCTGCAGAATTTATTTTAACCCTCTCTTAGCTTTGATCGTAACTCGTAACCCTCAGAGAGCCCTGTGCATTTAGTGTGCACCAAAACCTCAGATGGGATCAACCATCTAGTTAACAGTCAGCATAGTGACTCACAACTGTAACCTACTCTACAGAATATTCTCAACACTGATTTTCTGCAGAATGCATAGTTAATATGCATTCTCCGTCATCAAATACTATTCATATTAAAGGAAACAGTCTCATATAGATACTTTGGAGTATTCCTTAGACTGACTCACATTAGCAATCATCCAGTTGCCGGGTTACTTGTTTTCTCGTCTTTCAATGTGACATTGCAGCAGCCAAACCGTTAACTAACTGCGCTGTTTGCAGCTGAAGAAAGTAATTAAATTCCCCGGTCATGTTACATGAGAAACTCCTGTCTTTCTCTTTGAGTCCAACTTACACACCAGTAACCTGGAAGCGCACTGTTACAGGGTTTATTGGATAATCATTTAGTAGTTCCACATCGACATCAGATAATACTGACTGTCGTCTCTTAATGTAAACAAGAGAAATGCTTTATTTGTATAATAAACCCCAGTTTATGATCTTCAACCTCAGTGGAAATGTTTAAATCTAAGATTAAAACTCACTTCTACTCTATAGCATACGAATAATCTACTCTTCTCGTCGGCTCCAGAGCCGGGGAATGTATAATAATATTCTGAAAAATAGTCTGTGTAATGTAGTGTAATAATCTGCGAAGCCCTTTGAGACTCTTCGTGATTTAGGGCTATACAAATAAAAATGACTTGACTTGACTATTTTGTAAAACATTTATAAATCATTTTATGCAAATATGATGTCATTGTCAAGTGTCTGTGCTGTAAAAACTGGGGGTATCATAAATTATATTGTAATTAAACATACTGTTCAGTGTCATTTTATAACATTTTTGGTTAGTGGTGTGCCGAAAAATATTTCCAAAAACATGCCCTGGCTCAAAAAAGGTTGAAAAAGACTGCTTTAGACCATAGAAAGTGTAAATTCAATGAGAAGTGGCTGTGGTACAAAAAAAAATGCTACGGCTAAAGGATGTGCTAGGTCATTTGTACGAGGCATGGTGTATTGTATGCACACTTGTTCTTAAAATTGATTTCAAAAGGCATTAAAAAAGTCTCAAAAAAGAATGTGAGGCTGTAGGAAACGTGTAGTAGCACTTGCAGTGATTATTTCAGTTTGGGACAAAACTTCAGAGTCTTACCTTTCAAAGGAGACCAAACACCCATATTTAACAAATGGTTCAAGAACAACATTCAATCTACTTTGGGTAGTTCTTGAATTGGGATGTTGGGATGTTAGAGTAAGGGGTTGATATAGTATAAAGTGTTGAAATAATTTGTGTCTCACATATTGTTGATTCTTAAACATTTAACATTTTTATCAGTTTTTTAGCTTTGAATATCAAGCCTGAAGCGTGTCATTATGACATTATTTGTTTTTTTTTGGAGGGGGCGGGGGGGGTGGGGGTGGGGGGGTGATGGACGTAGGGGAAGGCAATACTTTTTGTATGATATTAAAGTAGATTTTGCGCTTACACTTTGGCAGATCAGTTTTTGCTGAAGATAACAAAAGAACAAAAAAGCAGAGGAACGATAATGTGTGAGTGTCAAGGAAATCAGTTCCCCCCACATTCATGCTTGGCCTCCCATTGTTATTGAACAATCACAAGCATCAGTCGCAACCAGTATTGAGACTAACACGTTACGAAGGGATGTATTTCTTGAACTAAATTACTTTTTTCGTTAGCGATAACTAGTACTGTAACCTGTCATGAATATATTTTTGTAACATCACTGTTCTTACTAAACGCTGCATTACAAATTTATGCTACTTATTTAATGCTGGTCATAAATTACGGAATGCAAAAATGTGAAAGGGTTCTAGACTAGCCACCTCCCACAAGGGGGATATAGCTCAGGTATATGCATACTGTATACATACATAAATTACAGTGTCCTCTAATTTCTTGATAGTCTTGCATTGCTCGTATTACCATACACAAACCTCAATCTACTCGCCACATGCTATTTGAGGTGGACATGTTTCTATGTGCCTATATGGTAGTACTAAATACAGTTATGGCAGTGGTTTCTCCTCATGGAGATATTGCATACAGAGACCCCTTGCTACGTCGCGTTCCAGTTATGGCTAATTCACTCCTTCGCTGGAGAAAATATAATTAAAAAAAAGATTGTGAAAAATGAATTCAATTAAAAAAAAACAAAAGCCCAAACTCACAGCAATCTTCGACCTGAGATATCCGATGCCAAGTTATGTCATAGTGTATTCTTAGCTGTATAGTGACGCCTGCTCTGTGTTTTTGCATTTCGCTGAAGAGTTTGTGCTCCGCGCCTTTGTTGTGCTGTCGAAGTAATTTCTCTCTAAATAATGGGCCCATTGACAGTATCCAGAGATGGAGAAGTGTATCTTTGAGTGGTTTGAAGCACAGAATCAAAATGGATATGGATTGACTTGGCCCAGTGTTTGTTTGCAAGCTCTCAGGATTGCACATGCTAAAACATACGTTGGCTTCATTGCAGATCGGTGTACACAGTTTGTTGTCTGTCATCCGGGCGGTAACTTAACTACTTTTTAAAGGAAGTAACTAGTAACTGGAACTAATTACAGTCACAACCATTCGAATTTGCACCCATAGAAGGAAAGACACAGGGTAAAGAGCCATAAAATCCTTGTCTCGATAACAGTCTGGGGAACACTCATAAAAGCCCGATTAGTGATTACGTAATTGTTTGTGTGAGAGTGGGAGACGTAATTCGCGGGGTGAAGTCTTAGAGTTGGCAGGAGCATCAGCGCCCCTTCTCAGCCCTCCTCAGCCCTCCTCAACAGTTATTGATTTTGTTTTGAGTAAGGAAAACTACTGGTGTTAGATAACCGAGTAAACTGGTTTTCCAAGCATTTTTCATTCAAAGATGGAGTTTTGAAAAGAATACATCTATCCATCCGTCGTCTGCACCGCTTATCCTCAGTAGGGTCGCGGGGTTGCTGGAGCCCATCCTAGCTGTCCTTGGGCAGCGGACACCCCAAACTGTTTGCCAGCCAGTCGCATGGCACACAGAGAGGGACAACTCACTTGCTCATTCACACCTAGGGACAATTTGGACCAGCCTATCAACCCTATATGCCGGAGGAAGCCGTAGTGCCAGGATGAAACCCACGCAAGCACGGGTAGAATGCAAACTCCGCACAGGAGGATTCGATCCCATGACTTCAGAACTGTGCCCCTAACCTTTCAGCTGCCGTGCCATCCAAAAAATGCAATTGGGCTCATATTTTGAAGATTATCTACAGTTTTCTTTCAAAAGTGTGTTTCTTGGCTTTGCTAGAAAATGCTGACATTAGCTTACGGTAGGGCTGCATTATTAATTGAGATGTAATCACTATTGCAATGTGACATACAGTACTGTGATTGTATAATCTAAAAACAGCAACCTTAACAAAGCTCCGCGGAAGAGGGCGCTTGTTTCTTAAAGCATGTCAATATGATTAACCCTCTAGTTGTCTTTTCAGGACCATTTTCATACTTTTTTATACAGCTTACATGGAAATGTAAATAAAACAAATGTTCTCTGTTTTTGTGTTGGGGCCTATAGAGGAAAGATCACAACATTTACTGTTGAAAAAAATATAATTTAAGAGGATTTTTGGGGGTTTTTAACAACACAGTGGCAGGTCATTTTGACCCGAGGACAACACAATGGTTAAGTACTCACATAAAACAAATTAGCACCTCCGAGTCCTAGACCATGGTTCTCAGCCAGAAAATGTTGGAATGCTCCATCTGGTTCAAAGATGAAATCGTATCCCAAGAGTAGGAGTTCAAGTATTTTGGGGTCTTGTTCACGAGTGAGTGTAGAATGGAATTGGAGCTTGCGGTCCATGTACTGACCCATCGTGGGGAAGAAGCTGAGCCGAAAGCCAAAGCTGTCAATTTACCGGTCGACTTTGTTTAGCGTAATGAGAAACCAACAAAATGTGGGTCAATATTCAACGATCATGACATTTCCGAAGAAAACATTTCGGTATCGGATCGCTTTCAAGTGATACTGCGTTTTTTTATACTTTGATCAAATTGATTATATATATATATATATATATATATATATATATATATATATATATATATATATCTCATCTCATTAGCTGCACCGCTTATCCTCAGTAGGGTCGCGGGGCAGCTGGAGCCCATCCCAGCAATCATCGGGCAGTGGGCAGGGGACACCCTTAACTGGTTGCCAGGGCACACATGACAACTCGCTCGCTCATTCACACCTAGGGACAATTTGGACTGGCCAATCCACCTGAAATGCATGTCTTTGGAATGTGGGAGGAAACCGGAGTGCCCGGAGGAAACCCACGCAAGCACAGGGAGAACATACAAACTCTGCACAGTAAGTCCGGTAGCTGGATTTGAACACAGGAGGTTCCCAAGACCTTAGAACTGTGCCGCACACGCGCTAACCACTGCGCCACCGTGCTGCCCATATATATATATATATATATATATATATATATATATATATATATATATATATATATATATATATATATATATATATATACTAGAACTGCGCCTGTGGGCTTCCATTTCCTCACTATGTTCCGCAGAGTAGAAACTGACAGCTGAAATCTCTGAGCTAGGTCATTATATATCAAATATATATATATATATATATATATATATATATATATATATATATATATATATATATATATATATATCAAATATATATATCAAATATATATACATATATATATTTTTTTAAGTCTGTTATTTTTATTTTATGAACTATATTTCAATATAAAAAAACAACATAGTTTAAATGTAGCAAAGTTATATCTAACAGTAGTTTACTCTAAACAAAATCAACTGCACTCATTAATCATGAATACACATAATATATTTATTTTAAGCATGCAAATCGGGTGCATACTGTCTATTTAATATGAATAAGTTTGAATGTCTACCCAAATACAAAACTTACTGAGAAGTTTTTTTTCTGTTTTTAATATTGGATAAATGCAAATGAGATTTCATAGTATACCAGTCACTTATTTTGACTATTATTGTGTACTGTTTGTTGTTTTGACTATTACATAATTGTCTCTGGGCAGCGCGGTGGTTAGTGCGTGTGCGGCACAGTTCTAAGGTCATGGGTTCAAATCTAGCTACCAACCTTCCTGTTCCTGTCCGGTTCCCTCCCACATTCCAATAAACATGCACGTCAGGTGAATTGGCCGGTCCAAAGGTGTGAATGAGCGAGCAATTTGTCTGTCCCTGTGTGCCCTGCGACTGGCTGGCAACCAGTTCAGGGTGTCCCCTGCCCACTGCCCGAAGATGGCTGGGATGGTCTCCAGCACCCCCGCGACCCTACTGAGGATAAGTGGTGCAGAAGGATGAATGGATAATTGTCTCTGTTGGCCAATCAGGTTGCTGTTCTTTGATAACCACACCTCTTAGGGATGATCTGTTTTTGTAACCTTGAGTATTTAAAAAATTGATCCTCAGGGAGGGCATGAGAAACAGGGAGTGAAATTATCTTATCTCTTCCTGTTTCTCCTTACAAGTTAATAATCCATTGATCCTTCCATCCATTTCGCCCCTGGTCTTTTAACCAATAAGATGTAGCAGAATAAACACATGAGTGTGTCATAGTGCTCACAGAATTTCCTTTATATTTTTGAAGGATTTGAGTGAGTTGTCAAATATTTATACAACAAAGACAACCTTGATGACTTTCAAAAAGCAGATCCAGAACAAGGTGACTTTAGATTTTCAAGAAATGATTAAAAATATGAAGAAATCAAAGACTAATGGAGGTAAAACAACCGGGATGACAAATAATCCACACTCAATTACACTAAACATTCAGTGGACTGTACAAAAATCTTTCAGCTCATCAATAAGTATCAAACCTCTGGGAATGAGTCCATTATGTTAAATCACCATTAGATGGCAGAAGTGACTTTGATATCTTTTTCCACGCATTGAGGAAGCTCCCACTTCATAATGTTGCTTTCTGTATCTAGGTGTAGGTGACCCCATATGCAGAGTATAGCCGTAGTAAAGCAGTGAATTCAGAGCAGCGAAGATATGGAAAAGTAGACAGTTAACACTTCGAGCTTTCAGCGAGAGATGACGTTTCATGCACGTTTCCACAGTACCTTGATCGCTGTGGTGACCAAAATCGTGCGGAAACATCGGGTACTGAAAAGTTCTTCCAAAGTTTATGCATCGGTCATGCACCAAGGTTTTGCTTGTAATGCATCTTTTCACAAAAAGCTGCTGTTAGCAGTTGTATTTCAAAATATTCTTTTCAAAAATCTTGGCAATGCTCAACTGTTGTTTACCAAACAACGGTAAAAGCTAAAAAATATACATTTCATAAGGCCTTCAAAAATGTGTCAAAATGGCAATAATCGTCTGGCACCCCTTTTACCATTTGAGAAAAACGTTTGTCATTGAATGAGTTTGTAAGGAAAAAAATACTTTACCAAGCCATGACCCAAACTTTAAAAACCCACTCAGGTGTACATCTCTAATGTCTACATGCCACTAATGGTTGGTTAAACAGTTGTCAACAGAAATATATTGAAAATTGTATTTGATGTGGCAATTTGGGTCAATGTACTTGATCCCCGGCTGGACTCAAAGAAAACCATGCGTTGCAGTATGCCTTTGTTAATGAGTTTGTTCAGTCTGCTCTCGTGTTGCCAAAGCTCAGGCAGCCATTCCCTCTAGCTGTCAGACTCCTTTTGCTCAGCTTAAACTGGCCTCCTTTCCTGGCATTGGCAATTCATCTCTCAGGGCTTTGCCCGCTTCACATCTGACACTTACAGTCGCCTTTCATGCCTTGAGCTTCATTTGCTCATTCTGTATCATCATAAGCTGTATACAGTAACACAGTTGCCCTTTGGGGGTTGAAGACACCTCAAATTTCTACTTGCTTATGCTTGACTAGAGAAACAAATCTATTGCAAAAACACATTTGGTCTGCAGGGCATATTAATTTTATGCAGTACTGTGGTGAAGTAATTGCTTCTTATATGTAGGAAGTGTAGGATTATTCAAATGTGTCACTGAATATGTAGCTATGATTGCATGAGTTGCATGAGTCAGCTATATTACTTGTATTATTTAATCATCACATTATTATTTTAATAGTCGCACCATTCGTTTTGTTGTAATAAATGCACCTTATTCTTATCCAAATATTTGAAATGCGTTTTTACTTCTTGTATTCGTTTGATGTTTCGTTGTATCTATTCATTCAGTGGTTATACTCTCCCAGGATTGTTGTTTGTAAAAGTGATGTTCTGATGTTTCTGATGACTGCCACAAACTTATCATACCACCTGCAAAATCCAGTTAGATCCAGTCTTGTTAAGTTTGCCGACTATACTACCATGGTTGGCCTCATCTCTGAAGGGGACAAGGTGTCGTACAGGGATGAGGTGGAGTCACTGACAACGCGGTGTTCGAAAAACCACCTCATACTGAACACCACAAAAACAAAATAATTCATCCTGGACTTCAGGAGGAAAGGCAGGAACCCAGCACCACTCATTATAAATGGGGACTGTGTAGAGAGAGTACACTCTTTCAAATTCCTGGGTGTGCACATCCCCGATGAGCTCTCCTGGTCTGCAAACACCAGAGTGGTGGTAGGGAAGGTCCAGCAGCGACTCCATTTCCTGAGAGCGCGCAGGAAAGCAGACAGGAAAACACATCAGAGGGTCATCAACACAGCCCAGAGAATCGCTCTCTGCCCCAGTGTGGAGGACATTGCCTGCTCTCGCTACCTCAGCAGAGCAAAAAACATCATCGAGGACTCTTCGCACCCCGGCCACCACCTCTTTGACCTGCTTCCCTCTGGTAGACGCTACAAGTCACCCAAAACAAAAACAAACAGACTCAGAGATAGTTTCTTCCCCAGATCCATCACCACCGTAAACACACACTGCACCAAAAAATGAAACTCTCCACAAATGCTCTTTAAGGAGGAATACCTGCAAACACACTAAATCATACTGCAAGCACACTACCTCATACAGATGTAAAATTGTATTCATGCCTATGCATCAAACATCAAAGCGGCGCTGCCAAGAGCGGCTGCCTTTTCCAGCAGCTGCCCAATTGTTTTATTGTCTGCTCCTATCTTCGGTGTTTTTTCTTCCCGTTTTGACAACTACACTATGGATTACTTCTATCCTATGGACATGGGTTTTAACGCACAAGAAATGCGTGTATTTCAACTCCTTGCCCTGAGGAATTCTCGTGCCGGCGTGATGAAGGGGCCCATGGTGGAAGAAAAGCCGAAGCTAGCGAAGCGGCTAGCGGCGTTATAAGTCTTCGGTACCATCCGTAATCATGGTAAATGCGAACTCACGACCAAATAAGATCATCGAGCGCTGGTGGAAAACATCGAAGCGCACAGGGAGCGCAGTTGCTGTGTTTTGCGGAAACGTGGCTCACGTTTAGCATTCCGGACGCTAACGTGTAGCCACCCGGAGCCACCTGGAGAAATCCGGCTTCAACGTCGCTAAACAGAGACATGAAAGCCGGGGGGAATCGGAGAGGAGGCGGACTTGCTAACACGAGGTGGTGTATCCCTGGATTTTCACAAAGAAAAGATTTCCATCTGCCGCAGGAATGTCGAACTTTTGGACTGGCGTGACGTCATCCACTCCGCTACAAGCACCCTCGGGCATCATGTTAATCTGTTAATAAACAACGGGGTAGACTGCTGGAAGTGTGAATTTCCCTTCGGGGATGAATAAAGTATATATCTATCTATCTATCTATCTATGCTTACTTTGCATAATTTTGCCTATTTTGCACTACCGCATATTGCACTAATACGATCCCAAAACTGTATGTAAACACCCAATGTAAATATCTTCTGCCTCTACACAGCCTTATTGACTTCCCCACCCACATTAAAGGCCACACATTGGACTTGGTCTGCTGCTCTGGCCTCTCTTCTTCCAAGCCCACTGCCAACATTTTTCCTGAATCTGATCATGTCCTCCTCACATTTAACACCGTACTCTGTCTCTCTACTGTCAAAACCTCCCGTCTCATTTCTTTTCGTAATACCAAAAATATCAACATTGACACCCTCTGCTCCATTATTGACCGTTCCCCACCCCCAGAAGCTCTCTCAAGCCCGGATGACCTCACCGCTCACTACAATGCCTGCCTCACAAATATTCTAAATTCTCTTGCCCCCCTGAAAACCAGGACTGCCTCATTCTCCACATCTGCCCCCTGGTTTACACCCGCTCTTCGGTCAATGAAATCAAAGAACCGCCAACTCGAGCGACTCTATAAGAAAACCGGCCTCACCATCCATAAGGACATGTACATTACCTATACTGCTAAATACAAGGACCAAATTGCACAAACCAAATCCAGCTACTACTCCGGCCTCATCCTTTCCAACGAAGGAAATTCAAGAACTCTCTTCTCTGTCATGAACAAAATCCTCCAGCCACCAAATTCTCTCCCCCTCCACCTGTACTCCACAGCAACCTGCAACTCCATAATGGAGTACTTCAATCACAAAATCCTTAAGATTCATCACCAACTCCATCAAAACCTGTCTGTTCCCTCCCCATCTGAATTTCCTTCTCCTTGTCACTTCTTCTCCAGTTTTGCTCCACCCACGACTGCTGAATTATCCAACCTCATACTCAAATCCAAGCCCACCACTTGCCAGCTCGATCCCCTCCCTTCATCCCTTGTTAAATCCTGCCTCCCTTCCCTGCTTCCTCTCATATCTGCCATTATCCACTCCTCACTCTCTTCTGGTATTGTCCCATCACTTTTCAAAACCGCTGCTGTTACCCCTACGCTGAAAAAACATGGTGCTGACCCAACAACTTTGACAACCTCCGCCCCATCTCCAACCTTCCATTTATTTCGAAAATCCTTGAAAAAACTGTTGCTGCTCAACTCCACTCGCACCTGTCCCTCCACTCTCTCTATGAGCCCTTTCAGTCTGGTTTCCGCCCCCGCCACAGCACAGAGACTGCCCTAATCCGTATTGTAAATGATCTCCTCATAGCATCTGATTCCGGTTTAGTCTCCTTCCTCATCCTCCTAGACTTGAGCGCCGCCTTCGACACAATCTCTCACCCTATCCTCCTCAATAGACTCTCCTCCATTGGTCTCACCCATACTCCCCTTAGTTGGTTCCATTCCTACCTCACTGGCCGCACTCAGTTTGTCCAGCTGAAATCCTTCACCTCAAAGCCCTCCCTAGTCACCACAGGTGTACCCCAGGGATCTGTCTTAGGTCCTCTTCTCTTCATCGTCTACCTCTTGCCTCTTGGTCATATCCTCCGCAAATTTAATATCCACTTTCACTGCTTTGCTGATGACACCCAACTCTACCTCTCCTGCAAACCAAACTCCATACTCCCACCTCCCTCCCTCACCTCTTGCCTTTCCGAACTCAAAACATGGTTCACAACAAACTTTCTTAAATTAAATGCCAATAAAACAGAATTCCTCCTTCTTGGCACCAAATCCACTTTATCCAAAGTAAACAATTTCTCTCTCAACATCGACAGCTCCTTAGTGTCCCCCTTCCCCCAGGTCAAGAGTCTGGGTGTCATCCTGGATAGCATACCACTCACATATCAACACCATCACCCGCACTGCTTATTTCCACCTCCGCAATATTACCAGACTCCGCCCTTCCCTCACCCCCGCACCACTGCTATTCTCGTCCACAGTCTTGTCACATCCCGCCTTGACTACTGCAATGCTCTCCTCTTCGGCCTTCCTCAAAAGTCCCTCCACAAAATTCAGCCGGTTCAAAACGCCTCTGCTCGCATCATCACAAAAACATCTTCCCAGCAGCACATCACCCCCGTTCTCCAACAGCTACACTGGCTTCCTGTTCAGCATCGCATCAGCTACAAACTGATCCTATATACATATATGGCCATTCACAACCTGGCTCCTCCTTACCTGTCCGACCTTCTCCAGGTGCACGTCCCCACTCGCTCCCTCAGATCCTCGTCCTCCCTCCGACTGTCAGTGCCCCCTGCCCATCTGAGCACCATGGGAGCCAGAGCCTTCAGTTGCGCTGCTCCCAAACTTTGGAACAATCTACCTCCGGACCTCCAAAACTGCACACCTCTCTCCACTTTCAAGTCCCGTCTAAAAACACACCTGTTCAGGACTGCCTACAACACATAGCTTCTCCATTTCCTATGTTTTTATGATTTTATGTCTTGTTTTTATTTATTATTTCGCTTACAACTTTTTAAATTGTATTTTTTCATTGTCTGTACAGTGTCCTTGGGTGGCCTGAAAGGCGCTTTTAAATAAAATGCATTATTATTATTATTATTACATGACCACACTTTCTTGTGTAAATATTGTGTAAATTACCTTTTTATCTTTTTTAATTGTTTTTTTTTTATCCTCACAGTAAAATATGAAACTGGAGTGCCACGTCCAATTTTGTTGTCACAATATGTTCAACCCATTTTGTAACAATGATAATAAAGGTATATTCTATTCTATTCTATTCTATTCTTAACAAAGGTCTATTGTGGTCCTTGGACTTCCTCACTTTGCCTGAAAAATCCGATTTCAGTTAGGATTCATTCTTGTCAACCCACGACCCTTTCCGGTAAATACAATGTTTATTTCCCAATTTAGTTTATTGTAATTCAAGTCCTTTAACAGAACTGGGGGTCAGGGGGAAGAGGTGCAGTTGCTAGAGAATGCCGACAAAAGGTCTCATCTTGCCGTTATTGGCTGGTGGCCAGTTTCGCATGCCTCCAAAGGTCTCGCTGGCTATTGTGGCTTTTCAGAGTTCTTTTTCGAGGCTTTCCAATGCGGCTTTTTAGAAATGCTGTAAAGCGTCTTTGTCAATGTTCCAAAATAAAAACTTGCAGTCCCTTGAAAGCAAAAAGATCTATGAGAAATGTCCCCTCTACGTTGGTTCACACAGCGCATTAAAAAAAATCCAACTTGAGCTATATTGGCATACATCACGGTTCACGGATCACCTAACTGCCAGGGTCGTCTTGGCACCACTTCCTGTGGTGTCTCTTGGGCCAGTGCAGCCTTGTGGTGCCCATCCCTCTCCAGGCCGTTTTTTGGGGGGCAGGAGTTTGCTCCCCCACATGAAACAGATAGTACTTGTTTCTAAGGTTAGCAGTAGCAGGTGGAGCTTCTTGATCTGACTCAGAAACATCACCTTTATTATCTGATTGCCGTTGTTTTTCAGGGTAAAGTGTCATCCCGCTCTTTAGAGATAAGCTAGATTTTTGCATTGACAAGTATGCACACATAAGCCTACTCCCTGATTTCAGTATTTTATTTTATAGTTGTAAATTCGGTTTGGATGCAAGTATATAAGGTAGTGAGAACATCTACACTGGAGATCAAAATTAGAGAACAATTTACAAACAATTAATTCATTCTAAATGCCACCTTTACTGCTTAACAGTTTAAGAACATGTTGTTGTGTCTATACAGATTCAGATTCAGATTCAGATCTACTTTATTGTCATTCTAGTACACGTGTATACAGAACGAAATGTCGATGCATCTGACCCCCACAGTTTCCTTGAATGTACAGATATAAATAAAGTTGTATTGTATTTTGGCTACGTATAGTATTTTACCATAGTGCCGATAGTGCAAGAAGAGTAGCTAACCAGATGTGCAAAATGGGCAGTCAGGTTAACATGTCAGATACACAGTAACACTGTAACATAACGCTGTAATTACAATAGTGCAGAGAGCAATGTGCAAGGAGTGGCAAGCTATAAAAAACTGCCAGTAGTGCAAAAAGTCAGATTAGCAGCCGTTTAGATTTAAGTTAACTATATGTTAGATTGACCATTTAACAGTCTAATGGCCAGGGGGACTAGACTATTGCGGAGCCTGGTGGTCCTGCATCGC
The DNA here is from genome assembly GCF_059441175.1 of Urocampus carinirostris. Classification (NCBI taxonomy): domain Eukaryota; kingdom Metazoa; phylum Chordata; class Actinopteri; order Syngnathiformes; family Syngnathidae; genus Urocampus; species Urocampus carinirostris. The sequence continues at coordinate 26,977,712 of NC_142351.1, read as the reverse complement.
ACACTGCAGTACCTCTTCCCAGAGGCTAGCAGAGTGAACAGTCCATGATGGGGGTGAGAGGGGTCCCCGGTAATGTTCTTAGCATGGGATAGGCAGCGCTTCTGGCCAATGTCCTGAATGGAGGGAAGTGTAGTCCCGATTATTTTCTCTGCTGTACCTTGCTACTACAACAATTTGTCACAAAATGAATAAGCCATTTCAACCAAAATCCTTTGCCCAAAATGCACTGATCAAAATTAAAGAACATTTTCAGGTGCCTTCCAAATAATGGTGTTAATTAGCACATGGTGCTAATTTCCTTGATTATCTGTCAACCCCTATTTAACTGCCATTCTAACTGCCAGTTTCAGTGACTGTGCAAGATAGTGGGGCATTCTAAAGTGACTGAAAGCATTTGGCAGCAGTTTGTCCCGATGAAAACGAAGGGTATACTCGTCTTAGCCATAGCAAGACAAGTTGATCGTTCCAAATCTGTGATTTCAAGGATATTGAATCTTTACAAAACTACAAACCTAAGTCGCACAAGAAGGCTGCTCCTCAACGGAACACAAACAAGAGAGGACAGGTCACTGCGGAGGATGTCAATTGGTAATCGTTTCCACACAGCACCTCACCAGCTCAGTGTTGAACATTGTAAGGATCTGTCTCACTATTCAGTGGCTCACTGTTTAAGAGTATTTGGACTGAAGGCCCACACTGCAGTGACCAGACCTCTCATTAGCAAAAACAAAACAAATATAAAAAAGCTAGACGATTGAGCTTTGCTCCTCTGGAGCATGTTGTGTGGACAGAGGAGAACTTGTCCAATGCTCCCTTCAGTGATGAAAGCAGATTTAATTGATTTGAGTCTGATAGGAAGCATTATGGTCAGCGACACATTGGAGACTATGACTGAACCTAAAGTGTGTAAAAAAGTCAGTTAACGTGGGAGGAGTTGTCATAGTTTGGGGCATGTTTTCTGCAGTAGGAATTTGGCCTCCTGTACAGCTAGATGGCTGAGTGAATGCAAATGTGCATCAGAACGACTTCAACAATACATAGTTACTTGCATTCATCTCCAAACATTGGACTAATGGCATGGCCTGTCCAGAGTCCTGATCTCAATCTGATAGAGAACTTCTAGGAAATTCTTGGTGACAAAAGTATGGTCAATAAACCTACTACAATCACCAAACTGTGGAAAAGCTCGAAGAAGAATTGACCAAAATCACACCAAAGTGTTGTGAGAGACTAGTGCTATTCTGTGGCCGCTGATGTGCTGAAGTCATTCTCAGCAGAAGCCTGCACACTTCTTGCTCATCGATAACTGTTGTAACCTTGAGCTTTTTTTCCTGGCAAAGTCATTGTTCTCTAAATTTGATCATTTGGTTCTCTAAGATTTGATTTAATTGTGGGACAGTGTAAATGGTATTATTTCAGATTTTTTTTTTCTAGGTTTCTCTCTAACTTTGATCTCCAGTGTAAATTCTGCCTTCTTGTACTCTGTGTGTGTGACTATGCAACCATATTTGAATTCAATTGCAGGTAAATAAAAAACACCCTTAATGGATTGCTTCTACTCAATAGAGGGGCACATAAGACAACCTAATTGAAGCATTAGTACTCAACAAACAGAGGACATTAATGCAAAAAAAAGGAAAATAAAATCACAGAGGTTGATAAATAAGCAGGAAGAAAAATCATTATCCAATTTGCATTTTCCATGGAAATATGACACCTTGCGTCAACTTTGCTTTTTTATTCATTGTCATTGTACCCTGCAAGCTGAATTCTCGCTGTATTTATGAGGTGTGAATCCTGTCTGACTGATGATGCGGATTAATCGCAAAGCGACAGTATTTTTGAGACTGGATAAGCGGCTGGTTCGAAGGCAGGAAGTGACAAATGTTGCACACTGGCCAATTTAATTAATAAGTAGTGTTGGAAACCCTACATGATTTAATTTGTTTTGATCTAAATCTTGGGACTGATGTTGCTTACCCAGGCCCAAGAGTGGCTCAAGCAGTTTGTGTGAGTACCCAAACCTATTATACAGGGTACAGGGTTTTGCTGTGAACAAAAACAGTGTTTGTGGACCCCGAAACTGTACACTTTATGACTTGCCTGATATCTGGTTTATGCATCAGCCCTACTTTGAGCCAATGGAATGCTTGTTACACTACAGGTAGTTGTTACATCTGTATTGTGTACCCATTATTCATTACAGATATTTACCATTAAAACTCTTCCTCTGTTATTTTGTTTCAGGCTAAGGTTAAAAAAAATGAGAGCATCCATTCCTTTTTTGGTCCTACTTCAAGCAATCGAGGTCCAGTGCCTGAGAGTGGTGTCAAAGAGAGGCTCAGGTAAGTGCCCATTTAACTTGCATCTTTTTTAAAGTAATCTAACAGTTATTGAATCACATTCTAATTTCCTGATTATTATCAGCAAGTGAATTATATACATTACATTTGTAATTAAAGTATTCCATTCCTGTGTAAGAGAGCTGCTCATCACCCTAAACCTTCCAAAATAAGTTGAACTTTTATCTCTCATCAGTAAGCCACTAAAAGATGGTTCATTTTTTTACCATGAACTAGAATGGAGGATGGCATAGGTCTGGGATGCCCACATCTTTTCCGTGTGCACATTGGTATCAGTTTATTAATCATAATTATATATAGAAACTTTGAACTTCAGATAAACCTCCCCAGCTAGCCATGGCAGACCTAAATGTGTTTGGACCAATTCGGTTGTCATGTCCCTGACCCGGACAACCAAAGCTTCAAGAAAAATAATCTAAGAATCAGCTCGGTTGTTGCAGAGACGTCTAGATATCCTTGGATGCAAAAAAATGGACAAGGGTTACATGGTCAACCTGTCGATTTCCTCAGTGTTAAAGTGATAAGCTAAAAAAAAGCCGCATACAAACAAGGTTTAGTATCACACAAGGACTTACTTACTTACTTACTTACTTATTGCTCCAGCGAAGGTCGGGGGGTCCCGTCCCTGTGCGTTGAGCCGACCAGATGAACCAGGTTTTTCCAATGCTGGCGGTCTTGTGCCAGCTGTTCTGCATCCTCTACGGCAACTCCGTGTTGTTGGAGGTCGCCCGCAACGACGTCGAGCCATCGAGTGCGGGGTTTCCCTCATGGTCGTCTCCAGCCTGCGGCCTTTGGGTCAAACTGGAGAATGGCTCGTGTCGGATGGTCTGGTGGTAGACGAAGGACATGGCCAAACCAGCGGGTGCGGCGTTGTGCGACCAAGGAAGATGCTTGGGGCTGGCACGTGCGGGCTCTGAGCTCTTTATTGGAGACTCGCTGGGGCCACCTGATGTTCTCGATGGTTCTGAGAGCCCTGCTATCAAAACCATCGATTCTTGTGGCCAGGGTGTCGTTCAGGGGCCATGTTTCTGAGCCATAAAGCAGGATAGGGAGTACGGCGAGGTTGTAAATGCGGAGCTTCGTCTTGCGTGCGATGGTCTGGTGCCGCCAGAGTGGTTTCCAGAGAGACTGCAGAGCAGATGCTGCCAGGGCTCTTCTGCGGAGAATCTCTGGTTTTAGGTCCCCATTGTCTGTCACCATGGACCCCAGATATACAAAGCTCTTGACAGGCTCTACGATGTCGCTACCAATTTGGATGGGAGGTGGATCTGGTCCATCACCGACATACATGAACTTGGTTTTCGTCCAACTCACTTGCAGGCCAAGCCGCGCTGCCTCTTCGCTGTAAATGCCCAGAGCGTCTCTCAGCTGGCTGTAGGAAGTGCTGAGAATGATGGTGTCGTCAGCATACTCCAGGTCAGTCAGGTGGTAGTTGCCGAAAGACACTCCGGGGATGCGCTCACTAACCCTGAACATCAGATGGTCGATGATGCAATTAAAAAGGTCGGGAGCAGCCACACAGCCTTGGCGAACGCCGCTGGAGATAGCAAACCAGTCGGAGTCAATGCCGTTGATACGGACACAGCTCTCTGTGTTGCTGTAGAGCAGCTTGAACAGGGCTATGATCTTGGGTGGTGCTCTGAGAGCTTGGAGGATGTTCCACAGTGAAGAGTGGCAGACGGTGTCAAAGGCGGCCTTCAGATCAATGAATCCGATATATAGATGGCGATCTTTACGGAATTCACGGGTCTTTTCTATCAGCAAACGGACGGCAGAGATGTGGTCCGTTGTGGAGCGGTTGGGCATAAAGCCAGCCTGCTGGGGACGGCGGCAGCTTCTGATTGCTGGAAGGGCACGGCTGAGCAAGATCCTGGTAAAGACCTTGCCCGGGATGGAGAGTAAGGTTATGCCTCTGTGGTTTCCACAGACAAGCCTGTCGCCCTTGCATTTCCAGAAGGGCAAGATGACTCCTCTGGTCCAGTCGGTGGGCAGCTGCTCCGATTCCCACACCTGGTTGAATAGGCGGGTTAGCCACTCCACCATGCCATCACCGCCGGCCTTGAGCATCTCGCCGGTAATGGCACAGATGCCGGGGGCTTTCTTGGTGTTCAACTTCTTCAGAGCAGCTCTCACTTCCTCGGGTGTTACGGGGTCTGTGCAGCAGGTGTCGTTAGGAGGTGCTGTGCTCGCAGCCCGTAGGAGGGTGGGATCAGCCGGGATGGTGCTGTGCTGCAAGAGGAGGCTAAAGTGCTCCTTCCAGCGCTCGAGGCAGTTGGCTTCTGTCATGATGAGGTTGCCGTCTGAGTCCTTTACCAGGGCTGTCTTTATGTGTGGGCCGCTACGGGCTTGGCGTAGTAGACTGAATACGCGGCTCATGTTGTTGTTGTTGGCCGCGGACTCAAGCTGTTGGGCTTCTGCCTGCCAAAACCTCTCCCTATCTTCAGCAATGGCCACATTGCGCAGGCGATTCAGTCTCCGATACTCTGTGAGGTCGCCTCGGAGTCGGGCCTCACGCCGCTGGTCTATGATGTTTAGTGTCCTCTCTGATATCCAGGGCTTTCTCGGGGAGGATCGCGGGCGTCCGAGGACATTGTGAGCAGACTGGAGGACACTTTCCTTGAAGGCCGCCCAGTCTGTCAGCTTGTCAGGAGCCAGGGTATCAAGAGAGCGGCGGATGGAGCAACTGAAGTCTCTGGCGATGTTGGGGTCGCTGAGTCGGGAGGAGTCGGGGCGAGGCAGAGTCTTGTGCTGGTTGGCTCGGAGCTTTAGCTTGAGCTGGGCCACCAGCAGACGATGGTCTGTGTTGCCAAGCTGTGCTCCTCTGAACACCCGGCAGTTGGTTACAAACGACTTCCAGCGTCGTGATATCAGGATGTGGTCCAATCCCTTCCTGGTTCTGCCATCTGGGCTGTACCACGTCCAGTGATGGATGCATTTCCGGGGAAACCAGGTGTCAGCAACACAAAGGTTGTTTTGGTGGCAGAGGAGGAGGAGGCGGTTGCCATTGTCGTTTGTTGTGCTGTCAACGAAGGTGGTGCCGACAGGTGAGCCGGGGGACCGATCAATGCTGGATAGAGTGGCGTTGGCATCAGTGAGGATGATGGTGACGTCGTGTGGTGGGGCTTGGTTGACAGCCTGGTGGAGTTGGTCAAAGAACGCGTCCTTCGCATCCTCATCAGCGACATCGGTGGGGGCGTAGGCGACGATCACTGTCATCTTGCCGTGATGGTGGAGGAATCGAGCAGACAGTAGTCTGTCACTTATTGGTGTCCAGCTGATGAGGGACCTCCGGAGGGCTTTTGGAATGGCAAGAGCCACACCGTAAAGGCCGGTCCGACTCTCGGGGCCACTCCAGATGTAGCAATGGTTGCCAGCTGTTGTTTCACCATTGCCTTGCCATCGTACTTCACAGAGCCCTGCCATGGTGATGTTATAGCGACAGAGCTCTCGGGACAGCAGGGTGGCAGCTCCGGGGCGAAGGAGTGTCTGGACATTCCAGGTGGCGACACGGGTCTTATGACGAAGATCGATCCGTACTCGTTGGTCGGGGGCAGGCTGGGGTCCGTTACCGTGTTGGTCAGTCCGGCTTCTTTCTCTGGTCAGTTTCGTAACAAAGTGTGTTTCTCCTGGGTGAGTTGTTAGCCCTCCGCAGGATAGTCGGTTGGTGGGGCTGCCACCTCACAGCGTACCGACACGCTGGGGTCTTTGTTTGTCTGGAACCTACCCCGGAGACCGGCCCGCCATGGGTGACCCTACCAGGAGCAAGCTCCCGACGGTATCGCTCTCCAGGGTCACTGGAACACGCAAGCCCCCTCGCCGCATCAAGGCCAGACCCATCCGAGGGGGGGGCCCATCCGAGGACAGTGTAGTGATTTGGGGTTACAATGATAGTTGTGCCAACAAACATACAGTATTTACCATTAAGTATTTCAAAACAGTTTAGGATTTTGTTACAGTCATTTGGCTGATAAGGGGCCTATCAATGAAAAGACGATCTTTAAGACAGCAGGTGCTAAAGTGTAGCAGAAGGTAAGTTAGTTAGTTAGTTAGTTAGGATTTCAAAGATGTGTCAAATTTGCCATTTAAAGTTTTGCTTTAGGGACTTACAATTATTCAGCTGTCCCATAAGATGAACCATTCTCTCAGATAAATAGTAATGTTTTTGCAAGGGTTTTGTTGATGAACGAATATTGTCATGACCATTATCAATATTTGTTTTGCTGAGTAAGCAGGAAGAACAAACTGAGCGGTTGAGTGTTGCAGCGTCCATAGCTCACAAGCTTTGTCACACTTTTTTACCAGGAAGACATGTATGAATAATTGAATGGACTTCCGACTAATCATTTCCACGCGCTGTACAAGCTAAAGCGACTCATGCTGATCTAGCACATGAAATGATTTAATTGTGTTGCCAGAAAAGACTGCAAGTTTTTTTCTGTGCGTTGAGAGCACATGAGATGCTTGATGTCTGTAGTTTTGTATGTTGCAATGTGAGATGGGGTAATGTCTAATCAGAGCAGTTGCAACTTTTCTTTGACACACCCTTTAAAAAAGTCAGTACTTTTGACGAAGCACAAAAGACACATGATAATAAACATATTGCAACACACGAAGCAAATGGTATCATTTTGAAAGACCCAATACGAGGGATTGCCCGATATGTTTTTTTTCAGGGCGGATACAATTATTAGTATTTATAGGAGGCCGATAACTGATATTTGGCGCTGATATTCATTTGCTGTAAAAGCTTAATAATTAGCATTACACACTTTAAATAATGCAAAAGGAAACAGAGAACACATGTCATAAATTCAAAGGGGGGCTTTGGGAGGGAGCAAAAGTGAGGGGAGAGAGCAAGAGGACGACCTGCTCTTGCTAGGCAGGTTTGTGTGGTTTACAGAAACTTGGAATTTGGTTGCTAATGGTTACTTTCAGCCAAGTACACTTGTGTGTAAAGGTCCCAACCTTAAAATATTTTGTGATAAGGAATCATCAACTATCCTTACATCATGACACAAACACAGCCATAAATATTTCAATTACAATAGAAAACTTTGGATTTTTTATGGTAAATCCTTCATTGTAATATTTTGTTTTGGAGATGTGATCTGTGCGGCGTCACTCAGATGTGCCTTTGTGAGTGCATTTATTTTGAAGCTGTCCATCAAGGAAGCATGGAGACAATTGTCACTCGGTTCAGGCAATACAATGACCCTAACAAAATGTTGCCTTGTGAGTGTCAGGGTGTGTCCAAAGAGTCTGTAGTTGCAATTGGGAGAGGTTCTGTTGCCAGCCCGGGATTTTTCCTACATGAGGCATGAGTCGAGTGAGTGTTCAGAATTGTCTCCCATGGATATCGTAATCAAATGTACCATCACGGCGCAAGTGTTCAGCTTGATACAATTACACCATTACATCAACTCCCTCCAGGTTACTCAACCTTGCCATAGTCACACAGCTTACTCCCTCAGGGGCAACTCTTAATGTTCTTTTAACTGTAGGAGATCTCTTTGGGTAATGTTTGGTTAGCCGTCTTTGTCAATCATTAAAATTGAGTCGTTTGATTGTCAATTTCTGTCCGCTTTGGTTTGTGGTCAGAAAGCACTGTTATTGCTGGTGGGTCATAGTTTTGATAACTGCTTTATTGATTTTGTGGTTCCATGATCTGTGTGCATCTTTGTGAACTGGGAACAGCTCTGACATAAGAATGAAGAGTGATTTCCACCCTGTTAATCTAGGCAAATTAGAGCCCCGCCCAATCCGAATATGGTCTTCTGATTGGTTGGCATCTGTGACACAAATACAACATTTGTTTTTTTCACAAGTTCACAGTTTAACAAGTAAGGATATAGCGTTTCAGAAGTTACAGCATTATCTTGAGGGTCGGCTGTTCGATTTTAACTCCATTCTGGTAGTGTTTTTGGGCATGACTGTCATGATTACTGATGTGAGGCACCTGTGCCCGTTCCTTGGCGCTAACAGCCCTGGGCGCTGATTGGCTCCCTGCTACTTTTTAAATCCCCTGGTTACCAGCGTCAGACCGTCTGCGACCCTCAGCTCCTGCTAGGCCAGCCCCCCGACTCTGACTCCCTCCTGTTTTTGTCTCTCGTGTTTCCCGGCTTCAACCCGTTTCTGTTTGACCACGTCTCTGTTCCTCCTTCCCGGCAACCGACCTATTTTCCCTGCCTTCAACACCGCCATCGCTCGCCACAGAAGTGCCACTTCTGCGTTCTGAGAGATCTTCTCCCCGCGACCAACGATCACCGGATCGTGGGTACCAGCCTTTGCCTCCTTCTCAATAAAACAATAAGCACCCCCCAAAAACATAGCATTTTAAAAAAATGTTTTATTAATATAGGACTGTATAAGCTTAAATATGATGAAAAGTTGAAAACGTCAAACAAATAATTCAAGTCAAGTCATTTTTGTTTGTATAGCCCTTAATCACAAAGAGTCTCAAAGGGCTTCACAGGTTATTACAGACTTTTTTTTTTTTTTTAAATAATAAAAAAAAGGAAAACAAAACACAAATGCGAACAACACAGGGCCGGAAACACTCCCCTGCTTTGAAATGGTTCCGTCCATTTGATTCTTAGCACCGCGTTAAGATGTATTCTGATAATTATGTATTTTCTCCTCATCAGTTTCATCAAATTTAGTTGGATTATCCATAAACCATTCACTATTAAATAAATAATAATTGACACTGATTTTATGACAGTGAATTCTTCACACGGAAGTCAATTATTTATTTATCTATTTATTATTCATTACTTATTTAAATGAATGAAGTCACATGTTTAATGACTGAAAGATGTTTGTATGTGGATGTTGGTGTAAAGGGAAAGAGATATGTCACTCTCGGTGCTTAGCACCCCAAAGCTCTCAACCTAAAATCGCCCCTGGTCGTAGTTATAATAGCGTTTAGCTGCATTAGGTCTCAATAAATGTTTTTTTTTCATATTGAGAGACACATGATTATCACTGTTTCAGTCCTTCCCAAAAAAATGACTTTTAAAAAAAATGACTTTAAAAAAAAAAAAAAAAAAGTCTGATAAAAAAAATCCAATGGATGCTTCTCGCACCACCGAAGAACGTTTCAGGCAGCCAAGGTTCAATCCAATTGGCCAACACCCCTTGACTTGAGATCTCCAATGCCGATTGGCCAATTTATATAAAGGCGCAATTCATACTGTATCGTGATCAGACACCTGCTCTGCATTCCTTCTACATCTCACTGAGAAGAGTTTGTGCCTAAGCGATGAATCTGACGAACCCTTTATTCTCATACTGTGTTTCAATTTGTTCTCTCTCTCTCTCTCTCTCTCTCTCTCTCTCTCTCTCTCTCTCTCTCTCTCTCTCTCTCTCTCTCTCTCTTTCTCTCATCTCTCAGTCACTCTAATAAAGGGCGCCCAAAAACATGTGCAACACAACGAGTCGTTCGGGTTGCCATTAACCGCGAAAATCGAGTGATCTCTGTATTTTATATTTCCCTGAAATAAGGTAAATGTGCCCTACTCTGATAGAACACTCATTAGTCCTAACATAAATGCCTGATACGGTCACTTCTTTCAATGTCAGAACCCTTGAGATTGCTGTATTAGCACTAGCACAAACTAGTGTCAAGGTCATCCATATCACAATGTTGAAACTATATCAGATTCCTACTCATGGATTGATGGGAAGGTTGTGGCTTTCTATAACCCAAGGGCACCTTCAAATGCACTTTAATTAGTGTGCAGAGCAGTGTTTTTTTTTTTGAAAGGCTGAAGCCTCCCACTAATTTGGCATGTGACAACTAGGCTGCCATGCTTAATAGCGTCAAAGAAGCACACAGCTTGTGGTTTTTTTTCAGTTTTTTTATTGAGAGGTAGAATTTCATCCCTTTCTTTTCGTACTCTAGTCATTACTGACCGATAACATTAATGTCAATAGTTACTTTACTTTTTGTTCTTGTGTTTTACTCCATCCATCCATTTTTCCACTTACAATACTGTATTTCTATTTTCTGAGGTCAGTTCATAAGGCGTCAGCCAAAACACTCATTTACTTCGTCCTTTTTGTCTAAGGGTGGTCCCAATGCACCAGGTTGTGTTATAAACATGGATTGACCTGTAAAGCAACAGTAACACCTGTTGGCTCAGCTCCTTGTCTATCTTGAGAGACGAATGCATATCGGTCATACTACGAATAGCACACTAATCTCCTTGTCCTTATCCTGCCACAGTTTTTCTTCACTAAGAAACCACACCCCAAGATGCTTCCCCACCTTCATCTGAATGATCTCAATCATGGCCAAAAGTGAGGGCATTCCACTACTATAGAACTAAATTGGGATGACAGGTTCTTATTCTCATTCTAATAATTGTACCTTTTCCTGTCTACTGTTTGACCAGCAGTCAAAGGTTTCTAAACAGAAACTATCATACCAGTGTTTCCGCAGCAAAGACTGTTTTTAGCCAACTTAAATTTGGATTTGATAACAAGTGATAATACAGTCCTGAAAAAGATTCCAACAGTATGTAAAATTGTACTTTAGATTCCTCAAGAGGGCTTGAAATGTATAAACTTCTAGTCTACAGAACAGTTGATTTAAACCACACTATTTTAGGCTTACAGGCAATATCTGCATACAGTCATAGTAGCATTAAACATTGAGAATTTCAGAATTCTGGGATTTATGTACCATTCGGTATCTGTAATTACATTGTTTTGCAGTATAACTTATTTAATATGTGTTTTTTTACATGTGTTTCTTTATAGTTTACCACAAATAAAAAAGTAAATAAAAACAGATAAAACACTCAAATTCTGTGAAACTACAATCAGAAGATACTTTTTCATGGGTGTAGAAAAAGCAAGAAAAATGTAAATTTAGAGCTTTGATTGAAATTTTCAATCATTAGTCATTGTGGCCTATTGAATTGAAAAAGGTGGTCTGATTATACCAATCCATGAGCATGCCACCCTCTGTGCTTTTAAAGAGCACAATATACTAACTTTAAAAAGATTCTTTTAGCGGCTCACTGTGTACCAGTTCTTGAAAAGCACACAAGGACAGCTCAGGATTATGGCTCTGTTTGGATCTTTCATTTCCTCTAAAATGCAAATCATGGCTTAGTGTTAAAAGGAGACTGTTGGCATGGAGACTTAAATCTACCAGGAAGTTATGCCAACTCTTTATACCTGCCCTTTATCAAATCAAACAACTTCTATATAATTAAGGACATGCAAATGTGGTGCGATCGGCTTCTATGGCTTAGGAAAGTACTGACAGGTATTGTATTGGGATAGTCTAAACCAGGGGTCACCACCCCTTTTGAAGCTGAGAGCTACTTTCTGTTACTGATTGGTGCAAAGGGCTACCATTTTGACATACATTTATAAAATAACAACTTATGCTGTTACCAGAGGTGGGTAGAGTAGCCCAAAAAAATACTTTAGTAAAAGTACTGTTACTTGAGAATAATATGACTCAAGTAGAAGTAAAAATGGGCAGCACTGCGGCGCAGTGGTTAAAGTTCTGAGTTCATGAGATCGAACCTCCTGTGTGGAGTTTGCATGTTCTCCCCGTGCTTGCGTGGGTTTCCTCCGGGCACTCTGAGTTCCTCCCACATTCCAAAAACATGCATGTTGGGTTAATTGGCCGGTCCAAATCCCTAGGTGTGAATGAGCAAGCAAATTGTCTGTCCCTGTGTGCCTTGCAACCAGTTCAGGGTGTCCCCTACCCACTGCCCGAAGATAGCTGAGACCCCCGCGACCCTACTGAGGATAAGCGGTGCAGATAATGGATGGATGGGTAGAAGAAAAAGTACTGTATTTTATGCACTACAGGGTGCACCAGATTAAAAGGCGCACCCCCAAAAAAAGCTCTTTTCTCATTTATTTTCCATACATAAGGCGCACCGGACTATAAGGTGCTACAGTAGGAACGTCAACAAAACAGTCAGATAGGTCAGTCAAACTTAATTAACCCCTTAATATCCCGACAGCCCGTTGTTGGACTGTTTAAAGGTAAATACGTGTCTCGGACATGTACAAGACACGGTGTCTGTACAATGTCACCAGTCACTGAAATACATCATGCCACATATCATTTGAAAGCTTAAATTTGTGGAATTCAAGATATGCTGATCTTTAAAATATACTCTTTACAATAACATCACATTCAGATTGAAACAAGATACGTGAAAAAATATAAAGCCGGGGTAGCTCACCAATGTCCTCATGCTGCCATCATGTTGACAATGACAATATACAACCATGGTCACCTTACATCCATGAGTGTAGTGAATCCAACCGTGTAAAATATTTACGTACTACAAAACACGTGATAATGCAGACAAATAAATTTTGAAGGCTTTGTAAATGCCAAAAAGGACCCGCCTCCTTTACCTTTGAAAAACATTACCCAATAGTGGCCGTTTCAAATGATGATTGACACAATGTTCAGGAAATAAAACGCAGATATGTATATCCCAGCATGCACTGCACACTATTTTTCTCCGGGAGAAAATCGAGTCGGCCGCTGCTTACCGTAGTTGCGAGACCCGTTGAAACCTAATAATGCTCCTTATATAAGGTGCACAGTCTTATAAGGCGCATGGTCAGCTTTTGAAAACACTGAAAACTTTTCGGTGTGCCTTATAGAGCAGAAAATACGGTAGTCATCCAAATACTTACTTGAGTAAAAGTAATAAAAGTACTTGGTGAAAATGTTACTGAAGTACTGAGTAACTGTAGCACTGTGGTAGTTACAGTTTTTTATAAACAACCAATAAGATCATCGAATTATCCATCTAATCAACAAAAAAATACATTTAATTTAAAAGTAGATAATAATAATTGTAAATTCAAGTGCTATAATAAACAATAAAAAAAACAATAAAAATAGTATACATCAAATAAGAAATTAAGCACATTATGCACATGTAGCACCAACTAGAAGCATATATATATATATATATATATATGTATATATATATATATATATATATATATATATATATATATATATATATATATATATATATATATATATGTATGTATGTATGTATGTATGTATGTATGTATGTATGTATGTATGTATGTATGTATGTATGTATGTATGTATGTATGTATGTATGTATGTATGTATGTATGTATGTATGTATGTATGTATGTATGTATGTATGTATGTATGTATGTATGTATGTATGTATGTATGTATGTATGTATGTGTGTGTGTGTGTGTAGTAGTGTGGAGCTTATATGACCAATATTTTTTTATTTCATGTATTCTTTTATCTTACCCCACAAGAATGTTCCACCTCCACCAAAAAGTACGCAGCAGAAGTATCAGTCATGTAAGTTGATATTTAGAGGTAGCTCAATCACTGAATGAATTTGGATTAGCGTCCATTAACCCAGTTACACCCACAGAATGATGGCTTAGGTACATAATACAGACAATAAGAAAAACTCAGTCCTTTATTAGAGTCTCTTTACGGCTGTCAGGAAAAGTTTTGCCGTGTTTTTCAGCAATTTGCAGCAACGAAGTATCGACTTCAATGTTGCCCAATGTAGCGGAGTAAAAGTACCGTTTTTTCTTCACAAATTTACTCAGGTAAAAGTATAGGGATTTAAAAACACTCCTAGAAGTACTCAAGTAAATGTAACAGAGTAAATATACCCCCCTCCGGTTATTACTATGTTTTAACTATATTACTATATTATTACCAGGTTTTAATTATTAGAGCTTAAGCTAACCACTTACACATCATTTCAGTTAGAAATCTAATTTGCTAGAGAATAACAATGAGCACTCACGGTTGAGATATTTTCGGAACCTGTCCATTCGAGGTGTAGGAAGCTACCTGGTGCGTGCGGGCACCATGCTGGAGACCTCTGGTCTAAACATTGGCTGTGATGACATTCTTCAGACACGTTTAAAAAACCTACATTCACTCATCTATGAATGAGGACTGTGATGTCAAAAACATTTGGTTAACATTTTCATTCGTTTAAATTGGATTTAAAAGAAAAATACAATTTTGAATGTGCTGTAGTTCAAAGGTATTCTCATAAAAACATGGGGTTTGTACAAGTGCTTAACATCCTTTAAGATGATTGAATTTTAGGGTTGTGTTTTCAAGGATTAAAAAATTCAAAAATTTTGTGTGAGGTGGAAAGTCAGTTGTGCAGTAAGGACGGAATGTAAATCATCCATTTTGAATTATTTTTACAATATCAATTAGAACTACCCCATTTCAATCACTTGGCAAAGACACTCATTGTTTTCAAGTAGCTGCTTGAAAATCGATTTCGCACTCTGCTGATTCAAACTGATTGAAATTGTTATGGCACAAGTGCTACTTGGCCAAATACGGTTCGGATAAGGATTTAAATGGTTGTATACCTGTATACGTTTTTTTAAGCAATTTTGAAGGGGCGCCGCTACTTTGCGGATTTTCAGTTTTTGCGGGTGGTCTCAATCCCCATTAACCGCGATAACCGAGGGATTACTGCATATAAATAGACCATGGGTGCCACCGCAGCCGAGTGGTTAGCGCGCCTTTGGCACAGTTCTGCGGTTATCGGTTCAAATGAGTGGAGTTTGCATGTTCTTGCCGTGCTTGTGTGGGTTTTCTCCAGGCACTCCGATTTCCTCCCACATTCCTAGTACATGCATGGCCAGTTAATTGGCAGGTCCAAGTTGTCCTCAGGTGTGACTGAGCCAGTGAATTGTCTGTCTATGTGTGCCATGGGACTGGCTGGCAACCAATCCAGAGTGCCGACTGCTAGAAGATAGCTGGGATGGGCTCCAGCACCGCCGTGACCCTTACTGAGGACAAGTGTTGCAGATGCTGTAGATTTCCCATACTGGCTTGATGCTTTGTCCAGGCAATTGTCCAGATCTCTGAGTTCCTGTTCGTTGTCTGCCAATCCGGCAATATTATCAGCAAAACGGGTGCAAGTGATGTTGTGTCCCCCAACACTCACTGTGCTTTCTTGTTGCTCCATAGCTTGGGATCCTCTTCATGAAGATGTTGTAGAGAAAGCAGCCTTGTCTCACACCTACTGTTGTTCGAAACCATGCTCCATTTGTACCATTGATCAGTACCGCACTGTTGGCATTGTCATATACCAGTAGTAGTTCCAAAGTTCTGAACTAGTTTCTGGCCCATGTTGTACTTCCGCTTCGTGGCCCATGAAGCGACTTACCATACCCTGTCAAACGCCTTCTTGAAGTCAACAAGTTGATTTAGGTTTCTCTGGTGTGATTGAAACTTTTCACATGCGCAGGTTTAAAATCTGTTTTGTGGTGTGCCTTCCCTCCCCAGAACCTGCCTTTTTCATTGGCTAGGATGTTTTCTGTCTGTTCAGTAGGACCGTTAGCATAACTTTACTTGCATGGCTAATGAGACTGTTTGGACTGTAGTTGAAGGTTTCCTCTCTTTGGTAGCATAATTAGTAGCGGTTTTGTCCATGCAGATGGCCACTGTTCTGTTGCAAATCTCCATCATTTCGTATGAGTTCTGATGGTATGTCATTGATTCTTGGAGACTTTCTGTTTTTTAGAAAATTAATTGCGGCCTCTCCTCCTTCTCTGATGATAATGAAGTCATCACTTTCCACTGGGCCAGCAGTCTTTGGGACCTCAGGGTCTCCCTGTTTGGGCTTGTTGTAGAGTTTAGAGCAGTGTTCTGTCCTTCTATTTATTCACGATCTCTTTTATTCAGTTAGGTTATATCCTGCCTCATTCGAATGCTGATGAGTTTTGCCCGTTATGTTTGTGTCAGGTATTTTACAATCTGGAAGGCTTTTTTTTATTTTTTTCTTCTTGAGACACTCTTCTAACTCCAAGCATTGGTTTTCAATTCATTTCTCGTTTGCTTCTCTCAAGCTTTTTTAAAATTTCTTGTTGGCTGCTTAATACTAGGCTGCTCCTCCAGGGCTGTTTTTCTTCCTCTTTAGTTCTCGCCTCTTGTCGCACTTTTGGAGAATTCTGTTTGGACCCTACGGCTTTATCTTCTTCTGGTGATTTCCTACCATTCCTTTTATTGCTTCAGGCATCTCCAAGGTATCACCACAAACATCACCACCAACCACAGAGAGCTAGAACTTGTCACCAAAATATATTGGAGCTTTCATACCAGAAGAGGGGTCAGAAAGAAATCATGGCCCGGATAGCTGTAACCACAGCCGTACTGGCTTGACTTAAACCCATTTGGAGGGAATGAGAAATCAATGATCAGACTCATGCAAGGGCTGGTTACTTCCATCTTCCTCTAACCTTGCGAGACATGGACTCTCACAGCAAAACAGGAGATGCTATGCTACAGGAAACCTCAAGGCATCAGCTATTCAGCCGGTGTGTCAGAGGGTACGTTGGACACGACTAAGAACTGTTCTTAACTGTGCACAGACCAAAACCTCAGTAGTATGGTCGCGTTACAAGATCCTCAGGACTGACCAAGATAATTCTCCAGGGCACGGTCCAAAAATAACTGGGTTGACAACATCAGGAAATGTACTGGTGCCAACTTTGCCAAGACCAAAGAACAGGCCGGGGACCGTCACAGTGGAGAAGGCTGTCTAGAGTTGCGTCGTCATTGGTGCCCTGACGGCCCATGCATTTAAGGGATCTGTGAACGTGAAGGAAAAATGTAGCCAGCTATTGAATGTTGAGGACACTAGGGAAAAGAATGCCAACCAATCATATTTGGTACAATTTCATATGTACTGTATGATCAATCGATTTTTAACATTTTAGTTTGGCCGCATGCAGCTCACAGATGTTGTTTGCCCACCACTGGTCTTAATCGTCATTTGGAAATTGTGTTGCAAAATACTCAAACATACAAAATATTCTCTGAAGTCCTAAGACTGTTAGCTGTTGTGCCTTTACTACAGTTGCAAAGCCCCTTAAAGACACAAAAGTTAGGCGAATCATTCTTTTTCTTTTAATGGATGATCAATATTATCCCTGTGTTAGCATTTCATGAAACTGAAGTGGTTTAAGCGTCATCATCGATTACAGTGTACACTTGTTGCCACGGATACAGAAGCGCTGAAGCTCAAGGATACTGTAAAACGTGAAAATGAGCACGTCCAGGTAAGAGAAAAGGGAAAAAGAGTGGAGGATATTTGTCTTAGTTGGAAGGCAATTGTCATTCATACTGTATTTTTTTGTTGTTCAAAATTTAAAATTGAAAAGGATGAAATTGAAGAGCTTTTAGATTTCAATATTTCCACGGAGCATCATTTGGATTGCAAAACTTGTGTTTGATTATAATTTAAAGAACCAGTGTGTATTACATAACAAACCTCTTTTGGTGTAAAAATATATCAGTCATCTGTAAATGAAAAAATATTGATTTACATAATATCCATTGTTCATACGGGTGCTTAAAATACTTCAAATGTTTGAATTCTAATATTGTATTTTCAAGGTTTGGAAAGTGTTAGTATTTTGGGTGAAGTGCTTGTAAATGCTTGAAGTTGTGGCCATGTTTCCCAGCAGTCTGACTCGATAAAACACTAATGTAATGTAGAAAATGAAAACGTCTGCTTAAAAATGACGTTGGCTAGCTTTCTCTAGGGGCTTTGTTTTGCCGCAAACACTAATGAAATGGGGCAGCACGGCGGCGCAGTGGTTAGCGCGTCTGCGGCACAAATTCTGAGGTCATCAGATTGAACCTTAGTGTGTGGAGTTTGCATGTTTTCCCCCGTGCTTGCGGTGGTTTCCTCCTGGCACTCCGGTTTCCTCCCACATTCCTAAAACATGTATGTCAGGTTGATTGGCCAGTCCAAATTGTCTCTAGGTGTGAATGAGCGAGATAATTGTCTGTCTCTATGTGCCCTGTGACTAGCAATTGACCATCAACCAGTTCAGGGTGTCCCCTGCCCACTGCCCCAAGATAGCTGGGATAGGCTGCAGTACTCCCGCGACTCTACAGAGGATAAGCGGTGCAGATAATGGATGGATGGACTAATGAATGGTTAAATATTTTTGGCTTAGTAATTAGCAAATTTTCTGGTTCTATTTAACAACAGAGCTATTGATTGATTGTCAGTAAATTTATATTTTAATGGTACTGGAGTAATTGGAAACTCGGTTTTAAAAGTCCCTAAAGAGTTATTGAAATTGGCCCTGAGCATGGTGTACGAACCCTGAATCATAAAAAAACGTATGCACTGTGACATGAAAATGCTTTTTTTTTTCATCTCATTATCTCATCTCATTAGCTACACCGTTTATCCTCAGTAGGGTCGCGGGGGTGCTGGAGCCCATCCCAGCAATCATCGGGCAGTGGGCAGGGGACACCCTGAATTGGTTGCCAGCCAATCGCAGGGCACACAGGGACAGACAACTCACTCGCTCATTCACACCTAGGGACAATTTGGACCTGCGAATTCACCTGAAATGCATGTTTTTGGAATGTGGGAGGAAACCGGAGTGCCCGGAGGAAACCCACGCATGCACGGGGAGAACATACAATCTCCGCACAGGAAGTCTGGAGCTGGATTTGAACCCACGCAGGAGGTTCCCAAGACATGAACTGTGCCGCACATGGGCTAACCACTGCGCCATATATATCTATATCTATATCTATATCTATATCTATATATATATCTATATATATATATATATATATATATATATATCCATCCATTATCTGCACGCTTATCCTCAGTAGGGTCGCGGGGTGCTGGAGCCCATGCCAACAATCTTCGTGCAATGGGGAGAGGACATCTCAAACTGGTTGACAGCCAGTCGCAGGGACCACAGAGACAGACAATTCACTCACTCATTCACACCTAAGGACAATTTGGACCGGCCAATTAACCTGACATCCATGGTTTCGGGAGGAAACCGGAGTGCCAGGAGGAAACCCACTCAAGCTCAGGGAGGCTGTAGCTGGATTCGAACCCATGACCTCAGAACTTTGCCGCGGACGCAGTAACCACTCAGCCCCCGTGCCGCCTAGGCCTGGCCAATTAACGATAATAATCGGCATATCATTTTCGCCAATACGTATAAATAAAACGTTCGCCAAAAGTCGATAATTTAATGGAGAAAAAGGGAGTGCTAATCCAATTAAAAACAAGTTCCGGACCAACATTCAGGAGACAAAGAAGATGATGAGATGATGTAAGTGAGCATTACTTTGTCCTATGATGCATGGTCCAACCACTTGACAATGGTTTGGTTAGATCTCACTAGTTTTTACTGGCCTTTTTAGTATCTTCTCCCACTAGCCGCAAAAGTTAACCACGTTATCATTTTCATCTTTTTTTTTTCATGGCTCCAGATATACTCAAATGAGATCATATCAGCTCCATTCTTTGATACAGCGGTATCTAGTGGTAAATTAATATACTGTATGACTTAAGACTTGTGGCATTTGTGTCCGTTTTATAGTTGAATTCTGACCCAAATTATCTTTTTTGTCTTGTGTTTAGTCAGACTGTCATGATTTGTCAACTGCCCTCACCTGCGCTCATCCTTTAAGCCCCAGCTGCCACTCTTTCCCTAATTAGTCCTCCTCCTATTTAAGCACGTCATTCTCGTTTACTCCTGGTCAGTCCGTCTGCGAACCGCAGCGCATGTAAGGCAAGCACTTTTGATTCTGGTTTTGATCCCGACCTGTTTCTTGTATCGATCCCCGATCCAAGCTCCGTTCTC
Organism: Urocampus carinirostris; assembly: GCF_059441175.1. Lineage (NCBI taxonomy): Eukaryota > Metazoa > Chordata > Actinopteri > Syngnathiformes > Syngnathidae > Urocampus > Urocampus carinirostris. Next base: position 26,957,678 of record NC_142351.1, on the reverse strand, counting down.
CTGTCCCAGCTACCTGTATCCTGATTCTGTTTCCTGTATCGATCCAGGATCCAAGCTCCGTTCTCCTGTCCTGGCTACCGTATCCTGATTCAGTTTCCTGTATCGATCCCCGATCCCTGGCTTCCCGCTCGTCCCGGCTACCCGACTAGTTCCGATATCCGACCAGGGTCCGTCTCCAGTCTCTGCTGCCCGACCTCTTCCGATCTCCGACCACGCTCTGTCTCCCGCTCCTCCTGCCCAGGGAGCACCAGATTGCTGTCTTTTTTCTCTCACCTGGCTTCCCCGATTCCTTAATAAAGCATTGTGTGAAACGTTACACATTTGGGTCCCCTGCTCGTACCGGTCATGACATTACCGACTGACCAGAAATGAACCCAACGAACGCTTCCACAAGCGCTGATCAGAGAGAGACAGAAGCTCCCTCCGCCCTGCAGCGTTTACAATGGACTGAGGGGGAGGCCCGACGAATGTTGGGTGACGTCTTCGCCCTTCTGCATCAAGTCCAACAGCAACAACAGCTCCTGCAGCATCAGCAGAACCAAATGGCTACGCTCACAGAGCTCCTTACCCGTCAGCTGCCGTCATCTGCCCCGCTCGCCGGGCATTCGTCACCAGTCGTCCTGCCGGTTTCCTCGCCCGTCCATCCCATAGACTCTACCGTCATGGGTTTCGCTGAGCCTCAAGTCGGCTCTCCAGAGAAGTTCAGCGGCGATTCTGTTCAGACCTGTGCTGCCGGCTGATACTTGATCTGCAGAGTTCGAGCGGGGGTCTTCAGCCTGCTCCTCATTCCATCTACTCGCCCAGGAAATGGTAAAAGTTTTCGACACGGGGTCATTGTTGGCTGACGCTTCTAGAAACCTCATGAGAATCCGTCAGGGACAGCGCACTGTCGCCGACTACTCCATTGATTTACCTACACTGGCCAGCCGCAGCAACTGGAACTCAGAGGTGTTGGTTGACACCTACCTCCACAGCCTGGCTGATTACCCGAAGGATGAACTGGTGTCCCACACCCTGCCTGCTGATCTCGAAGATGCGATTGCTCTAACGGCCCGTATCGATCGTCGGGTCCAGGGGCGACGCAGTAAGAGGGGTCGCCAGAGTCGTCCAGTTCCCTGCTCACCCGGAGCGGTTGGTACCACCTCTGCATCCCAGCCACCACCCGTGAGCCGACAAAATCCACCGGAGGCTTTGGAGGTGGGTCGTGCGTCCCTGTCAGTGGTGGAACACCAGCGACGTCGGTCTAAGGGGCTTTGTCCAGATTGCTGTCTTTTGTCCTCTTGCCCTGACTTTCCCGATTCCTTAATAAAGCATTGTGTGATATGTTACGCATTTGCTTGTACCGGTCGTGACACAGACAATTTTGAGATACTCATTTATAGCATGTTGCTGACGTTCTTAAACGGATTATAAAAGACCAAATTGTTTTTCAATTAGGCCCAAAATAGGTAGTGTTCCTCTCCACAATCATGCCGATATGTTGCAAAGATTTTCCAATTGCTGGGGGACTAAAGAAATATAGTCTCAAAGATGACAGATTTGGCTCATATTCTCTAAAGCTGTGTTGTCATCACACGAACACAAGACTATTAACAACAACGCGTCCCGTTGATGCAACATGTGAGGCAGCTGCAAGAGGACAGCGATTTTAGCAAACAGCAATTGCATACCAAATATTTCTGCTTGGGGAAAATTGAACTTTGCCTGTTGCTAAGAGCCGTGTGACTGTTTTGCTGAAGTTTCTGTTTCCACCTCCAAAAGCTGTGTGAGGTAAGTCTGCCTGCCGGCATAACAGTGTGCGTTCCTTTTTTGCCTCTGCTTCCTGTCAGGTATGCAATTGAGGCTTTTCTTTTGTGTTTCTCGCCACGTTCTCGCGGTCTGTATGATATCGTCCAGATAGCTCCCCAATAGCGTCAGGGCTGTCAAAGGGTTCCAATTTTGTTTGCTCCAGGTAAACCCCTTTTAGCAGCCGGCTAGCCTGCTGTGTCCATTGGTTATCCCAATTGCTGTAGCACAGTGCTTCGCAATATTTTTCTGTATCACACCTTCTCGGAAGAAAAAATCCTCTTGTGCCCACCAAATATGTGTCTTGTGTCTCGTCATTCGGGTTAGCCCTCTTTAGCAGCTGGCTAGCCCACTTTTTGCAACCGGCTAGCCAGCTGCCGAGTGTATAAAGGTCAGTTTGTTAAAGAGTGCAATTTATTGATTTGTTTTTTCTGTCTAACTCAGGAGCTTCACCCAGTTAATTGCTGGTGAACACTATTCGTGAGCAGGATAGAAGCTTTTCAGCCAAGTATACGTGGCTATATCTGCAATTGACCTATGGTTAATCCCCGCCTTCTTTACTCACTTGGAAAAACATTCAACATTTTTTTAAGAGCTCTATGGGAAGGGTAACAGTAGGAGAAATTTGGCAGTAGACAGCCCTTTTTGAGCCCAGAAAGATCACATATGATGTTGAAGTTGGGGGCGGCAGTAGCTCAGGAGGTAGAGCGCTCGTCTTGGGATCAAGGGATCCCAATTCGAATCCCGGCTTGTCCGTGTTACATGTCGAAGTGTCCTTGGGTAAGACACTGAACCCCTAATACCCCCAATAAGCAGGTTAGCGTCTTACATGGCTGCAATATAAGGCCGCTATTGGGAAATGTTAAGCACACTGTAAAGCGCTTTGGGAAGACTTGAAAAGCGCTGTATAAATGCAGATCATTTCATCTCATGAAGTCACCAAAAGAACCTGAACTATGCATTGGAGGGTTAAATCAAACATTTTATTGTTTAAAGGTCGATTAAAAGCTTCCGCTCCAGGCAAAAATATACAGGTCACAATATCATCACCATCTTAAACAACAAGCTAGAGGATCAGCATGGTTCATCCACTGCATGGTAAGAAATATACTTTCTTTTTCTTTTTTTTCTTGCCTTATCCCTGATTAACCATGGGTGGGCTCCCATACACACACATGCAACTGTGTCCTGTACATAATGCAACAATAGTTCAACCCAACTGATGTGTCACAACATCTGTTGTTGGTAGTAATTAGTGACCAAACCCCCAAATTCCAACCCCTAATGCTAAGCGCCAAGCTAGCAGGAAAAGGGTACCAAAGTCTTAGGTATGACTAGGTAGAGGCGCAACAAATCAGCTACTTTCCAGTCTCTGGGTTGGTGCCCTACCCCAATGCCACCGAGCTGGTGATTTACCTTCCACTAATTAACTTAATGTGAATTGTAAGCTTTGTTATTGCTACTACCTATTATTAATCTAAAACTAGATTAAAGCTCAGTGTTAGCCTAGCTAGATATTTTGCACTCACATATGAAACAGGTAAACAAAGTGACGTTATGTAGAATACAGCCAAGTGCTACCGTCAGTAGAACATTAGACATGTTAACGTTATAAGTAACTATATATCTCTCCATCGAAGTGACAATATGTTGCCTGAAATACTATGTCTACTTACCTTAGAACAGATGAAGACATCCTTATTAACATTTAACCATGTTTAGTAAGTGCTGTGAACGACCACATAGTGTCCTTGTTGCCATGGCGTCCAATTGGCCCCGCCCGTGTGTGTCACGGTTGCTATGGTGCCCAATTGGCCCCGCCCGTGTGGTGTCAGCTGCGGCTCGTTGAGAGATACTTTCTGTTTATATAAAGCTCAGCACTCTCTTGCTTCAGTGTCAGCCCGTCAAACGAACCTCTGCCTCACAAGACGTGGGTTCTGACTTGGTCCTCTTTCCCTGTGATATCTCCAGTCCTAATGTTCCCCTTTTAATGTTCTCATCTCATCTCATCTCTGGAGCCCATCCCAGCAATCATCGGGCAGTGGGCAGGGGACACCCTGAACTGGTTGCCAGCCAATCGCAGCCTTTTAATGTTGTCCTGTTTAATTTCGGGTTCCAGTTGAGTTTCTGTTTGTTTTTGTCCTGTTTATTATTTTCTCCAGTTTTTGTTCCCAGCTAGTTTCTCCTGTTAGTTATTGATTTCTTGATTTGTTGTCAATCCTGTCTGTCCAGTATCGACCCCACCTGTCCGATATCAACTTGGGCAATTGGAATCGGTCTCGTCGTTCTCTGGCTTCCTGTCCTTCCACGCCAGACCGGCTTCCTAATGTGCATTACTCCCCTCTTACCGTAAAATAAAAGGCCTGTGTGAGAACGCCACGCGATTGGGTCCTGTATCTGTTCTGGTTCTGACATAGCTTTTTTGCAAAGCAGACACTTTTCTCGATTTAAATGTGGCTTTGACAAGGGTAGCTTCTCAGGATACCTTGTATCAGATTTACATGTACCTTATTCACACCCTTTCACCATTTCGAATGATAAAATGGAAGAAGAAACGAACGAAAATTGACTAACTGCAATGCATTTCTATGGACGAGGGAACTCAGAATGTCCAAGTCTATTGGGTTTACTGTGATTGGCGTGTCTGAGGGCGGGGCTTAGCCATAGGTAAATAGTTTTACAAGGATGCACACCTTTATTTGGCCAGTTTTCAAACATCAGTAATTTATGGATAATTGTAAATATGATTCTTCTGTCTAGATAATCATGCATGACTTATTCCTGAACAAATCATGGACACTGATATTTAGCACTGTCTCACAAATACTTTTGTGCAATAATGCAAAATATTTAAAGAAATTAAAGAGTAACTATGGGACAAACACATAGTTGATTGTTGCTTATGCAGAGAGGAAATTCAAGACTGTCTTGTGGGAAATCTTAAGATTCAGTAGGATTCTTCTAATGAGGGTGTCCTGTTCTCATATGACCCAGATAATGCTCAGCATATCAGTACAATAAAACTGATGTGTACTTGCCTGAATACTCAACTATCTCAAATATTCTGCATTTCCAAACATTGCAATGTTGTGTTTGTTAGTTTTGTTTAACCATGTTTGTTCCTTTGCTAGAACCAAAACAAGGTGCATGCGAGTCTGATGCCCGTGATCCTATTTCAGCCTCGTATTGCCTCCATGGATTTGTCAAGTGAATTAGTACAACAATAAATAGGCCGTTACTTTATGAAGGCTTAAGTAATGTGGTGTCGTATTCGATGCGAGTTATGATGCACAAGCTGCAACAGTGCGTCAATGTGCACATTCAATCATGCATGGCTGTTTATTGGATTCAAGTCCCCTTTGTACCCATTCTGTCCCATGTATACAAGCCATTAGGGTGCAATGACGATGCTGCGTGATGAATATGTTTGTATTGCAAAATTAAAGCTGTACAACGTTGATGTTTATGAAATAGCTTTACTGAGCTGTCTCTCAACATTCCAGTTTAAATAATCGGGACATTAAAAAGGTCTGATGAGTCTGGGCTGAGTCTGCACCATGAGGGTTTTTTGATCTTGTTTTGTTCTACTTTTTTGCTGTGAGGTGTAAACCGCCCAAAGTTTAGAGTCTATAACAACATTGTCAAATAGTGTGTTTTTTGTTTCTTGTATGTGCTCGCATTTGCCGACCCCTGACTTGGGGGATAACCCTATGACAATATTCCCCTTTTCACTAGGATAGTAACAGCTCATCATTATTTATGAACGTGATTTTGCACTGAAAATGTATATTGGGGATTTTTGTTGGATCCCAATGTTAATCATATCCCTCAGGAAAAGTATAAGGGTAATAACATGGATTAGCGAGTAAATTAAGAGTTGACCTACTTTCTTTGCCACAGCATCGTGTTACAGATTCTGCATCACTGCAGACAGTGCACTAACCTGTGTGCTAATCCCGTTTTTACCATCCAATACTCCAAAATATTGTGAACTACTCTTAAAGCAGGACTTCATTAGTGATTTATGGTGGGAAGTACAGCATTTTCTGATTGAACGTCGATACTCTTAGGTGTGGGGGATTATTTGAGATTACAAATATTGCAACTAGATGAACAAAACAGACGGCATATAATGCAGATATATATTGTAGTAATGTTAGAAACTAAACAACCCCCCTCTATGCCTTGGTCATAATTCTATACATAAAGATTATGAAAATATTTAGTGAAACATCTTTCCATGTAAATAAATCTGACCTGTTCCTATGTTAAGGACCAAATTTAGAATTTGGTCATATGGGGATGTAAACTACTCATACTGGGGCAGAGGTGCTCATTAATCACCAATTATCTTTAATTGATGAATTTACAGAGCAACGTGATGGATGAGGACTTAATTTTGACCCTTAGGATAGCTTTTACACAAACAACAACGCCAAACGCTAAAGTAGCCATCATAAAAGCTAGAACAATTAGCATTGCTTACATTCTGACACAGACTGACACAAAATGTACCTTTCCCTTTTTAGAGGGGATGCCTGTAAACAAATAGTCGAAGCTCTGTTGCAAACATTCTGCCGTTTTGCAATATCTAGTAATGTTACATGAAATTACATCAGACTGGAAGTAAGCACCCGAAAATAAAATAATTTATATAAAAAAAGAAATTTAGAGTTTCAATTACTTAAAACTTGAGTTTTGTTCATTTATCTATCATCTTCCCTGGTCATATCCCTCGAGAGGGGTGACTGACATTAAGACAACACATACAAAAATCAAGAAAATAAAAGAAAATAAAAAATAAAAAGGGAAAAAGTAGAAAAAAAACCACACACTAAATTTTTTGGACCATGGCCAACCCAAATGCCCAAACACCTTTACAAGTTAAGCACCTTGACATCCAAGTTGGTCATCCTTTCGTCTCTCTAGATGAAACAGGACACAAGAAAGGGAATAAGAGCTTGCTCTGTCCACTCCACGCATCGGCCCGGTATTGCAGTACCTCCGGGAACGGTGCATTCGCAATGATCGCAGCAAGGCTTTAGGGCTAGGACCTTAGCTTGGCCTTTTGGCTGAGAGTAAGTGTCCCGGCTCCTAGGCTTTGTAGCGTATTATGAACTGACCGATAACGGATAATGAATAACGAAGATAGAACAATAACCCTTAAAAACCCCAAAACCCCACAAGAAAGGGACCATGTCACTCGGGTCAGGGTGACACAACACACTATTCTGTTCAACAGCAGGGCCTGACAGCTTTCACTGGTTTAAAATCACTAAATGCTTTTGCATTTTACATGTAGGTGCATTGTTTTGACTTGGACATTTCATAAGTAGCATACATGCAAAAAAAGTGTGAACACCCCTGTACCGGGGTATCCGATACCTCATACTACCAGAACACCTTCCACAAGAGTCCTCACAAAATGGGTTTAGCAAACTCCCATGCGCTCATAATGAGGTGCAGGCCAGGTTTGGCCAACAGTGCTCCTTTTAATCGAAGATTTTGCTTCCCGATTAGACCCTCTCATTAAACAAGTCCTAAAGGGAAAGTTGTGTTTTAATTTGCAGCCAGGACAACATTGACAGCACTGAACCATTTTGTTCCCACGACAACACCAACAAACTGACCCATAATGGAGTCATGTTAAGTACATACTGTATGTATTTTATATGCTAACAGAGTACCATATTCAACTAGACTAATTTCTTTGGGGTGCATCAGCCATCAATCAATTTGATCTAAATTTTTTGGGCAGATGCTGGATTTTAATGACACTCAAGTGGTCTTGTTGTACGGTTCCACAGTGTAGCTTTTCTCCTGCGTCAGCTGAAAAAGAAAGTTTGAGTCAGAATTCTAATCTTTTCTGTTGCAACTGCCCTCTTTGCCCCTTGCTCTAAATCTTTTTTAAAGTTAAGGGAGTTTGTGCCAGAACACCTCATTTCAGATTCAGATTCAGATTTCAGATTCAGATCTACTTTATTGTCATTCTAGTACACGTGTATACAGAACGAAATGTCGATACATCTGACCCGCACAGTTTCCTTGAATGTACAGATATAAATAAAATGTTGTATTGAGTTGTATTTTAGCTAAGCCCTAGTGTTTATCTATTGTCATCCTTTATCATGATCTCTTTCTTGTCAAGTCAAGTCAAGTCATTTTTATTTGTATAGCCCTTAATCACAATTAGTCTCTAAGGGCTTCACAAGTTATTACATATAAGAAGATTAGGTTACTCGTATGCTATAGAGTAGAAGTGAGTTTTAAGCCTAGATTTAAACATTTCCACCGAGGTTGCAGATCGGATATCAGGGGGAAGAGCATTCCACAACACCGGTGCCCGGATGGAGAACGCTCTCGAACCAGCGGAACACTTCTTGGCTCTTGGGATCACCAGGAGACCGGCGCTCTCGGAACGAAGGCTTCGGGCCGGGACATAAGGGCAGATCAGATCTGAAAGATACGAGGGGGAAAGTCCATGTATGATTTTGTATAGTAGTAGGAGAACCTTAAAATCGCATCTTAGGCTAACAGGGAGCCAATGCAGGTTAGCCAAAATTGGGGTGATGTGATCATACTTTTTTGTCCTTGTTAAAAGCCTCGCTGCAGCATTTTGTACCAGCTGAAGACTCTTGAGTCTGGTCATCGGAAGACCGGAAAGTAGTGCATTACAGTAGTCGAGACGGGAGGTAACAAACGCATGAATTATGATTTCCGCATCCGACTGAGAAAGTATAGGACGAATTTTAGCAATGTTACGGAGATGGAAGAAAGCGGTTCTAGTAATTTTCTTCACGTGTGTTTGAAAGGACAGATCAGGGTCGAAAATGACACCTAAATTTTTAAGTGAGTCACTCTGTGTGATGTGGCAATTGTCCAAGTTCACTGCGGTTTTAGAGAATAAGTCACGGGACTTAGAAGGACCAATTACTAACATTTCAGTCTTTTCAGGGTTAAGACGCAGGAAATTGAGTGACATCCACTCTTTTATCTCAGTGAGGCAGGCCTCCAAAGTTCCACAGTTTAGTGTGGTAGATTCCTCCATCGGGAAATAGAGTTGAGTGTCATCTGCGTAACAATGGAAACTGATGTTATACTTGCGAATAATATCACCTAGTGGAAGCATATAAATGCTGAAGAGAAGGGGGCCAAGCACTGAACCCTGCGGAACACCACAAGTTACACTAAATGGCTCAGATGTCAATTCGCCATATTTAACGCAGTGTGTCCTATCTGAGAGGTAAGATCTGAACCATAATAGGACGTTTCCTGAGAGACCAATCCATTTTTCCAACCGTTCTAGCAAGATAATATGGTCCACTGTGTCAAATGCAGCACTAATGTCCAGCAGCAGCAAAAGTGATGATGCGCCCGAGTCCATTGCCCGTAGGAGATCATTGGTTACCTTTATCAGAGCTGTCTCAGTAGAGTGGTTAGCCCTGAATCCTGATTGCATCGATTCAAAGAGATTGTTATCGGACATGAAATCATTCAGCTGCTGTGCCACTACTTTTTCAAGTATTTTAGAAAGAAACGGTAGGTTTGACACAGGTCTATAATTACATAAGTTTTCTGGATCTAGGTTGGGTCGTTTCAGTGTGGGTTTAATGACAGCGGACTTAAAAGCAGCTGGAACTACACCAGAGGCGAGTGATATGTTTAAAATATTTAGAACTGAAGGTGCAAGAACGCCAAAGAGACCTTTAATAAGTGAACCTGGAAGTGGGTCGAACTGGCAAGTCGTCGGTTTGGCAGTATTCACCATCTGTTTAAGATTTTCGAGTGACAGTTCACTAAAACGGGACCAAGTCCCTGGACAGCCACCATGTCGTGCATCTAGGGATTTGAGTGCTTTAGTATGTGTTGAATTAATATTGTCTTTAGCAATTTCTTCCTGTATGCTCTGGATCTTCTTAGTAAAGAAGACCATTATGTCGTGAGCAGAATGGGTGGAGCTATCTGGGATAGTCTGTTGCCTTGTAAGTGATGCTACAGTGTCAAAAAGGGCCTTGGGATTGTTCTTTTGTGACGCAATCACTTTCGAAAGGTAGGCTGATTTTGCAGAGGCCAGGGCCGCTTTATACTTCAACAAACTATCACACCAGATTTGATGGAAAACTTCAAGCTTGGTAGCGCGCCATTTTCTTTCAGATTTCCTGCATTCTCGTTTAAGGGATCTAGTTTCATCATTAAACCAAGGTGTGCGTCTTTTAGGTCGTAATTTATGCCGGATGGGCGCAACTAAATCCAGGGCATTGGCCAGGGTAGCGTTAAATTCATTTAGGAGTGGTTCTATGGAGCCTATGTAGGAAGGAAAGGACGCAACTGCTCCTGGAAGAATATCGGAGAGCTCAGAAACTGTGCCTGTGCTTATATTGCGTCCGGTGAATCCTTCAGTTTTTTTGGTACTACATTTAGCTAGCACCTCAAATGTAACTAAATAATGATCCGAGATAACTGTAGTACACGATAGCACCGCCATGTTTGAGGTTGAAACTCCTCGAGTCAGAACCAAGTCGAGCGTGTTTCCATCTTTATGGGTTGGCAAATCAACCAGTTGATTAAAACCAAAAGCATCAATTATAGACTGAAACGCAACAGTGAGTGAACTGAGTGGAGAGTTCATATGAATGTTAAAGTCCCCCATAATAATAATTTTGTCTGCGTAGGTTACTAGTTCAGACAGAAGTTCGGCGAATTCGTCTAAGAAAGTTGTGTATGGTCCTGGTGCGCGATAGATAGTTATTACGTCAATTGACAATAGGGGGGACCGCATCACAAGAGCCTCAAACGTTTTGTAATTATTAGAGGTACGTGGATTAAATTTAAGCGATTTTTCAGAGATTAGCGCGACACCGCCACCCTTTTTCAACGTGCGTGCTATATGGCTGCTCTCGTAATCTGGGGGAGAAGCATAATTTAGAGCTAAATACTCATCCGGGCGTAACCACGTTTCACAGAGACCAATACAGTTAAGTTTATAATCACGAATAATATTATCTACAAGTAAAGCTTTAGGAGCGAGCGATCTAACATTCAAAAGACCAAATTTTAGCTTTGAATCATTTGACTTAGCTGTAGCCTTTGTAGAGATCGTCACGAGATGCCGGTTGTGTGCGTTGGGCTTCGGTTGTCGGTTTACTCGTAGAATCGACGAAGAAATGATGGTTGGATTAGACAGATCTTCATGTCGTTGCTCCATCAACTTCACACGCTTCCCTGCACGACATCCTCGCTTCTGTTTTCTATCTTTTCGCCGTCTTCGTCTCCGATTTTTCTTCTTTTTCTTCGGTGGAGCGGGAAAGCAGGGCGAACCCGAGTCCCTTTGGAGCTCATTTGGGATGTCGTGGGTGGTATAAAAAGTGCCCGAAAAGTCGAAATTTAGACACCCACCTAGTCGGATGAGCTCCTCCCGACTGTAGGTCTTATTGGCCACGCATGTATCCAAAAAGGAAAGCAGGAGGACAGTTGTAAGTAGTAGGATAACCGGGTAACAATCAGCCGCAACGTAAACACGCGCCGCCATGTTGGAAACCGGAAATCTTGTCAAGTTTTTATTGTGAGGATAAATATCAAGACTTAACATTTTCCAATATAAGGTGGAATGTGTAGTTTTCGCAAAAAAATGTGTTAGTTGTTGGTGGCAGAACAAAATAAACTGCTTAAAACTAGAATTAATTGATGACACTTATCACTTACGTGAGACACAACGTGAGCATTTACATTTCTCAAACTTTCCAATACAACTTCACTTGTCCTAAAAACGGAATATTGTTGTACACCCAATGGATGAATGAATGAATGAATTCATTCATTCATTCATTCATTGTCCAACAGTTGATCTCGTGAGTGCTACAGTGATTAGGGGACTTCTTAGATCATGGATATTTTTATCCGGAAACCTAAAAATGAAATTGAATAGAACAAACGGAAACACATATTTAAAGCAGCCTTTTAGCTTAACTCTGAGGTAAAAAGCTTTAGCTTTGAAAGTACTAATTTAACCATATCGTGATTTTCTCATGCCCCTACACATTACTAAATGAAGGCAGGAACAAAAACATTGATGAAGTATTTATGCTCTCAAAATTGCTGATACAAAATAAGTAAAAATGTAATGTATTAATAAAGAAAAGTGTATGAAAATTGTATCAACAGATTTCCACTGCTATACTAGAGCTGGCTCCTAAGCGCACTCACAAAAATGTTTGATGATGGAAACTGATATGGATTTTGCAGAGGGACAAACATGACACAAACATTCGTCACGTTTTGTAATAGATATAAATATATGCATCTTTTTTGCACAGAGCCTTGCCTTGTACATCCCTGAGATCTTATTCCACTTTTCCGCCTCCTCCATACCATCGTTCAACTTTTTCCCGCCTACTCTCAGCTGTATAGCAAAGATATACGACAGAGCATTAAACATTGTGTAATTCATTCCTGCAGTAGTGAATTATAAATCTTGTTGCTTTCCTGCTTACAGTCAGAAAGAATAGGCAAATGCCTTATAATATCAAGCAGGTGATCCAGAGAAGTGCTGAAATCAAACCAAACTGATGAATAATCGTAATCGTAATCGAGTTCTCAGTGGATTTAAATGTTATGTTCCATTTGGCGCATTCATTCAAGACATTCCTGCATTCCCTACCCCCTTTCTTCAATCTGTGAAGAGGCCCGCAGAAGCTTGCTGTGCAAGGCTAGATTATTGTGTGAGGCTGTCAACATGGTTGCAGTTGATAAGAACACCTTTCCCCATCAAGCTAGCATTCCAAAAGAACAGCTGTGGCTGTCTTCTAAGATATTTAGTCCAAAACCGCTATAGGGAGGGTCCTCTTAGGACTGTAGTGACAGCTCTTTAAGTCAACAACAGTTTCTTTCAAATATCTAAAATTTAACTCTAAGGAAATAACTGTTTTCTAGGGATGAACAGATCGATCCAAATATCGACATTATCAATACAAAGCAAGTACTTGGATCGGATCGATACATTTTTCCTGGGGTTGACACTTTAACCTTAATTTCCTCAAAGTGCCGCTCCTATCTGGAGATAGCACAGTCATTTTCTCTCTCACCTAGTGCCCTGGGCCACTCTTAAAGTTAATTCTCTTTGTGCGACTGACAGGCACACTTTAAGCACCTCTCCTTATCCGGCCTGTATCTGCATTGTGCCTGCCTGGCAGAATAGAGGGCCAAATCTACGTGCACGCTCTTATCAGAAATTAAATATGCATAGCGTAGTGTGGACTTGTTATTTTGTAGCAAAGGACAATGCCAGGTGTCATTTTTGAGATAAAGTGGTTCGCTACTGCAAATTTACATAAATACATGAAAATGGTTCACACTACAGAGAGTAACAAGCTGCAACCAAAAATGTAAACATGTCACTGTTCCTGAACAAAACCATGTAAATCTGTTGTCACAATGGCAACAGAACCAAAAGGACGTTGCCTACCAGCACAGATTGCCTTATTGTAAAATTTTAGTACAGGAATGTGATGACTCACATTCAAAGTCCCTCATTCAGGATGGTTTCTTTCTCCTTAGCCATTCATGTGCTACGTTTCAATATTCATCGCCAAGGTGATTTGCATCTCTTAATTGATATTGACTGAGTGTATGATAACTGTGTTTAATGCTTAGTATTTTTTTAGATACAAGAATGATTTTTTTGATAGGCCTATGGCCTTTACATTTTTTCCAGAGACACATCACACTAAACTGAGTTAAGGCTTCATTTTTGCCTGGTTGACTCCTCTTTGAAGATAGATAGATAGATAGATAGATACTTTATGAAAACGCACCACACGGTTTTATTACTAATTGTAAAAAAGTTACAGTATAAAAGTCAAAGGGGCCAAATTCCTATTAAGTACGCCTGAATAAACCACACCCAGGATAAAGGCTTTTTAGGATTTTATCTTTATTACCTGCATATTGTTTTGATTTAACTTGAGATTCTGTTGTTTGGTTTGTTATTTTTTGATTATTTAGTAGGATGGCCGGTATGCATCCTGAACCTCTGTCAATCCAAGGGACAGTAGCTCAGGAGGTAGAGCGCTCGTCTTGGGATCAAGGGATCCCAGTTCGAATCCCGGTGGTACATGTCGAAGTGTCCTTGGGTAAGACACTGAACCCCTAATACCCCTAATAGGCAGGTTAGCGCCTTACATGGCTGCAAGGCCGCTATTGGGAAATGTGGAGCACATTGTAAAGCGCTTTGGGAAGTCATTGACTTGAAAAGCGCTATATAAATGCACATCATTTCATTCCATGACTTAAGCAGTTTTCGACATCCTGTCTAAAGAGGGAGAGAAAATGTTTGTAATTCCGAAAGCAGGTTTCACCACTCTACACAACTCATGCTTCATACAGTACCTTGAGGCAGATTGAAGGTTCAAAGCAACTCTCCGGGATTTCTAAGTTGCAAAGGATCTTCAGAAAAAGTAGGGGACTCCCCACATTGTGAGTCTGGGTCGTCCTTTAGGTTTGAGAGTTTGTCACCCAAATGATAGATCATTTTGGTGCACAACTATTGATAATATTTTGGCTGTCAGGGAGCAATGTCCCCACTAAGTAGTGCAAGATACACAATACACAATGTAGGCATGGCATAAGACAATTATTGCACCTTCATTCCTTGCAAAACGGCACAGAAACTACATCAGCCAGGTAAACATAATTGCTTTAACTCCAACTCAAATAAAGTTCTGATGCGGGCCACTGTGTGTCTTGCGATTGGCTGGCAAGAGTGGGTGATTTCTTTAGCAAAAAAGTGTTGTTGTTTTTTTAGACTTGTCTGTTATTTGACTTAAAGAGCAGAGTTGGCCCACAACATTAATTGATGCTTGTGTCGACATGTGGATTGACAATCTTTCCGCCTCCAAAGACCACCACCCTCGACGCTGGGCTTTTGGCACAACTTAAGTCATGTTTATTTGTATTGCCTTTAAGAACGCAATCAAGTAGAACAGTGTTTTTCAACCTTTTTTGACAAAAGGCACATTTTTTTCCAAGAAAAAAAATCTCGAGGAACACCGTTTGTGGAAAATGTTCAAAGATGAAATGCCAGTACCAGTTTCATGTTGTTGTTTTGTAACTTAAATCAGCATGTTGCCTAAATGACAATATACAGTATAAGTATAAGCATTTTGATACACCAAACGAACTGTTGTAAATAAAGTATATTTACATTTACTGGTACATAAAGTTTTGATCATCATTTGCGTTCACCGTGGGTCAGGAGGTAAACCAATTTATTCATTCTGATTAATAATCTGGATGTAATATGGGATTGTATTATATTTTATCCTATTCTTCAAGTTTTGCAAGATTTTTATCTTATTTTCCTAGGAAAATAACAAATAACTTTGAATGAGCAAAAATGATTTTCTAGTGGAACAAAATATTGTTTTACTACATTCAAACTTTTTTCAGTGTTTTTTGTAAAATATCAAGGTAATATTTAAATTATGTGTAAAACTTTTACTTTATTACATTTATTTTTCTTATTTTCTGTTGGACAATGTTAAAGAGCTTCATCTTAAACTAAATAGGTTATTGAATATTGTTACCTGTACAGAAAGTAAAATGCTGCCACCTACCGTTATAGATGAGTGTTACAGTTGTATGAACAGTGGAAGCTTTGTTGTATTTAAATAGTAATAAAAAAATAATGTAATAATAAAATTGGGCAATTTCCTGAAACCTATAATAAAATAATAAAATTGGGCAAATTCCTTCGGCACACTGGTTTAAAAACACTGATCTAGAACATGCTGCGTCGATCAAAATTCTGGGGGCAGGAAACTATCAACTAGACATTCTGTTATTACCTATATTGCATGTTGATGATGTATGTGTATTGTCTGTTGATGCCCTTCAACATCAATTGCAGCCTGATTATCCTGGATGGTGTATTACCTAATGTACTGCCCCTTCTCAAAGTTTCTTCATTTTCCTCATCTTCAGGATTTTCGGGAGTTTTGCATTGCCCTCGTGAAGGTTTCATATCAGGGGATGTTGAAAGAGTGATCCGTGCAGCCCTTTGAGACTTTTGGTGATTAGGGGTTATACAAATAAACATGAGTTGCCTTTGTCTGACTTATAGTCTGACTAAATGGATAATGGGTAATTTGGCTGTGCAACTATTGTAAAAAGAAAACTAAGACACTCTGTGTAAGTTGTTTTCAGCATGGTTTTGAAAGTGAACCTTGTAAGAAGTGCGTGGGTATAGTTGATGCACCAATCTGCTTGTTTGCATAAAAAGTTGTTTGGAAAACATTGTGTGGCATTGGCATTAATGGCAGGTCATTTGCAGCAATGTATTATTTCATGCAGTCCACTGGGGGGAAAAGCTACTCTGGTGTTTTGTTAGCTTCATGTGTCATGCTTAGAGTACGAGTTATTAGTTCTCTAAACCTCTTCTATTTTTAAGACGGTTCAAATCAAGCCGCACTTTTCACTTTACACTACAGTAAATAGAATATGTCTTCAAGTAAGGAGACATATTTACTGTTTGGGCGGTCAGTGAGTCAAAAGTTGTGACATTTTTATATGGCCAGCAGATTTCATGCATCACACTCACAATGTTTATGCCACAGAAAGGGCACAAGCTGAGGAAGGTCAAGATTGTAAGTGGCCTGATGAAATTGTCACATGGGGTAAATTTCAACCTCAGGCATATCAAGACTCCAAAGAACATTGGCTGGAGATTTCACTCTGACAGCGTGAAACAGGGAAGGACAGGGGGAAACAAGTATGCTAAGTGCTGACAATGGTTAATCTCTGCTTGGATGGTAGATGAAGATTCGGTAGGATGTGTTGCCTCGGCCTGTCTTTAGCTTTTGGAAATGTGTTGTGCCATTTCATAAATACTTCCTGACTCCTCACAAGTGCTTCTCAAGCAATCTTGTCACTCTGCATGTTTAGCTCCGCATTGATAAAGACGTGCATTCAAAAGAATGAGACAAATACAGCATTCCTTGTATGTATTTTTGGAAGTTGTACTGTTTCATCCTTTGCAACTTTGGTGTACAATGTTGATAAAGAAGTTCAACTAGAATACAATAAAAATCTAATCAAAAATGGATTTGCAAAAAATAAAATACTATGTATATAGATTTTGTGTTGATGTATATGTATGTCGAGATGTATCTGAGTGTAAACAAAGTGTGTTTAGCTGTGGCTCACAGCCTATGGCTTATTGTCCTGCCGTAAAGGGGCTGATGGACTTGCAAAGAGTCCATGGCTTGGGGGGCTGGTGTTTATAGCGATGGCTTTTGCCCTCCTCTTGACTGGGCCTATATCTATTATTTTTTCACTTTTTTAAATTATTTCAATTGCTTCTTTTATTTATTACTGGTATATTTGCATTCAAACTTACTTTAGGATGACAAATGTCAATGAGTTCCTATATCCACAAGAGTTGACAAATGAATATGCTTGGGATTTATTGAAGGTGACTTATGTTTGTGTTGGACTCATCATCTAATTTACATCAGGTACGCATAAACTGATTGTGTTTTCCCAAAAAGGCTCAGTGCACATGTTTCACCATTAAACCCTGTACTGCGCATGAACTTTCAATTCTTAATTCTGTCACGAGATGTCTGACAGAACCAAATGCAGGACACAAGGAAATGTAAAACAGGTGGTAGGTATTGGAATGGATGATGTTGTAACGAGGGGGCAACCTAAGAAGAAATGGGAGGAGAAGCTTGTTGGCGGGTGAATGTCTTTTGGGATCAACAACATTTCAGCA